>NC_138657.1:43378275-43898162 GCF_964273445.1 Streptopelia decaocto
GGGTTAACAGAACATCTGCCATGGTTTATTGTCACCCTGCAGTAAACAGTGACATCACCAAAATCCAAAGGTCTGTAAGAAATACTTCAGAAGTTATTACAGGAAAGATTGTTTGTGATTTTAATTTATCTTTAACTTAATGAAGGTTTCTTGACATGCTTGCAAGGGCAGAAGACACAGACGCAGAACTAATTGTTGGGTGTAGAGTGCCAATACATGCAGTCAGTATTAAACTTTTCCTTTTAGAATTATCTGTTACATGATACCAGCCTGAAAAGAATTACAGCAGCTAAATACTACAGATGGACTGAAAATTTCTGTCAAGCCTCTCCCTACACTGGAGCACAGATGTTGCTTTTAAAGCAAGAATTGGTGTCACCTGTGTGTCTAAGCATTGGCAGGTGCCCCAATCCTTGTATGTTTAAGTAGCTTATCTAGGCTTATCTTTGTACCTATGTCATGTGTAATCTGTTTAGAATAACACGAATAACAGTTAATTATTGTAATTTACTTTTTTGTGGCATATTACCGTGGACTTCCCAGTCAGTTCTGAATGCTAATTTCAATAATGTAAATGTCTAAGTTAACAACCTAATGTTTGCTAGCGGGTATGAGAACATACATTTTATTAAAAAGGGAACAGATCTTTGTCCCCCACAATATTTTCCAGCCTTGCTTTAAAGCCCCGGGTTTTCATGTTATTTAATAATAGTAAAAATAAAAATAAAAATAAATCATTAAATATAATAATATTTAATAATAATAATAAATGTTATTTATTCTTTTCTCCTTAAGAAATCATGATGTCTCATTAATCCATTTATATCAATGGTTCAACCAGTCATGTTCCCTGATTTCATAATCAGTGCTTTCTTTCACACTTTGCATTAAGTAGCTGTTAGTTCTCTAATTTTACTCAGTTCTTCATTTTGGCTTTTATCCAGGAAGGCACTTGAGCATGGGCTTATTTGCCTGACTTCAGTGTAGCTACTTATGCACTAAAAGTTAGACTGTATATAAGTTCCTTGCTGAAATGGGACTGTCTAACTATAAACCTTCATTTTTGAGCCTGCTACAATTATGACTAATTTATTTTTTAAGATTTATCATTAACTTCTGGGACTCCAAAAATGTAAAATGCTTCATGGACTCCTTTCTCTTAAAGAATAAGCACAGGTTGCTTCTTCTTTATTATTAAACATAGATTTATTGGCTAGACAAAACAAATAAAAAGTGTCATTTTACTTGATTTATTTAACAAGGTAATAAATAAATGAAAGGAACATTTTGCTTTGATCATCAAGGGGTTATGCAGCTCAAGAGACTAGAAACAGTCAAGCATAGATTTGAGTATGACACATGAGGTACTGACAGCAATTCATTACCATATCAACGCCATCTTAGTTACCATCTTGTTTGCTTGGCACAGATGTGAAGCAAGCTGATGGACTTCATTCCATTTATAGAGGACATGTCAACATCAAAAATCCACTAATACAAGTGAACCCAATTGTTCAATAAACTAGCCATTTCCGGTGACAGTTCAAGAGCTTACTGTTTCCATTTTCTATTGCCTGTTTATGAATGTAGTTAATGCTCATAAATGGAGCTGAAACAGAGAAGAAAGACAAACAGAGGCAAACAACACTTACTTGTCTAATCCTTAATAAGAAACTCAATGAGGATATTTCTAAAATTACATATATTAATTCATCTTTGATTGAAAAAGAAAAAACAGCATCTTCTCATTAGAAGAAGTGGTATGACTTACTCATAGGAAACTACAAATAACACAGCTCGCATGGAGCGTATATAAATCAGAACCTAAACAAATGTTTTAGACAGTCACATTTTTAAAGTCTCATCAGTTTCCTAAAAAATAAGTGAACAAGGGCTACATTTAAATAGTTAGTCTTGACTTTATAGACACAGAAGGGATAAGAGTCACTAAAGAATCTGCTGCTCATTTCAGGCTTCAAGGTTGTGTTCAAAGAACATTTTGTGGAAAAAGTACAGAATGTTTCAGATATGAAGATGTGGTCTCCTCAAAGTGACATAGCTGAGTAAGGATGATCAAGGCCCTGGCCACAAGAATAGATAGATTTACTCCAAGGAGTTTCTCTGTTGAGTTGAACTTCAGGGGAGACTCACTGCCCTTCCATATTGGTAGCTCACAGAAGCATTCACAGGGACAATAGATTCACAGAGATTTAACTTGTAACCATGAGAACAAGAAAAACAGTGCATAAGCACACAGTGCAGAATCCAGTACTTGTCACATAGATTAGCTGATTATCCTATGTCAGACTTGGAATACACCATCATGCCATTTACTTTCCTGCTAAAGTGGTATCCACATACACTCTTATCCACATTTCTACTGATGCAGAGATGTCTTTTTAATTTTTGTAGGTCTTAAGTTCCTATAAAATTGCAGACAGTGGGGACAGATTGATCTTAGGCTGTTGTCCAAAACACTGGGCATCTAATTTATTATGTGCCAAGATACTATAGGCTCATTTGCCTTCCTTCCTTACCACTTCTTCCTAATTATCTTTAATTATCTATTTGTTTCCCAAATACCCTTTGCAAAATTCCCAAGTGAGTAACGGAACATGTCCTCTGAAAAAAAATCTGCTCTGAATTCCTGACATGTTAATGGACTTTGTAGAATAGCCAGGTACCATAATGATGGAAGGAAATTTTCTTGCTATAAAGACATCTGATTTAATTATTAGCAGAACTGGATATTATCTATTTATGCATCCCTTTCTCAACCTCATTAAAACATCAATCTAGCAATTCATTATTAACTAAATATTTAATAAATCTTATCAAATCACATTTTACATATGTCCTTCAAATTAAGCACATTTCTAGACTGCATCTACTGCAATCAAGAGAAAAAAATTCAATCCTACAGTTCTTTGAACTAAGCTAAATGATGTAGGTATAGACATAAGATGAAGATGTAGGATGAGAAAACATTGACTCCTACTTCCCCTGTCCCCAAGAGCAATAAGTTAACATTTTAAGTCACTGACTGTATAGGTTTAATTTAAAAGCTATTGGTTAGATTTGTTTAATTTAAGTCCAAACTTGCATTACATGCAGGTACATGCAAGGCTAATTTAATAGAAAAATAGATGCCTAGTCATGAACATTTTAAATTTCAAATATTTTTAACTAATAAGTTGTCAGCAGGACAGTGCTATTACTGAATTAGATTTTTCATATTATTTTGGAGCACTCACACACACCGTACAGAAAAGGTTTAATCTCCATGACAGTCCTTATGTTGTTAAATCAGGCCTTTAGACAGAGAAGAGAGGTTGTCATCATCCAGTGAAGTGAAGGACTTCAGTCTGGATGTAGTGTGGGCGTTTTACTCCAGACCTATAACCTCAAAAATATTAATATCCTAAGTACAGAATTCATAAAGTGGGATATATTTCCTCTTAAAAGCAATTTGTATAATTCTTGAAACAGATAATACAAGAATTTGGGAAACATCCTTTTATTGGACAGTTTGTAAAGACATAAACTGTGTCTTGGGGAGAAATCAGCTCATTGTAACTGATATCTCAGTTTATTATACATTCATTTGTGAACTAAGTTCATTCTGAAGATTAAGCTCCTTTTGTACTTTTTAAGACATCAAAAATAGTATGAGAACTCATAAAATTTACTGATCTTGCTGAATAATTCTCATAAGGGACAACTGAAGCAATTGGGAGTATTTAAGACTCTGCCTAGCTGGGTATTTTCTCTCCTTCTTCAGTACACATGATAAAGTAGAATTATTTTTCCATTAGAAAAAAAGTATGTGATGATTATAGTATTTTATTATCTCTCCTCTCTTTTGGAATGCACAATCAGACTTTTGAAATGTAAGGTCTTACTGTAAGATTGGTTTAGGAGCTGACATAAAATAATTTGACAGTAGTTTTCAAATTCTATTTAGAGATCTGACTCTTCCTTCTCACTCTATGCTTGACAACATTGGAATTATCACTGAGGGACAATTCAACCTCAAGTTTCTAAATCTCATTTACTGTTATGAATTGTTATAACATTTAAAGTGAATTCTGAGGAAGTTCTTCAAAGGTTTAATATGTACTATTGTTGAAGGAGATGTTCTGTGCAAGTCTTTGAACATGTTCGGTCTTGGAAATATACAATAACAAAAGGAGACAATCTTATGTGTAGCGAAGAGAGAATAAGATGGACATGTGACCTTTCCATAGGTGACTCCTGATAGATTTGTACATGTTATTGTGTTTTGAAATTTCAGATCCAAAGATGACTGAATAGTTGCACTGGCTGAGGATGACAATATTCACTTTGCTAACTATATGCTTAGTAGTGGGTACAGGACATAAGTATCAGAAAATCTGTATAATGCTGGTCAAATAAACTTGTTCAGCAATTGGTATTCTGAGAAGTACCCATTTTTTTCCCATATGTAGTCCACTGTTTTCTCAGCAGCAGAGTACTTCTGCCTTTCAAGCTAGACAAGTGGAACATAGACTAGCTCACAGTCCTCCAGAGTCTTCTAAGTACAAAGATGTGGTCTGTGTCATTAAATCTGTATACAGAACACTTCTCTGGTTGTTCTGCAGCGGTACTGTCATACTGAATATCAGAGAACGTGCTTCTGTCTACCTTTCCCCATGCCTTTTTCTGTTCCAGATGGAAGTTGCAACACACTCTCAGATCCCCAAGTATCGTACATAGAAGAGACAGGAAAGATGTCAGTGCCTTGATTTATTTCATGGATGTAGGTTGCTCTGCCTACCCTAAAAAATTCCAGTCAACTCTGAGCTGATGGACATATAGAAAGTATTGATGAATTCAAGAGTATCTCTCCTGGATCAATTTGCTTTTCTTCAGCCCTGACCTTTTGAAACCATCTTTCTTTTGTGATTGTATTTTGTCTGTTTCACTAAGCCTAATGTCTTCATTCATCTGCAGTAACAGTCCAAATTAATTCTGCATTTACGTAGCTGGCAGTTGGTACAGACACTGCTCTCATCCTTGAGTTGGAAATTATACAGAATTCAGAAGCCTGCCTGATTTTCTTTGGCAGCGAAAAGTTCAGGATTTGCAGCTGGTGGCAGCTATAGTTGAATAAATCACAATGTGAAAGCACTCCCTGTTCTTTCTTCCCCTCTCACTGCTGTCTAACAAAATAATGCTTACAAGATGAGGAGAAAGTGACATTTCTTATACAGATCCCACCTATCACTATAGGTTAAATGAATTACCACCTTGTGGAGAACACCACTATGATGTGTTGATTTCAATACATTAGTTGGTATGGTGATGAGCAAATTCAAAAAAGAAAAACACTTCTTCCTCTTTTTTTCTCTCTGCCTCACATATACGAATATTATATAGTGTCAAGAGTGTCTCACAAAAAGGCTGTGTTTCCAAGTATGATTTTATCTGCTGCTAGACCTAACTTTAAATTCTGAAAAAAAAGGTGAAGCTTCTTCATTTAAACTCAATGTTTAAGAGTTAGAAAAAGTATACCTTACTGATTTAATACTGATATATACCATATATTTCTATTTCTTTTTATCTTTTAAAAAAAAAAAACAAAAAACCCACACCACAACAACAGCAAAAACAAAATAAAACAAAACAAAAACAACAACAACAAAACAACAACAAAACAAAAACAAAAACAAAAACAAAAAAAACCCACAACCTTCATGGCTGAAGACCTGCTCAACATTAAAAAACAAAAATAGCATCCATCACAAGACTGGATTACCTTTAAATCAGTGTGCTGACCCAGTAGGAAAAATGTAAGTTCATGCAATGAAAGAAATATGGAATTATATTAGAGAGAATTGAAATTTTGCAACTTGATTTCAAAATGAAAAAGTATGGCTGAAAACACTTTTGAGGGTTACTTCAAGTTTACTGAAGTCTATTCAGATTCAGAAGTGTCTGCAGATTCTAACTAAAAAGTAATTAAATACTACTATTTTTTAAATCACTAGAAGCTTTATTGTCTTTATGGAGAGAATAATTCATTGTATCTTTCTGTTCCATTTAGGACCTTCACCACGCTCTCCATATAGACTTTGAACAAATGGATTAAAATCTCTCGAGTTTCTGAGGTGATAGACACTTTTGTTCCTGTAATGTTGTGTGCAATTATGTATGAAGGACAACAAGCTAACGAACCTTAACAACAGGAAACTATGGTCATAATAAATACATGAGCAATTTAGGTCTGACCAGGAAATTTTTGTTTGTTTTAAGGATTGTTAAACTAAAAATTACTTTCTGAATCTCTTTCCTCTATTCCTGTTGTAGGGGGTTTTTGTTTGTTTTATAAAGCTAGTGGTCTCCTGCTTTAACTACTTTCAACAGAGGTGGCACAATCGCATTACCTTTTACCCTGTGCTTTTGCATTAGGGTCAGATTTTTTTACTACCAGTTGTTATTTTTTATCTTATTATTTAAATAATACCCAAACAAATACTTTCTGATTCAGTCTTAAGTCTATGTTTGTCATGGAGGGACCCTGAAATTAGTTTTCGATGGACAACGAGGTCTAAAGCAGGCTTTTGTTCTGCCCGGGAAAGTCCGGGAAAACAACCAACCAGAAACCGGGGTTATACAATCAGTTAGCACCCCGGTAACATAAAATACAGGTTTGGATATCAGTTGAGGAAATTATTTGGGTACGGCAAATAAGAATAATGGAGATCCACAGTGTGCATACACGTGGCTCACAGAAACAATGCCAGAGCCATCCCTGACTCCAGGAAAATACACTCACTTGTCTAGTGAGGAAAACACTTGCTTATATTAAGCCAAGGAATTATACTAAGGAAAAAACACTCGCTAGTTCAGCAAGGAATTATTTAATACACTTGCTTATCTGGTAAGGAAATACGCTTGCTTATTCCAGCAAGGAAAATACACTCGCTTATGTAGCGAGGAAAATATCTAGTAAGTTATCACTCACCCACATACAGAGATGAGGCAGTCCCAATTTCGGGAGCTTACTTTAGATGGTGTCTCAGTCCAATGGGAGGGCTCTTGAGGGCAGCATTTGGCCTGCAGCTCCGAGAGGACCACACAAAGGAAGCCTCGGCAGGAACCCCGTTTTTATAGTCTTGTCAGACCTGGCTGTGGGCATTCCAGAAGCTTCTCGGCTCCCTCTGCACCCCACTTCTGGCTATAGGTACCCTGAAACTTCTCAGCAACCCCCCACTCTGGCTGTGGGTGCCCGGAAAGTTCCCAACCTTTTGGCGCCTCTTTCCCTCTCCTAGCTAATAGTCAGAAGGTTAAACTAAAGGAGCTATTAACTGCCCCATTGCAGGAGTGGGGGGATGTGCTGGGGAAGAGAGTGATGTACCCACATTGAAGGAAAGCGGGGGGGAGGAGGGGGGAAGGGAAAAGGGGGGGTGTGCAAATACCACAGTGCATCTTTACATCCCTCATTCATTTTGAAAAATATGTGTTTTTTCTTGACTTTTCTCACACACATAAATAAATAATTATAATTTTCTCCTTTGTGCTGTTGTTTCCCTGGAAATAGACAGATGAAGCTCTGTAATAACACAGTAAAACATTGCTGAGTATCAAAACATTTTCATACTCATCTTTTATTTAAAATAAAGTAACATAAAAAACCCTTTTGTTCTCCAGGTAAAAATTCTATTTTAACTACAGAGAGAACAATTTCCAATGGAAGTTAATTTTTTTTTTTTTTTTTTTCAGCTGCTGGTATATCTGAAAAACTGATGATCTGCAGATTTTAAGCATCTTATGTTGATTTAAAAGTCTCTGCAGAAGACAAAATGTTAGAATATTAAAACAATTTAATTGTATAATACGTATTATTTGCATACATCTGTGTATAGATACACAATGTTATATATAACCATATGTATGTATTATATCCATAATGTAGCCTACTTCTTTACAAAATAAAAGGAAAAAAAACAAAACCATAAACAAAGAAAACCACCACCAGCAAATCAAAGCAACAAAAACAAACACAAACAAACGAACAAAAACCCCAAGGTTTTTTAGCAACATAGTCTTCTAGGTTCTTCATAGACTTCCTACATACTTTAGTGCAATTTATTCTTGAATGCTGAAGCCAGGAAATAGATCTGAAGTTGATATAACAAATCCTTCCTAGACAATAGATAAACATGCCAGTTATCGTGATACATTAATTTGTAAATGACCACAAGATTTCAGTGGCAAAAGAAGGAAAAGATTGCTAGAGCAATTAACTACAGCAATTCTGAATGAGATTCAAATAATTATTTTCCTACCTGGTACAGGTTTGTCACTTTTCTTAACCATTTTATAAATTAATACATAGATTTGTTTCATCTTCTTATACCTATGAATCATTTCTAAAAGGCTCATTAAAAAACAAAACAAAACAAAACACAAAAACAAACAAACAAAACCCACAACAAACACGACAAAACACCAACACACATATGAGAAAAAGGAACTGATGCTGCCAGCGCACTGTGGAAGAATGTGTACTGCTGGAAAACCCAAAATACACAGAAGAGAGGAGTCATCGTCATGTTTCTGCACAGTCTGTTAAGGTGGCAATCTCCATGGTATCCAGTCACAGAATGTGTGGAAATGGATCCAGTCACTGGCAGCCCCCCTCCCTGCCTGCTTTGCCTCCACAGGTGCCCCTCCGTAATAGGTTTGAGGCCCTGGATCTTGAAGAAGAGGTAGGTGAGGAGGTAGTACCAAACCTGCCTACAAGATCACACAGGAAGAGGCAGTTGACTTCACAACTTAAGACTGCCTTTGATAAGAAAGAAAGAAGGGTGGTTGTAATAGGAAATTCCCCTCTGAAAGGAACAGAGGGCCCAATATGCAGAGCTGACCCTCATCTTAGAGAAGTTTGTAGTCTACCTGGAGCCCGGATCAAGGATATCGTTAGAGAGCTCCCCAAACTGGTGCACCCGACAGACTACTACCTGCTGCTGGTCTTCCAGACAGATGGGGAGGAAGCTGCTTCTCGTAGTCTGAGGGGAATGAAGAATGATTTCAAAGTCTTGGGAAGGATGGTGAAAGACTCAGGGGCTCAACTGATCTTCTCTTCACTCTTCTTCAAGTGACGATGTAGGATGGAATAGGAAAATTCAACCTCTAGATGGTTGGCTCCAAGACTGGTGCTACAGGCAGGGCTTTGGATTTTTTGATAATGGCTGGTCCACTGGTCCAGACAGTGTTATGAGGGAAAGGTTTATCTTGCAGGGGCAAAAGGATGCTGGGGCAGGAATTAGCTGGGCTCATTTGGAGAGCTTTAAACTAGGCTCGAAGAGGGATGGGATTGTAGGTGGGCTTGTCCTAGTGGGGCAGCGTTCTAAAACTGATGAGGACCGGGTGGCCTCCTGTGCTGCTAGGGAGAAATTGGTGTGCTCTGCTCGCTCCCTGAAATGCCTGTACACCAATACGCGCAGGATGGGGAATAAGCAGGAGGAGTTAGAATCCTATGTTTGGTCGGGAGATTATGATCTGGTGGCAATTACAGAAACATGGTGGGACAGTTCACATGACTGGAATGTGGTCATGGATGGCTATGCCCTTTTCAGAAAAGACAGGCTAGCCAGGCATGGTGGTGGAGTTGCTCTCTATGTGAGAGAGCAACTACAATGTACTAAATTCTGCCCAGGAGCGGATGAGGAGTGAGTTGAGAGTGTATGGGTCAGAATTAAGGGGCAGGCTGGCAGGGGTGATACTGTTGTAGGTGTCTATTACAGGCCACCAGATCAGGCTGAGGAAGTTGATGAGGCCTTCTATGGGCAGCTGAGAGTGGCCTCACAGTCACAGGCCCTGGTTGTTGTGGGTGATTTTAACTTCCCTGATGTTTGCTGGAAGGACCATTCAGCCAGCCAGCCACAGTCCAGGAGGTTCCTCCAGTGCATTGATGATAACTTCCTCATGCAGATGGTGGAGGAGCCGACCAGGAGAGGTGCACTGCTGGATCTCATCCTCACTAACAAGGAGGGTCTGGTTGAAGCAGTAAAGGTTGAGGGCTGCCTGGGTTGCAGTGACCATGAGATGGTGGAGTTCAGCATCTCGTGTGGCAGGAACAGAATAGCAAGTAGAATTGCAACCCTGGACTTTAGCAGGGCAAACTTCGGCCTTTTCAAGCAATTGCTGGTGGAAATCCCATGGGCAAGACTGCTTGAAGGAAAAGGGGCCCAAGATAGCTGGGTGGCATTCAGAGGTTGCTTCTTCCATGCTCAGGATCAGAGCATCCCCACACGTAGGAAGTCAAGGAAGGGAGCCAGGAGGCCTGTGTGGTTGAATAGGGATCTGTTGGCTATGCTCAAGCAGAAGAGGAGAGTTTACAGGTCATGGAAGCAGGGGCTGGCCACTTGGGAGGAATATAAGGCTGCTGTTAGAGGATGTAGGAAGGCAGCTAGCATAGCCAAGGCCTCCTTAGAATTACAGCTGGCGAGAGGGGTCGAGGACAGCAAAAAGAACTTTTTCAAATACATAGCAGATAAAACTAATACCAGAGGCAATGTAGGCTCACTGATGAATGGGGTGGGTGCCCTGGTGGCAGAAGATACAGAGAAGGCAGAATTACTGAATGCCTTCTTTGTCTCTGTCTACTCTGCTGGAGGCTGTCCTGAGGAGCCCTGTACCCCTGAGACCCCGGATGAAGACAAGTTAATGGAGAAGTTTGCTTTAGTCGATGAGGACTGGGTTAGGGAGCAATTAAATAGTCTGGACATCCATAAATCCATGGGTCCAGATGGGATGCATCCGCAGGCGCTGAGGGAGCTGGCTGAAGTCATTGCTAGACCACTCTCCATCATCTTTGCCAAGTTTTGGGAAATAGGAGAGGTGCCTGAGGATTGGAGGAAAGCAAATGTCACTCCAGTCTTCAAAAAGAGCAGGAGGGAGGACCCAGGTATTTATAGACCGGTCAGCCTCACCTCTGTCCCTGGGAAAGTAATGGAACAGCTTATCCTTGGTGCCATCTCAAGGCATATCAGGGATAAGAGGGTTATTAGGGGCAGTCAGCACGGCTTTACCAAGGGTAGGTCATGCTTGACCAACCTCATAGCCTTTTATGAGAATGTAACAAGGTGGATGGATGATGGCAGAGCGGTGGATGTGGTCTACCTTGACTTCAGTAAAGCCTTTGACACAGTCTCCCACAGCATCCTCACAGCTAAGTTGACGAGGTGTGGTCTAGACAATAGAGTAGTGAGGTGGGTTGCAAACTGGCTTAAGGAGAGAAGCCAGAGAGTGGTAGTCAATGGTGTGGAGTCTAGTTGGAGGCCAGTATCTAGTGGAGTGCCTCAGGGGTCATTACTGGGGCCAGTATTATTCAATATATTCATTAGTGATTTGGACAAGGGAATAGAATGTACTATCAGCAAGTTTGCTGATGACACTAAGCTGGGAGGAGTGGCTGACAGGCCAGAAGGCTGTGCTGCCATCCAGTGGGACCTGGACAGGCTGGAGAGTTGGGCAGGGCAACCTGATGAAATTTGACAAGAGAAAGTGTAGAGTCCTGTATCTGGGCAGGAACAACCCCAGGTTCCAGTATAGGTTGGGAAATTACATATTAGAAAGCAGTATAGGGGAAAGGGACCTGTTGGTCCTGGTGGACAGCAGGATGACCATGAGCCAGCACTGTGCCCTTGTGGCCAGGAACGCCAATGGCATCCTGGGGTGTATTAGAAGGGGGGTGGTTGGTAGATTGAGAGAGGTCCTCCTTCCCCTCTACTTTGCCCTGGTGAGACCCCATCTAGATTATTGTGTCCAGTTCTGGGCCCCTCAGTTCCAGAAGGACAGGGAACTGCTGGAGAGGGTTCAGCGCAGGGCAACAAAGATGATTAAGGGAGTGGAGCACCTCCCTTAGGAAGAAAGGCTGAGGGAGCTGGGTCTCTTTAGTTTGGAGAAGAGGAGACTGAGGGGTGACCTTATTAACGTTTATACATATATAAAGGGTGAGTGCCACGAGGATGGAGCCAGGCTCTTCTCGGTAGCAAACAATGATAGGACAAGGGGTAATAGGATCAAGCTGGAACACAAGAGGTTCCACTTAAATTTGAGAAGAAACTTCTTCTCAGTGAGGTTGACAGAGAACTGCACAGGGAGGTTGTGGAGTCTCCTTCACTGGAGACATTCAAAACCCGCCTGGACATGTTCCTGTGCGACCTCACCTAGGTGTTCCTGCTTCAGCAGGGGGATTGGACTAGATGATCTTTTGAGGTCCCTTCCTATCCTTAACATACTGTGATACTGTGATACTGTGTGATACTGTGCATCAGGGGAGGATTAGTCTTGACATTAGGAAGCATTTATTTGCAGAAAGGTTAGTCAAACTTAGGAATAGGCTTTCTAGAGAGGTGGTCCTGTCCCATGCCTGTCAGTGTTTAAGAGGCATTTGGACAATGCACTTAATAGCATGCTTTAACTTTTGGTCAGCCCTGAAGTGGTCAGGCAGTTGGACTAGATGACCATTGTAGGTCCCTTCCAACTGAACTGCTCTATTCTGGTTTTTGTTTTGTTTTGTGCTTTGTTTTTTGTTGTTGTTTTGGGGGTGTTTTTTTTCCAAAATACAGTTGTAGCTTAATGTTTATGTGCAAAAGGAAAGAATAAAGAAATGGATGGGTTGTGAAAAGACTATTAACTAAATCATTGCAAAGTTTCAAACTCTTGAATTTTCATGGAGAAGAATTTTAATCCACTTACAAGAGTTCAAGAAGAAATAACACTAATTAATTAGAAAAGATAAATCTTACCTATCCAGAAATGTAATCTCAACTTTTTAAAAATACCACCTCTCTTTGCATCTTCTCAGAATAAACAGTCCTCAAAGTAAGAATTTCTGTACTCATAGAGTCGTAGAATGGCTTGGGTTGGAAGGGACTTTAAAGATCATTTAGTTCCAAGCCACATGCGATGGGCAGGGACACCTTCAAGTAGGTCACG
Organism: Streptopelia decaocto; assembly: GCF_964273445.1. Taxonomy (NCBI): domain Eukaryota; kingdom Metazoa; phylum Chordata; class Aves; order Columbiformes; family Columbidae; genus Streptopelia; species Streptopelia decaocto. Next base: position 43,391,248 of record NC_138657.1, read on the forward strand.
TTGCTCAAAGCCCCATTCAACCTGGCCTTGACCACTTCCAGGGTTGGACCAGACACAACACTTCTGGGCAATCTGTTCCTGCGCCTCACCACCCTCAAGGTGAATAATTTCTTCCATGTATCTGATCTAAATTTACATTCTTTCAGTTTAAAGCCAGTAACACTTGTCCTATCACTACATGCCCTTGTAAAAAGTCCCTCTCCAGCTTTCTTGTAGGTCCCCTTTAGGTACTGGAAGGCTCCTATAAGGTCACTTTGGAGCCTGCTTTTCCTCAGGCCAAACAACCCCACTCTCTCAGCCTGCCTTCATAGGTGAGGTGCTCCATCTTCATGGCCCTCCTCTGGACTCACTCCTCATATTTTCTGTAATCTTCTTTCTCTAATCACCAACACGTTTGACCAGTAGGTGATGAATAAAGTATTAATTACTATAATCACAGAGATCTATCAGAGGTTTTAGACAGCTCCAGAAATGTTTCTGAAACATTTATATCTATTCAGAAAGAAAAAAAAAAAAAAAAGAATCCTTGTGGCAACAGCTAGTATGTACTCAAAATATAAATTATTTACCACTGTGGAAAACTGTAATGTGGAGACTGAGAAAAAGTTCATTAACTAGTACAATCTGAGGACAATAGATCATAGGCTAAAAAAAAAGAGAAATTTAAGAGTTAGAAGTACTGTGCTACTCAGTCTGATGTTGAGAAGAATAGAAAGAAACTTGATTATCATAAGAACAGACAAATTATCCTTTTTTCATCTTAATTCACATTTCATAATTAAACTAATATATAAATATAATGTTAAATGAAAAGGCAGAAAACACAGCTCAAAAGTTATAAGTTAAAGAGTATATACTGAGTATCATAGAAAAGAATGTGAAAAATTATAACATGCCACCAAAAAACATATGATTTTTTATCAAATGCCATTATGGATTGACAGTGTATACCTGGGTTGATTCAATGTAACCCCCCCATTTCTTCCTTGAGAAGGTACAAAGAATCCAAATGAGTGAACCACTTATTTTTTTCTTTATTAAAAGCATGGTATGATTACTTTACATTGCATTTGTTCTTCAGAATGATATGTTTGTATCAGAAAGAATTGTAAAGGAAGGGATAGCAACAGCATAATTCAAACAATAATTTCTCTGTAAAAAGTGTGGCCAAGTATGGGTAATTTTTCTGTCTCTATGGAATTCAGTCTCATTGTCTTGCTTTCACTGTCCCTGTCACTTCTGTTTGGACTAGTTAATACCTTTGCATGTAATTTTTTTTCTGATGTTCATAAAAAACATTGGTTCATCCAAAAACTTAGCAGACTGTAGCATGCAACAAGCAATTTTTTGCATGTCTCTTTTTTATGTCCATCTACACTAATGTGATTTTTCACCTTTAAACATCTATCATGTTAAATTTATAATATCTTTCTTCAGTCCTTTTTTTCTAAGAAGCAGTGCTAAAATATACATAAATTAATAGAAGCCCTGATATAAGGAAGTGTTGAATATTCATAAAACCTCTTATTTCTTCCTTCTGTGTTTTTGTTTGGTTTTCTTTGTTGTTGTTGTGTTTGTTTGTTTTTCCTGTAAAAAAGAACTGGTTAAAACTTCAAGTTATTTTCTTTATTTATTATAAGTAGTTACCATTTTCCTCATCAGAATTAGAGAAACTGAGAGAGATATTGACATAGAAGTTTATTTTAAAAGCTTAAACTTTATTCAGACTCATAATTTTAAATAACTCAAGCTAGAAAATTTTAAGACATAAATATAAGACCAGCATCTAGATAGAAGAGTTAATTTTCTTGCAAGTTAATTCTATAATGGAATTTCAGGATCCTCTGCAACAAAGATGATAAGAATTGCCTAACCAATTTGTCTTAAGCATGACAAGCAAAATAGAATTTGATATCTTGGACTTCTGATTTTATTTTAGCCCTCTCAGAACACTATAACTGATGATCAGAGGGAAGAATTGACTTAAAAGCAAGGAAATGACACAGGAGAAACATGCAAAAATAAGACAGAAAAAAAAAAATTATGTATTCCAGTGAGGCTTGAGAGGATGTAGCCACTTGGATGTAGTGGAGTGCCTCAGGGGTCAGTGCTGGGGCCAATATTATTCAATATATTCATTAACGATTTGGACGAGGGAATTGAGTGTACTATCAGCAAGTTTGCTGATGACACCAAGCTGGGAGGAGTGGCTGACACGCCGGAGGGCTGTGCTGCCATCCAGCGGGACCTGGACAGGCTGGAGAGTTGGGCGGGGAATAACCTAATGAAATTTAACAAGGGCAAGTGTAGAGTCCTGCACCTGGGCAGGAACAACCCCAGGTTCCAGTATAGGTTGGGAGATTACATATTAGAGAGCAGTGTACGGGAAAGGGACCTGGGGGTCCTGGTGGACAACAGGATGACCATGAACCAGCACTGTGCCCTTGTGGCCAGGAAGGCCAATGGCATCCTGGGGTGTATTAGAAGGGGGGTGGTTAGTAGATCGAGAGAGGTCCTCCTTCCCCTCTACTCCACCCTGGTGAGACCACATCTGGAATATTGTGTCCAGTTCTGGGCCCCTCAGTTCAAGAAGGACAGGGAACTGCTGGAGAGGGTCCAGTGTAGGGCAACCAAGATGATTAAGGGAGTGGAGCACCTCCCTTAGGAAGAAAGGCTGAGGGAGCTGGGTCTCTTTAGTTTGGAGAAGAGGAGACTAAGGGGGGACCTTATTAATGTTTATAAATATATAAAGGGTGAGTGCCATGGGGATGGAGCCAGGCTCTTCTCGGTGGCAAACAATGATAGGACAAGGGGTAATGGGATCAAGCCTGAACACAAGAGGTTCCACTTAAATTTGAGAAAAAACTTCTTCTCAGTAAGGGTGACAGAGCACTGGAACAGGCTGCCCAGGGAAGTGGTGGAGTCTCCTTCTCTGGAGACATTCAAAACCCACCTGGACATGTTCCTGTGCGACCTCACCTAGGTGTTCCTGCTCCAGCAGGGGGATTGGACTAGATGATCTTTTGAGGTCCCTTCCAATCCCAAACATACTGTGATACTGTGATACTGTGATCAGTATTAGAATATTAAAGAGAGGAAGAGATGTATCAGTTCCAGAAGTAATTTATTTAATTCCCCTTGAAATCGAGTATTCTATTAAATATGAAACTGCCTGAAACACAAAACCATTTCTAACCACACAACAAATCTATATGTGTGAAGGTATGCCTGCCTGAGCTCTACATGTTGTCATGGAGTTTTAATACTAATAATGCTGAGAATTACCTTCCAAGTATTCTTCCTATTAACACAACACTCCAACAGTTCTTAATAAAGCATAAAAGTAATTCTGATACTAATCGCAACCTTAAACAGAAAACCTTAACCAGCAACCTTGAATAGGGAAGTAGAAGTCCAGAAATGTATGTTGAAGATTGGTAGTCATCTTGGAGAATTACAAAGTGGAGTTGTTTGGACACTGATGTTCAAAAATAGCTTGGAGAGGAGGAGTCTGTTTTTAACTGCTTGAACATATTAGTATCACTGAGAGTCTGACTCTTATTTAGAGAAGACGACATGACTAAGTCTATATATGATCTAATATTACTAGAAGTAACATCATTTTCTGATTTCTTAAAAATGGTGGAGTTTTTATTTTCTCTCTCCTACAAGTCATCAGAAAGTGAAGGGGGAAGAGAAGCACAGTCCAAGATGAATAGACCAGTCAAAAGCATTAGCATTTTTGGGTTTGAAATTCAGCAGTTTAATAAGTACATTTATTGAAAAAGACACATAATTTGGAGTAGTGGCTTGCAGTCATCAGGATCACACATCTCTCACAAAACAGAACAAACCAAACCAAAACAAAAGACAACAGAAAATCCAACCAACAAAATAGACCAACACAATATCCAGAATTCTTTAGCATCTATTGCACAATGTGGTAAACCGCTGTTTGAAATTTTTTAAGTCTTTAAAGTGTGAGAGCATTCTTAAGATATTACACATATTGATTGTCATACCAGTTCTAGGCCCAACCATCACAGAAAAAAGACCTACAGTAAGGAGCACAAAACAAAACAAAACAACCTTATACAGTGTAGCTTTTCTCCTACTCTTTTTAGTGATAAAATCCAAGACTTCAGAGCACAGACCATTATGATTCTGTTGTGGCCCCAGGGATTATTTAGCCTAAAGAAACAGGGTTTTAATATTTTTTCTTTATGACTCCCATTATGTGTATTGATGAAACCAGGTTAGACACAGGACTGTCTGAGTTACAGATATTGAAAGTGAGTTCATTGAAGTTCCTGGCAAGTTTACAGATTATGACATTTAAAAAAAAACTACATTAAAGATGCAACTTACTGTACAGCAGTATTTAAAAAGTAATATTGCTTAAAATGTAATGTTTTATGGCCCACTTGTTAAAGTGGCATTTAAAGATATGTAATAGCCAAGTACAGTTATTAGACTCACTGGGGTTTTCAGGGAAAGAAATTTTAAAAATACAGTGATGACTTATGTAGAAAACTCATTTATGGTAGAGACTAAGCACAAATGTGCATTATTTTACAATAAATAAAAAAGAACATTTCCTTTCAGAGTCATTGTTTTTAAACACTATAACTGAATTAACACAGTTATTTTTCATTCAAATATTTAAATCTGATCAGGCTTTGCTTTAGCAAAATGATGGATAGACATACATTTTTAACATATTCCCACAGATTCTGGCAAATTCTGTCTATCAATTTCTATACATGGGTCAAAGTCAGTAGAAATGACACTTAGTGCATTAGAAGAACTACTGCAGAGTACATGGTATCAGGTGAAGTCTACAGAAATACAAAATAAAACGAACACTGTTTCTTGGAAATAATAGTACTGTCTCAGTATGCTAAACAATGGAGCTCCAAAATAACTGTATTCTATGTATGCATAACTCTAGCACTTTACCTGGTTTATATTTCACATGTGGCTTTGAAAGGTATTTATTATGTGACTGTAACATGCTATCCTTATCACAACTTAACTAGAATCATAATGAGGCTCTGTACTTAAAAAACATAAGATAATCAAAACAGAGATGCTAGAAGTGGAGGAACTTGTGATATTGTTTCCTATTCCCATAGCTATAAAGATGTTCATTATTTTCAAGAAGATCAAATAACAGTACAGGGACACAGATCTACCTTACCTTTCTTCTCTTTTTGTCCCACATGATATCGTTTCCATTTTTATAGTGGTTAATATTCAGCAAAGACATTCTGATCTGTAGCTGGTTTTAGTCTAAGGCTACAATAGTCTCATAGATAAAGCTAGTCAAAATGTCTCAACTGAAATGAAGTGACCCCAGCTTTTCCAAGTCTTGCTTCTGAAGTTCAGTTGGAAATTTCACAACACTGAGAGGATGGAGACCACAGTTAAAGACTAACCTGTAGTTGCTTAGCCCCTGGGCTTCAAGTATTGCCCTGGACCCTTACTTTTCTAATTGTTCCACCTCTCATTTTAAAAGCTTCAGCTGGCTCAGGGAGAGGAAATAATTATCTCAAATTTTGGATAATATATTTTCATTTCAAAACAACTCAAACTGAAAAGTAGCACAGTTATTGCACTTATTTTCAAAGTGTTGAGGTTGCTTTTATTTTTTTCTGGTTTGTTTGTTTCTTTGTTCTGACTTGCACTTAACACGCCTGTACAAACAAAAAACTGTTGCCATACATATGGGTGGAGATCCATTAAAAGCCGTTAAAAATATGTATTTTGTCTCTGACAAGGTGTCTGAATTGTCTGTGATCTATGGCATATGAAACAGACTCCTATGCAACATCAGACATTGAACTTAGTGAAAATTGTTCAACCCATTGTTCATTTTCTAGCTTCTATCACTTCAGGAGAAGCAATGCCTTACTTTTCAACACTTTTGTTTTTCCCCAGATAATTCTGCTTGTGAATTTAGGCTCCACAAAAATGAAACCATTTGGAGTCAAGTTACTATTATATTTAAATAAAGTGGTTCTTATAAGACTTTCTCAAGTATTGACACACTGCAATGCTGGACCATTTACTATTCTTTTAATCCAGTTTCAAGATGATGTCCAGTGTTACTGGATGAATGCTATTTTCAGATGGGTTTTGTGATGAAAACATTTAATATATGATATAAAACCAATTAGACCATGTCTTATTAAGAACACAAAATCTGATCTAAAGCCTACTGAAGTCAGTAAGAGCTATTTTTACAAGTTTCTTACCAGGCTTTGTTAGCTTTTAATCCACATTTTCTGAGCAAAGAGACTGTACATCTTCCAGATTAAAGAACCTTTTTTCTTAGGTGATTTATATTCGTAATTTCTGAACTGTGGTAATCACTCTACAGTCTCAATACTGAAGTAATTCTCTTGGTTTCTCTAGTTTACACTAGCAAAAGTTTACCATTCTAAAATATTTCTAATAGTGAGTACCATGGCTTAAAAGAAAGACTGAATTGACTTAACCCAATTAGCAAACCTGAAGTTCCTCTTACTCCATTATTTTTCATTAAACTGAATTTGAGTTCATCTACTTAATAAAAATAAGCCCTTTTTTTGACTATTTCTTAATGGCTCTAAAATGAAATGATTTATGTATGAGTGGAGCAGTGTGGAAGAAGTGAAGTTTGTCAGGCTATGTAAAATTCTGTAAAATCAGTACATGTCAATGTAGCTGAAAATTAGAGCACATTCTTTGCATTAGTTATAAATACCTCAGATCCAAGAAAGTGACATGGGTAATGCTAAGTAGGAGAAAATGAGGAATTACTGAAATTGTTTTACTTTATGCTGGAAATATTTTAAATGTTAATGTATTTTCATTTATTGTTAATTTTATACCTTCTCCTTGTCTTTCATTTCACTATGAGAATAGGACAGCTAAGATGTATTTCAGAACATTTGAAACATCAGGCAATTTTATGGGATTTTCTGAAAGTTAGCAACCCTAAAGTTTAGTGTCATTGTTTTGTTGATGGATGATTACATCTATGTCATATGCTTACTTTGATTTCTCTTACCCATTTGCATATCTCAACTCTAACAGCTGCAGTATTAAAGCTGAAACTGATAGCTGTGTTTGTGTATAGGTGAGGAGGGACATGTTAGCTCCATCCTTATTGTTTTGTCAGATATTCCAGGCCCTCTAGAACAATGAGAATAGAAGGGAAGTAAAAGTGAATTGCTTTTTATTATTTTATTTTCAGGACTTATTAAGTGGTGAGAGGAAAAACTAGGCAACTTAAAATACTTATTTGATATAGATGTTCTCAATAGCTCCTTAACCTAAAGATCAAATTTATTTTGCAACAACTTTTTATTTTTAGCAGCACTGAATATATTACAGGTCCTTTCTATTGAGTGATTTACTAACATTTTTGGTTCACATTCTCCTTAGCATCTTCTTGGATACCTTTTTGAAAGAGCTTGTAGCATACTTGCATTTTACAGCTTTCTTCAAACAATATTCTTCTCTCATCGTTTTACCCTTCGAGAACGCTGAATCTATGCACGCAATGCCCTAAATTGCAGAAAGTTGAGCAAATGGAGAAATATGCCATAGTGGGAAACACAAACCAAACCAAGCAAACAAAACTCCTCATTCTGCACTGAACAGAAAGTCTGGTGAGCATAGGCGAATGGAGCATGACAGTGCTGATTATGGTGAAAGGGAGAGTTCTGAAAAGGTGACGATACCAGCCTGACTTGGGATGGGCCCTGGGAATGGAAAAGGGAAAAATCAATCACAAATAAATTTCCCAAGTGTTCAAGTCAACCGTAGACAGATGGTCATCAGCTCATCATTTCCCAGTTCTGTGTGCAGCCTTCCTGGCAAATATGATGGGGAAAGGAACAATTCATAGAGGCTTTCTCCTAGTATATCTGTGAATAACAAGCCATCAAACATGCAGAAAATCCATCTACAGTTAAAATTTAGGGAGGTATTTATTTCATTAATGTGAATATTCACATTTCTCTATGATTTTCCAGCTCTGTAATACATTATGACAGTCTGATTGCATCAAAAGTGTCAATTTTCTGATCTTCAACTGTAACCACAGGACACATTTTAGAAATGGTCCTTGAAGGCTCAACATCCACTCCTCTTTCGCAGCTTCCTGGTACTCTGCAGATCTTCTTTCCATGAGCTTATGCTTGTATGCAAGTTAATCCGTTTCTCAGGCAAAGTAATGTGCCTTAAACTGTAAGTGGGAATATAGGGGCACAAGTTGTCTGCTGATAAAGGTTACTTAGTCAGTTCTTAGCTCCTTAGTTCCTTAGTCCAGATTGCATATTTCACAGAATCACAAAATGTTAGGGATTGGAAGGGACCTCAAAAGATCTTCTAGTCCAATTCCCCTGCCAGAGCAGGAACACCTAGATCAGGTTACACAGGAATGTGTCCAGGAGGGTTTTGAATGTCTGCAGAGAAGGAGACTCCACAACCTCCCTGGGCAACCGTTCCAGTTTTCTGTCACCCTCACCGTGAAGTTTCTTCTCATATTTAAATGGAACCTCCTGTGTTCCAGTTTGCAACCATTGCCCCATGTGCTATCATTGGTTGTCAGCAAGAAGAGCCTGGCTCCATCTTTGTAACCCTCACCCTTTACATATTTATTTGTTTAAGAACTGTAATTCACTCATTACAGACTGTTTAGATCTATTATGCAGAGAATTTTGGGATAAGTTGAACTAAAATCTTACATTTCCTCCCATCCACAACTTCTTAATAAAAAAAAAAACCATGCAGTGGGAAACACAGTTTTGAATGGAAAGAGTCAAGTGGAGTACCTTCTCATGACTTTTCACTAATGGCATTAAAGTGTCATAGTAGTGCTCTGTATTGTCATATTAACAAGAAGCTGTAGTTAAGACACCAATACATGTGCTCAGTTGTACAAGACATTTTGTCACAGTTTAGAAGATAAAACTTCTGGCATCCTTTGAATTACTTTATCTAACTGGGCTTTCCATGTTGCTGGCCTTTGATTCCTAAGACAAAAACCTCACTAGGGCACTTACTCTGTGCTTCTATTTATATTGTTAATATAAATATATGTGAATAAATATTTAAATATATAATATTTGATTATTAAAATATAACTATTAAATATTCAAATATTGAAATATATTTACATGGATGTCTATTTATATTATTAATATAAGTACATTTAGTGTAAATATGATATGATATATAATATAATACAATATAATACAATATAATACAATATAATACAATGCAATGCAATGCAATGCAATACAATACAATACAATACAATACAATACAATATACGATACGATACGATATAATATAATATGATATAATATGATATAATATGATATAATATGATATAATATAATAATCTCACAATCTGCAAGAGTACCACTACCTTGTGGCAGTGTTATCACAGATTCCTAGGAAACACAAGCATTCATTGACCGTGAGGAACTGGAAAGCATGAAGTGAAAATGACCACAGCTTTCAGCAGCATGACATAAGTACGAGACAAACAGTTGTCAAACTGAAGTCTTGAAATTTGCATTGTATTTGTGCTAGCCTTATTATTAGCATGTGGAATAATTCAAATTTTAACTAAATTCAACCTAGTTATAGGATTTTAAGAAAACCTGCTTGAGTGTATGTTTTTTACTACAGTTTACCCAAGGAGAGCATGCTGTGCAGAATGAACATTCCTTCAGAAGTCTCTGAGAGCCTGTTTTGCAGCAAGGAGATGCTGGTTCTTTTGGGACTCAATAATCAAAGATAGCTTACTAGTTTGTTGAGTAAAGGATGGAAATTATAGAAAATGTGATAGCAATCTCACCTGCCTTTTGCTGCTGTGAACCCCAGCTGTTGCAACTCAGCTGAATCCCTCTTCACAAATCATGATGTGCTGCACAGAGTTCCCATCAATGATGAGGTTCACTAGCTCCAGGTTTTCTAGTACTTTTATAGGGTCTTTCCCACAATACAGATTCATCAGTCACTGGCAGCAGACATTAAAAATTTATCAATGAGTAATTTTCAAAGGCTGATTATGAAAAGAAAAGAAAAGAACATTTCATAGGACTCCACCAGTATGTACTTTGGTTTAGCCATTTCTCATAGTTTTAAATCAAGACTAGTCATCTGCATGGGCATTACCTTCTTTCAGATTTCAGGAAGGTTTTATCTTGTTGGTGTAGCTATATGGTCAGAATAGACATTTGTCCACTTGATAGTCAACTTATTTGATAGCAAAGATTTTCATTAGATATTAGATAAATCTTTCTGATAAATAGACAATAAAACAGGCAAGACAGGCAGTTTGTGGAACTGGTCTCCCTAGAAATTATTCAAATATTTTAATAAGTTTATTCAAATATACTTCTCTTTCCTTCAAAAATAATTTAAAGTCCTTTCAGGCCTACAGTCCCATACTAATAACAGAAGATTCAATGTTCAATACAGAAAAGCATCTTCATTTAATTAGCAAGCATTTTAAAATACTTATTTCTTTTTATTTTCCCTTCAGTTTCTGTAAAGTGGATCATATGCATTTTTTCTCAAATTGTGCAAACAGATATATTTTATATCACTTTCACTGAACATTGCGATGTTGACAACATACACAAACAAGGTATTCTGTAAAGGGAAAAAGCCCTACTTTGAGATACACAGAATGCAAACAGGATGTACATTAGAATGCATTGAAATAATCAGGAAGCAAGCTGTAAGAAACACAGATGGTATGTCTTTTTCAGATTGCCTTGTTTACTGTGTAGGCCATAATTTAGTTATCAGAACAGATGTGCCCATTGTACATAGCATATCCCTCATTTCTCCTCTTCCATTAATACTGTCAAGTGGTCATATGAATAACAGATAATCTGATTTACTTTCTAGCACTGAAAGAATTTAAAAAATATATAATTTACTGTGGGTATAATGAGGTCCGCTTTTTCAAGGTATGGAATTTCTTAAAATAGTTTGCCTGAGTTCTACTTACTGAAAATTATACTCTTCAGACTTGTTAGCTGGTCTGTACCAGCTGGTAAAGGTAAATTCACTTGGAATTGCCTGTGCACTGTACCAAGCTACCTCCAAATTCTGCTCACTCTGATGATATAAAACAGATGGCTCAAAGTTTTCAGATAAAATTATTTTGACAGAAAACAGGTTTTCAGCAGAGTGATGCTTGTTTGTGAGAAAGAATGTCTCTGCTTCCTGTAGAAAAAAAATAATCACTTTGTCTACAAAAAAAGTCTCAAAAAATGAGGAGACAGAATATTTTGCAATAGAAGTCCACAAACCTGAGTCATGAAATTATTGTGCAAATGCTTTGTATGTTCAAAATTCTCTTTGGGTCAGGTTTTCCAGATGGATTATATTTTCTATGATGCAACAAAATTTCATCAAGTCTTCGCTCGCTGAAAGAGAAGGGTTTGTGGGATGTCATGAAACAAATTCTTTAGTGAGAGACTTCAGCTGACAGAAAATAATGCATGCAGGAGATACGTAAACAACACTATCCATACATTGATTCAGCACATGCAAATCAACACTGTTGTTGTTGTTGTTGTTGTTTTTTCCCCCACTATTTGTTATTTTCAAAGCTTTTAAGTTATGGTTCATTCTCCAGAAATAACATATGACATATATTTGCCAGTTGAACAGAAACACTGGTCCCTTCTTTAGAGAAGTCTTCTGTGTTATCTCCTATGCACATTTCCCTTTCCTTTGTTTTAAAATAACTGCTGTTCTTAGGTAGACTTGTGATTTGTGGATGGATAAAAACTAGGGTTATGAAACTATATGTATTATTCTTCTTTTTTAGTTTCCTGAATTCAAGCCTCACTCCAAAGACTTACGTTCTGCTTGCTTTTTTACTCTTTCTCCTCTTTCTCCTCTTCTCAACAACCTTTTATTGTTTCACCGATATAGTCAGCAGATTTGATATTTGAACCAGAGACAATGGAAATAATGATTATGTGTTATGTACTTCTAATTGAAAAAAATCAAATTGGATATTTATCTTGAGATAATATAGTTTTGAGCAAATTATTTACGAGACTTTACTAAGAACAGATGAAAGAAAGCAACACCCGGGAGCTCATCAATATAGTCAGAGAAGTTTCCTTTTTTTTCTGATTTATGTGACCTGTTTCTCATTTTTGTGATAGGACCAATAGGACTTTAAGCAGCAGCATTTCCCCAGAATACTTGAGTGTCATCCATATGTACATCCATATGTACATCCATTTTACATCCATATGTAAAATCAAATCAAGCACTTCAATACCTGTAAATAAATAGACTTGTTAAAATAAGTTATTAAAAAATATATTTCCTCTAGAACTACATTTGCTAAAGACACAGAGCATGAAAAATCAATAATCTTCACAATACTTGTTTCTTTGTGAACTTCCAGTAACCCATGGAGAGTTAGATACGAAGTATCTCAAGAGGTAAGTTAGCATTAACATTTTTTTCATAGGGGATCACATAAGAATCAGTGTCGAGAATAAATTTTAAAAAATGGGAATATGTTTAGACTGTTTTCATTTGACCACACATAAGCTGAACAGCAATTATGAACTTATAAGTCTTTGCAACTGGTTTGCATGTTTCAGTCTAATGCATACATTTGATATCAAATATTTATATTTGACCAGAGATAGATGTATTGAACACTGAATGATAAGTAGTCAATGAAAGACAAAACAAAAACAAGACCCTCATTTTATTATTCTTGGTATAAATTTTAGAAGTTCATCTGTTACCAGCAGAGATTTTGAGACAAACTCACACACTGACATTTCTTGATCTTTTATTATCATTTATTTCCTGAACAAATACATATACATAAGTTTAGGTTAGTTGTTAAGTATTTCACAAGTAGAAAACCAAGTTTGTTTTTTCTTGAATATGATTTATACAGTCCTAATTAGGTTATGTTGCAACAAAATTATGATAAAATATGATAGTCTGCTTCTTTCATCCTTTCATCAAGTTCATTTCACTACCAGTTTTGTAAAATATCTTGTTAATCCCTTGTTGACTGATGATACTTCTTTCCTGCAAAAAAGTAGTCAGGTCTAACTACATTGTAGTTGGGCTTCTCAGTAGACAAAAGAAATGGTGGCTGCTTCTACTGTAAGTTAGATCATACCCATTTCTAGATGATAGGCCAAGAAGGATGAACAAGGCAATTAGTTGTTCTTAATTCACTATGACTAAATCATCACTGTCTGAACTGTGAACAGTCAGGATATGAGATTTTGGTTTGGAAGGCACTGCAAATATAATTTGTGAGCCTTCAGTACACAGTCTGTGAAGTCTTTTTGATCTTTATATTTTTACATGAAATTCTGAAGATTAAAACACATAATACAGGGGAAAGTAAGATCACACCTTCCCTATATCAATGATTGTAATTTACTATTTTTGTTGTTGTTGTGTTGTGTTGTGTTGTGTTGTGTTGTGTTGTGTTGTGTTGTGTTGTGTTGTGTTGTGTTGTGTTGTGTTGTGTTGGTTTGGTTTGGTTTGATTTTTAACAGCTCACAGTTCTAAGACCTAGCAAGTTAGAGGAATTGAACAGTGTGGCAGATACATCTTAAATAGAGCTTTATCCTTTCAGGAAGGAAAACTGAATAAGTGACAATACAATGAATTCATACTGGATTTCCACATAGTGGTGTTTTAAAAGGGTTCTGTTTCAATCTTCCTGAAAGATGAAATTAGAATAGTCTGTAATAAGGAAAATATTGGTACAAAAATTGCTTATTCAAGCTTATATGTCTTTGGAGATTATCTTACAGATATATTTGTAAACTATGTACAAAGCACCCGAAGAGACTGATGGGCAGCAAGAACAACGTCCTGAGTGACAAAAATCTTGCCACAAGCTCCAGTTGCCTGTGGACCTTGGAAGCTTGCCCACAGTCTCCTTTTTGAATTGTTTGTTGTTGTTTTGTTTGTTCTTTTGTGTGTGATTTTATTTTTTTTTGTTTTTCTTTGGTTTTTTTGTTAAGTAATTAGAACATGTTGTTAGTTTACTAGCAGTTAGACACAGGTCAATACTCCATTCCTGTGTTGGTGTTCTTTTCCCAGCTCAAGTTTACATATCTGATCAGTCTCTTTGCTTGTATTCTTGATCAAAGAAGAGTTCGATGCAAAAGGACATGCTAGAGAGATATGTAAACTCCTGTTAAGAGAGGTGGAAGCTAATGACACACGAGGCAGTAATGTTATTATACTTTTTTCTTGCTGCATGGCATTATACAAAAATGTATGTCATTCTATCCTATTTCAGTTCTACCTTCTGTTAATTGTTGCGTATCTTTATCATTCAGCATTCTGTGATGAGCTGTCTCCTTTACTTCTTTCGAAGCAACAATACTGATGGCTCACTAGTGATAGTAAACATATGACCTAAATTTCCATTATAATACCCATCCACAGACTGCGTTTCAGAGGTGTGGCTGACAGCAGAAAGACAATAGTATAACTACTGAGTTGCAGCAATAACTTTTTTATCTCATGCAAGAATCAGAAATGCCCCTTCATGGCCTGAGACCACAGTGTAAATTCAACTCAGTTATTTCAAAGAAAGCAGAGCAAAATAATATGTCAAATAAAATAGCGTGAACACACTTTAAAACTATCCAAAGCCCACACATGTCAAGAATAAAGACTTACTTGACCTACAGATAAATATCCGTGGGTTTTTTTTTTTAACCAAAAAGCATCTTTAATTCTACCGTAAAATGTCTCTGCATTAAAGGTGCATAAATGCCTATTATAGATAGGAGAATCTAATTATGACTAACCTCATAAATTTATGGATTAAGCCTCTTGCTGTCTGCTTTTTTCCCCTGCAAGTATGTTTCTGATATTCTGACCACAAATAATCTTTTCAAAATTTGAAACAAAACAGAGTCAAGGAAACCACATATGTTTTATGTTGCTTCTTTTGTTGTGGGTAGTCTTGTCTTGTCTCACTGTGTGGCAGCCAAAATTTCATTTATCTTTGCTTTTATTCTTTTTGAAAATATCTGGGAAAAGACATCTGAGAGACAATTCTTGTGCGAGCAGGATTTGTCACATTTTCTAGAAGACAGATCTCATTTTAAGTTCTTACCCACTTAGCAGTTAGTAATGCCTATATGTTTGATGAAATTGCACCCTTTGCTAATTAATACCAATACCTTTGAAATTTTATATAATGCCTTCTGTCACAGGCACTTCCAACCTTGAAAGAATCTTAGCATCGTCTGTTTTAGTACTTCTTTATGACTTCAATTCAACAAAACACATATTTTAAAGTTCTTTTCACATAATGTTTCACCAAACTGTAATGAGCACTGGAGCGATGTGAGGAGTAGCAGTGTCAGTGGTGGAAGCACAACACAGCAGTGAGAGACACATAATGGATACATGAGGACAAGGAGATGCTGAAGCTGAAGTTGAAGCTGAAGTTGAAGCTGAATATAGGCTGTTCTCTGAGCAGCTGAGCCCAGACACTCTCAATGTACAAAGCAGCAAGGGGTCCAGCCTGCACCTGACAGTGCTGGTGATTTAAACAGGATAAAACAATCAGCCCAGCTAATTGCAATGGATTCATATCTACATATATCTGTATACATATATCAGCATGCAGGTGTGTGGCAGCATGGTGATCACCAGCAAAAAGCCATGTCCTCTGACTCTCCAGAGCTTCTAGGACCTGGCAGAACCAATGCAGACCCACAGATAAAGCTCATATCAGGGCATGCAACCATCTAGGTTTTAGGCTGCAGGGTTTGCCTGGGAGTGCTCCAAGAGGTGGAAAATGATAGCAAGCATACCTGTGGGGGGCGTACCTATGTAAATGAACTGCTCTGCCTAGTGGCTGAGACTGGGAGGAGGTGGGCAGAGTCTGCAAAGGAGATAGAGCAAAGGAGCTGTGCTCTGCTACTTCTTATACAAACAAACCAATTCAGTGTGACTGTTACTAGGGTAGGTCCAGTATTTGTTTTGTGCCAGTATTAAGGCAGTATTACAAGGGATAAAGAGGAGTGGAAGCAAGATACTGCACAGACCTGTAAGACAAGCCCCTTCTTACTTGCTCAGCTCCCTTTACAGAAGAGGTATGAGGCTCTGGGTATAGTAGATGAAGGACATGATGAGATAGAAGAAGAGGAATCTGTACAAGTATTCTCACTGATCAACTAACCTGTCATGTCAAGAGCTCTATTAAGACCAGCACCAAGAAGAAACAACGGCAAGTTATAGTCATAGGTGACTCCGTCGTGAGAACAACAGAGGCATCCATCTGTAGATTGGACCTTTTTTCCAAGGAAGTTTGCTGCCTTCCTGAGGCCCAAATCAAGGATGCACCAGAAAACTGACAAGTTTATTGCACCCTTCAGATTATTACCCACTCCTGCTCTTTCACGTTGGTATTGTCACAACAAGAAGTCTAAGGTCAGCCAAAAGAGAATTCAAGGCCCTGGGAAGAGTGACAAAGGATTTAGGAGCCAAGGTAACGTTTTTCTCAGCCTTCCCAGTAATGAGGAGAGACATTAGAAGAAACAAATGTGCATCAGAACCTGGCTCTAGGACTGGCACCTCCACCAAAACTTTGTGTTTTATGAAGATGGAAGAGTCTTTGAGGCATAAAGTATTCTAGGCCTTTTGCTTGTAAGCCAGCAGGATTACTGAGAGGATGGGTAAAAAGGGATGCCATCAAGAGATCTGAACGTAAGCCAAGCATCAGCATAGCACCACCTGAGAATGACAATGCTAATATCATCATTTACACTGCTCCAGGGAGCACCGAGGGTTTAGAAGAACATCTGAAATGCTTGTACACCAATGCATGGAGTATGAGAAACAAACATAATGAACTGGAAGTGTTTGTCTTTTTACAGAGTTATGATGTCACTGTTACATTGAGACCTGATGGAATGAGTCCTACAATTGGTGTGTTATGGTGGAGGGCAATAGACTATTCAAGAGGCAGGGCAGGTGAAGTGGAGAAGTTCCACTATCTGTAAGGGAGAGGTTAGATTTTACAGCCCTTACAATTAGGGATGATGTGGTTGAAAGCCTCTGGATGAGGATTAGGGAAATGGAAAATAAAAATGTTGTAGTGTGTGTTTACTATCATTTGCCAAGCCAGGATCTAAACACTAATGAGTTATTCTATCAGCAATTAGGATAAATCCCTGGATTGGTAGCCCTTGTCCTTATGGGAGATTTCAACTTTCCAGACATCAACTGGGAATACCATATGGCTGTGACAAGCAAGTCTGAGAAATTCTTGAACTTTGGTGAAGATAATTTATTGTCACAATTACTCAGTAAGCAAAATAGGGAAGATGTCTTGCAAGACTTCTTATTTGTGGATAGATAAGGACTCCTGGGAGAGAAAGTGATAGTTAGCAGTCTTGGCCACAGTGATCAAGAAACACTTGAATTTTAAAGTTTTGTTTTAATGAGAAAAAAAGATCAGCAGAGTTGCTAACCTGGATTTCAAAAGGGCAAAGTTTGAACTATTCAGGGAGCTACTTACAGTATCCCCTGTGAATCTGTTTTTGAGGACTTAGGAGTCCAAGAGTGCTGGTCAGTTTTTAAGAACTGCCTTTTAAAAGCATGGGAGGAGGCAATTTCACTGTGTTGCAAGTGAAACAAATAGGCAGAAGACCAGCTTGTATGAACAAGGAACCCTTCTTGGAGCTCAGGAGAAAAATAACTGTATAGGCTCTGGAAGAGAGGTCAGGCTTTCAGGATGATTACAGAGCCATGATTTGATTTGCATATTCAGGGCAAAGACATGAAAGGTCAAAGCTCAACTACAACTGAAACTGGCCAACGTTGTGTCAGACAACAAGAAAGGCTTTTTTAAGAATGTCAGTAGTAAGGGAAACTCTAGAGAAAACTTCAGACTGATACTTGTTGAAGATGGTCATCTGACAAAAGCTGGATGAAGAAAAAGACGAGCCATTCAATTTTTTTTTTTTGCCTCAGTTTTTAACAATACTAACAGACCTTGGTCTGCCCAGTCCTCTGAGTTGGAGGACCACAACAACAGAAACAAAAACATTCCATTTGTGTCCACTAAATTTGTAAGGCACCAGTTGCATCAGTTGAATGTTCATGAGTCCATGGGTCCTGATGGGATTGATTTCAGAATACCAAAGAAGTTAGCAGATGTTAGAGCAAAAACCCTATCAATCATCTGCCAGAGGAACTGGGAGTCTGGGGACGTCCCTGCTGACTGGAAACTAGTCATTGTTATTCCAATTTACAAGAAGGGTGTAAGGGAAGATCCAAGAAACTTCAGACATGTTAGTCTAACCTCAGTACCTGGAAAAATTACAGGTACTATTGAAAGGCATCTAAAGGACAATGCAATCACCAGGCACAGTTAATATGGGTTCACAAAGGGCAAGTTTGTTTTATAGTTAATCTAGTAACCTTCTAGGATAAGGTCACTTGCTTAGTGGATGAAAGGAAGACTGTGGATGTAATTTTTCTGGATTTTCATAAGACTTTTGTTACAGTTCCTTACATCAGCTTTCTGGACAAGTTGTCCAGCTGTTAGGTAAGCAGGTACATGATGAAACTGGCTGAACGGCAGGGTTCAGAGAGTTGTAGTTAAAGGAGATACAGCTGGATGTCAGCCAGTGTTCCTCATGGCTCAGCTCTAGGGCCATTATTGTTCAATACTTTATTAATGATCTGGAGGCAGGAGTTGAATGCAGTAATAGTAAGTTTGGTGATAATACTAAACTGGAAGATACTGTTGACTCTCTTGAAGAACAAGAAGCCTTGCAGAGGGATCTGGATAGATTGGAGCATTGAGCAATCATCAAGGTGTGAAATTTCACAAGAAAAAAACCTGGCTGCACCTGGCTTGACAGTAAGCTCAATATGAATCAGCTGTGTGTCCTGGCAGCCAAGAGAGGAAACTACATCTTGGGGCACATCAAACACAGCATAGCCAGCCAGTCAAAAGAGGTGATTATCCCACTGAATTTAGCATTGGTGCAGCCTCACTTTGAATACTGCATACAGTTCTGAGCCCCACAATTTCAAAAGGTTGTTAAGGTATTTGAATAAGTCCAGAGGAGGACAGCAAAGCTAGTGAAAGAGTTGGAAGAGATGACTTGTGAGGAGCAGCTGAGGACTTTAGCTTTGTCTAGTTTGGAGAAAAAGATGCTGAAGGTCCAATCTCATTGCTCTCTACAGTTTTCCTGAGGAGTGGAAGTGGAGAGGGTGGAGCTCATCTCTTCTTGGTATCGGGTGACAGGATACCTGGTAATGATTCAAATCTGCATCAGGAGAGTTAGGAAAAAGTTCTTTACACAGAGGTTAGTCAGGCACTGGTTTCCTAGAGAGGTGGTTGATACCCCATGGCTGTCGGTGTTTAAGAGGCATTTGGGCCATGCTGCTAATATGAATTCACTTTTGTTCAGCCTCGAAGTAGTCAGGCAGTTGGACTAGATGATCATTGTAGGTCCCTTCCCACTGAACTATTCTATTCTAAATATCTCTGACACAATGAAATTAGTTTTTTTCATATTTCAATCAAGTGTAATAAAGAGGTACTTCTCTGACTACCTCTTTTAATATTATTAAATATGTTTAAAAACTATCCATAATGTCAACATGGACCTTGAACTATCTGGCTTTTTCGTAGAAGTTCATGAATGCTAGTACTTGTAAGCCAAAATGAGAATGCCTGTGACTCTCTAAAACTACTTTGGATTACATTTTGTTCTATTTTCTCTACAGTTTCTCTACAGTTACTCTATGGTTACAATTACTTTTACTCATCTTTTTCTTATATTTTCAAATTATTAGCTTTGGTTCTTTGATATTTGGTGAGAAATATTGATAATCTTCCTTGTAAATATACCAAATGGTTACACTGCATTTTTTTAATATGCAAAAAGACATCCAGATCTGATGGAATTTTACATTAATTAATGTTTAATGTATTAATAACATTGGAGGCCAAAAGGAAAGAGGTGTTGAATTGAAAAATACAGCTATGAACACTGGCATTTGGATTAAGAAGAGCGTGGGGAGTTCCGAGTCACAAAATTTAAAGTCAGAGTATATTACAATTCTTTGTCAAGGACAGAATGTAACACACTTCCTACTTTGTTCTACCTCTGTCAGATTTTGACCTATTTCTATCTTTCAGTGGAAATTCATCCACACAATAACAAAAACTAAACACTACACCAAACACCACCTCAAGTAGTGAGGCGGACTGCGAACTGGCTGAAGGAAAGAAGCCAGAGAGTCGTGGTCAATGGGACAGAGCCTAGTTGGAGGCCTGTATCTAGTGGAGTGCCTCAAGGGTCAGTACTGGGGCCTATATTATTCAATTTATTCATAAATTATTTGGATGATGGAATGGAGTATCAAAAATAAACCCCAAAATAACCCTGAAAACATTGCAGGTGGAATCTAATTTCTTTTTAAATTTTGAACTCATAAACTGTATTTATCTAAATTCCATAAGAGTTGAGGCCTTGAAGGTAGTTTTTCTAAACTGCTTTATGTACCCAGGGGTACTGGTTTAGGCTCAAATGAAATTTCTTCCTAGTAGCTTGTATGGGGCTATGTTTTGGATTTGTGCCCAAAATAATGTTGATAACACAGTGACATTTTGAGTAGTGTTTACTTGGTGTCAAGGCCTTTTCTGCTCTTTAGACCACCCTGCCAGCAAGTAAGTTGGAGGTGCACAAAAAGTTGGGAGAGGACACAGCTGGGAAAGCTGAACTGAACTGACAAAAGGGATAGTCTATACCTTATCACATGTTAAGTGATAAAACCGTGGAGGAGGTTGAAGTCATTGCTTGGGCACTGGCTGGGTATCAGTCAGTTGATGGTGCACAATTATTTTCATTTGCATCACTTGCTTTTGCCTTTCTTTGGTTTTATTTTCCTCTTTGTGTATTGTTTGTTTTTTTGCTTTCCCTTTTCCCCTCCCCCTTTTCCTTTTTTTTTCTTTTTTAGTATTTAGTATTAACTCACAAGTTTCTTCCTCAATTTTACCCTTCCAATTCTCCCTCCATTCTGCCAGGACAGAGGAGTGAGTGAGCAGCTGTATGGTACTTAGCTGACTAGCTGGTGTTAAACCACAATACCCAGGGAGGGAAAGATGCAGAGTCAGACATAAAAATCCCTTGTGGAGGAGCAGGATTTCATGGCACTGGCACTCTATGTTCCAGTATTTGATTGCCAAATCTGCCCATTCCATTCATCAAAAGCCTTATCTGTCTCACTGTAAATTATATACTTTTGTTTCCTGCATTTCTTCACTTCATTTTCAGACAACGAAGCATTTTCATGTTATCCCTTGTTTCTTTCTGTCTTATATTTGGCATTTTGATAGTAGCAGAATTCCTACATATGTCTGTAGCAGAAAAACAGACAAAGAGAAGGTGGGAAATATATTACTTAGTATTCTTTTGGGAGGAAAAGAAAGAAAAGGCAAGAAAAAATGAGTAGTGAACAACTCAATAAAGTTGAATTAGTCAAGTTGTGAAATGAAAGGAAGTTAAACTCCAAAACAGCACTAGTCGCTTGTCAGCATACAGTCAGACAAATAAATGCTGCCATGACCAAGTGAGAATTCATGGATTTTTTAACCTAAAAGATGATTGTTAATCATCCTTTTAAGGACTTCACCATTTTTGGCAGCTGACTTAGACGCATTTCTCCCAATTTATTTTTTTTTTTGGAAATGCCATGTTTCTCTGTTTTCCATCATTTAGACCCCTTTATGCTTGCCCTGTGGGCTGAATAGTTACTACCAAAACCTAAAAGTTGAATTTACCTACTTTTTTACAGAGAACTAGATATCTCTTGGGACAAAAAGGAAGAGAAAAGAATAATCTTAAGAATGGAGATGTGACTGTTTTTCCTGTTTTCAGGCTGACACAGAGGAAAGAACCATCTTTCCCTTGGTAGCAGCTAATGCCTGTCTTCCTGGCACTCTGGGAGTGATTCTGCAGAGCACAGGAGCATTAGTCCATTTTCTTCTGTGGCTTTACTCACTGTCTAACAGAGACTAGAATAAGCAGCATGTGGCCTCCAAGGTTTTATAAAAAAATAAGTAACCTTGACTTATGACGACTTATCTTCATTTGTCCTCCTTCTCCTCTACACAACCTGCCGGATGAAAATACAGACATTGCAGAGTGTTCTGACAGTCAAAAAAGAAGATGGTGAAGAAAGAAGCTTTCAGAGCTACAAGGCATAGGGCTTCTGGCAGCATCTTTTCTCTTTATCTACTGTGAACTTGCAACTTGAACATTTTTACCAGTCTTAACTTTATCTACAGAAATGTGACAGCAGGCAGGATATGTGCTAACACATGCAAGCAGTGTTTAAGGCCAAAGAGAAGACTGACATCTCTGTTTTCCTTATAGAATCGTAGAACCACTTGGGTTGACCTTTAAGATTATCAAGTTCAACTATTAACCTAACACTATCAAGTCCACCAGTAAACCATCTCCCTAAGAACCTCGTCTGTGCATCTTTTAAACACCTCCAGGGATGGTGGCTCTACCACTTCCCTCAACAGCCTGTTCCAATGCCTGACAACTCTTTCCATGAAGAAGTTTTTCCTGACATCTAATCTAAACCTACCCTGGCACAACTTGGGGCCATTTCCTCTTGTCCTGTTGCTGGCTATTTTAAAGAAGAGATTAACAGCCTCCTCTCTACAACCTTCTTTCATGTAGTTGTAGAGAGCGATAAGGTATCCCCTGAGCATCTGCTCTGCCAGACTAAACAACTGCACATCCCTCAGCTGCTCCTCGTAAGACTTGTCCTCCAGACCCTTCATCAGCTTCATTGCCCTTCTCTGAGCTCACTCCAGCACTAGTTAATACAAAATGCTAGGTTGTACCAAGATTTGCAATGGCATTTTTTTGTCTGGGTCTTCTGCAGTCTCCCTCTAGGCTCACTGAAGATGAGTTCAGCCTTAGCAGGACAGCACAGATTCCACTGAGGAATGTCCTCTTTCTGATGAGGCCACTCATAAATATTTGTCAAAAAATTTGAGAATAAGGCAAACATACCGTGATGTTTTCCCAGAACCTCCTCTTGGCTTGTGGTGAACCTGCAGCTCAGATATTTCCTCAGATGTTCTCTTGATCTTGTACTATGAAATTATAATTGTTCTCTGTTCCTCCCTTTACAGCACTTGTCAATCTGCAGATATCCTTCTTTTCTTCTCCAAGTTAAGCTGTCCATTTCAGACAAATTAACCTCTTCTCTTGTTGATGTTGTTCCATAGCTTCCATTATCCTTACTCCTTTCATTAACATTTTCCCAGCTTCACGATTTCCTTTCCGAGGGGGAAGAAAGGAAACCTGAACAACACACATTTTTCAAGGTGCACGGTCACCACAACCGTACTTTTGCCAGGAAAGGTTGGACCAGATGATCCATGTGGTACCTTCCAACGTGGCATTCTATGATTCTATGTTAACCTTCCTAAATAGAATTTATATATACATATATGTGCCTAAATGTACATGTTTCTATGTATGCATGTATATCCAAAGTAGACATTTATTTCTCTTAGCAAATTTTATTAACATGTTGAACTCTGAAAGACTCTTTCTAGATGCCAAGGTCATAATAACTTAGACTACAAGCATGAGAGGCTATTCTTCTATTTTCCATAATAGCTCAGAAACATTACTTAAGAGCATAATCATTCTTGTACAGAAAAACTTTGTCTAACTCCTGTGTCTCTCTAGGAGATCACATAAATGTTAAATGCAATGGAGTTGAAGGCTAGAATGAAAAGTGAAGAACAAACATTGCCAACGACTTAGGGAAAGGGATTAGCAGGAAAGCAATAAAAGTCATCCTTAACATGTGTCTGAAGTCTGCTCAACTTACAACTGTCAGACTTTACTTCTCACCTGAGAAAATGTTGAAAGCAAAAATCATTAACTGAGAAAAACGCTGGGAAAGGAGAACAGATCTCAATTTTTATTAATATTATTGCTGTAATATCCTGAAAGGGAGATGTGCAGCTTTTTTAGTTCAGTGTTTTGCAACTGACTCCAATGACAAAGTAAGTTTGAAAGGGAAAGATCATTTCCCACCTGAACGACTGTTGGTACAGTTATGAAAGAAACTGCTCAATGCAACAATAGTCTAAACATTTACCAAGGTCTGGTATGAAGCCTTTGGTTTGAGGTTTTTGGTTGATATCTTGGTTGGTTGGGATTTTTTTTTCCCCTATGTTCTCATAAAACAAAAAATGTGATATTTGTGTCTTTATGCAGTGACTATATGCAGTTTTCAAATCCTGCTATTATCCTGAACTCAAAATGTTTCCAATAGGGAATCGAGACATTGCCGGTTCTTCTACTAAAGCTGCATTTCACAAGCTCCACAGGAAAACTCGAGTGTCAGAAATGCTCCTCATTGTCTGCTGCCAGTCAGTGTGAGAGTCACAGTGGCTAGCAGCAGTAGTCAGAAGCTCTTCAAAACCAAAATCTGTGTCACTGGTTCCCAAATCATCCAGAGCAGCTGCAGGTGTATTCTGCTGCCCTTAAGCTATCCTCAGACAATATTTTGGAACTCTAAGGATTCCAAAATGCTTCTTTATCTTTGCTTTCTGTTGCAGTATATTCAAAAGTGCTATAGTGCTTTAATGTTCACCAATGACTTTATAATTGTTTGTAAGAAGGTAGATTAAGGTAAAAGCAGATTAAAATTACTTACCACATCCAGTTACAAAGATTTTTAAATACACAAGTGACATAAAAGAAGACAAAATATTTTCCACTGTTTACCCCAATATCAAAACCAAAAGAACACTTTTTTCTTCTGTTTTGTCCATATGAGAAGCTCTAGATGTTTACCTAAGTTGTTTTGTATCTCTTCAATACCAGCTCTGTTATCAAAAAGATAGCATCTAGCTGGTGAGGAATTCCATTCTTTATACTCACAGCCTTATTTGGGATTTATTGTGTTTCATTTAGATTCTAACCTCCCCAGCCTAATTTTTTTCTCCGAGTTTGTAGAACCTTGTTTTATTTCAGGGAACAGTGTCAGACCTGTCATCTTGGATTGAGTATAATTTATCTGCTTTATCTTGATTTTAAAACTTTATCTTGATTTAAAACTTTTACTCTAGACAGGGGTAAAACTCTTTTCCCCCTCTATTTTAATGTGACAATCCTGAGTAAAACCTTTCCATATGCCAATTTACATAAATGTGCAAATTAGCAACAGTACTTTCCCTGCTTATTACTAATTAAGACCAGACAGAAGAATAATTCACCACTCTGGAGCAATGACCTGTTTGAGGTCTTTAACCCATCATATCTTTAAAGACAAACAGAGTACAAAAAGCAAATCTTGGCAAATTGAAATTGCTTACTGAAATAATGTCTTAGTTGGCTAAGCCCAAAGGGTGAAGCAGCAGATATCTCAAAGCATAGTTAAGATTTCTCTTTGCCAGAGTTTTTTACATGTATTTTTATATTGACTGTAAAATCAAATCAAGGCCTTCAAAGATTATGTAGATTCCATGAGTGAAAAGCCACTACCATCTTATGTGAAATAATAGCATGATTCCATGCAATGGATAATATCCTTCTCCATATCATGACATGAGAGGGAGGTCAGGTAGATTCAGAAAGAAAATAGAATGTGTGTTTCTTCAGCCTTCATTCTTCCTGTTCTCTTTTTCCCTACACCTAGTATGGAACAAGGAAGGTCAGCATAGTAATGTAGGTAACAAATGTTGTGCTCCCTTTAGCAGTTTCTGGAATTTTTTTCACCCTCTCTCCATTCCATAAGA
The DNA here is from genome assembly GCF_964273445.1 of Streptopelia decaocto. Taxonomy (NCBI): domain Eukaryota; kingdom Metazoa; phylum Chordata; class Aves; order Columbiformes; family Columbidae; genus Streptopelia; species Streptopelia decaocto. Next base: position 43,417,103 of record NC_138657.1, read on the forward strand.
ATGACATTGCATTCTTCCCTTGAATGCTTTGCTGAAAGCCTGACAGGATTTGATGCTGAGTTGCATTTGGTCTGCTTCAGCAGATGTCATGTGACAGAAGGAGAAATTGATATTTGCATAAAGCAATCTTACTCATGTTAAGCCTGATACGGAACCTCTGACGTTTACATCAATTTTTACTCCATGCTGGCAAAAATGAAATACTCTATATTAACCTCAAATGAAATTTTACTCAGACAAGTTTGGAAAAATATAACTGAACTGGTGAAATGTCAATGAAAACTGAGCTTAGAAATGTGTTAAGGCTTTATGAAAATTCCAAGTTCCTTGCACAAATTTAGCTGAGCTAATAAGTGCCTAGTACATAAGTAATGCATGATTAACTGTACTTTTCTCATTGAAAATTCATTACAATATACAGTAAAACTAAGCAAATCAACAGCTCCAAGATTGTGCTTACTTTGATGTACTCTTTGTCTTACATTTTAAATGAATCAGTAACAAGATCCATAAGGTCTGTCAATGCCTAATTTATTTAATGTGACATAGATACAAATGAGCAACAGTTCTCAAGAAGAAATGTGCTGCTGTAGATTACAACATAAAACTTGTTAACCAGAGCTTGAGAAAAATCATGTAAGCTAAAACCGGCACAGTGTATTCCAATAACTTCATTTTTGTTAACATCATTTTAGCCAACACTATACATATATACTCTTCAACCATGTTAGGATTTTCTGGCAATCAAAGATCAAGATAAATTCATCAGGTGCAAGCACCAGAGGTTACAATATGCACTTGCCTCTCCAAATGGGCTGGAGTTCACCAGTTCATTATACAACAAAGCTGCAGGACTTCTTTAAACTTGCCATAGAAAGGAAATCTTGTCTATGGAACAACAGAATTTTCCGACTCTGCTTTGCTGGAAAATAAAAAATTCCTAGTTAGCTCAGTGAAAGCTGTTTTGATTATTTTACACTTAAACAGTGTAATAACCCACACCTAGAAGTAATCAACACTCAGTAAAAAATACTGCTCAGTAGGATTGCATTGCTCCTTGTGCTCTTACTGCTTCATTTTTGTGACACCTGATGAAGAGTGGAAATTCAGTGACGTTGCGACAAGAGGTCATTTTCTGCCTCGAGAAGCTCCTCATTAAGTTTCAATTATTTTGCCAGTTTGTACAACAGTCTTTCGGTCTTCCTTACATTCCTAACAGATGTAGGTGGCTAATGTCACTTCACATATGTTTCACAGCAGGTTCTTAACTATTAGAGCACTTAACAACTAAAAGTTCTTTTCCAATAGAGCATGTAAATATAACCCCTGTTGGTTGATGTGCCTATAGTACCTGATAAGAACCACTGCATCAAGTACTGCATTGAAAGGGGTGAACAACGAGGTAACTGTCCTTATCAAATCACATTACAAACTATAATAACAAAGCAAAAGTAAACCACATTGTAGGTGTTTTTCAGTAAAACTATCTGTTTATTAGGACTGATCAGAAAACCTTTTTTTTTTTTTTTTCTGATAAGTGATTAGGTTTTAAATTTTGGTTAGGTTGGTTGGTTGGGTTTCAACAAGATAGAAAAACAAAAACAAAAACCCCTGCTTTAATTTGTGTGTAAGTGGGGGAGCAGGGCAATAAGGAAAGCATCAGGACTAATGTGCCCTCTCCCTGGCTGGAAGTCGTGTCTGGGGCATGAGAGAGTCACATTCAAGGCTCGTGGGAGTCACTGCAGTGACTAGTTTTTCCATATCTCAGATAATTAGGCCAGCCACCAATCTAGGGAGTCCTGTAAACTGTTTCTTTGTGGCTTTTAACTGTTTTATCAGACACCATATTAGCAATTATTTCCTAAATCGCACAGATGAAAAGTTCCTGACTATTCAATTACTTATGTTAAACTTGAACCTCAGTGTCCACTATATATCTGATATGTAATTGGGCACATATGCCCATCTATCCTTTCACAAATTTACATACATTCCCACATAAAAAATTACCATTACAATACTCGATATTTTACCAGAGTTTTAGTTTTGATCTTCTCTCCATGTAGAACAATGATCTGTTGATCGTAAAAACATGGCTGGATTTACCATGGGGATTTGGTAGCTTTAAGAGATTCTCATAACAATGTCTAATGTCATATGTTTAAGTCACACATTGAAGTCAGCCCCAAAGTAAGAAAGAAGAAAAAATAAGGAACCCATGTGAGATCTTAACATCATCACTTAAGTGGCAACATAAATAAAAAGATACAAAATACAACATAATGAAGTCAGGAAAGTTATTCAGAGAAGCCATATTAAAACAAAATGAACAAACTAAACAAAGAATAACAAAAGCAAAACCAAACAAAAACAACAAAAAAACAACAATTAAAAAGTTTTCTGTTTTCATTTAAATTCAGCATAACAGGTGTAAGAATTCTTAGTGTCAGAAAAGCAGTATAGTACCCTGAGAATGCCACACTGTTCTCTGTCTATTCTGTATCGGATAATGATTTAGAGATGTAAATTAATTATTTACCAGGCTTGCCTCTCCTAGTTTCCCTAAAACTTTTGTACCTGAATAAGTGTTTAAAAAACACTGCAAAGTAAGTTCTGGAAAGTAGCAAATCAAAGAACTGTATTTCCTCTCTACATTTCTAAACTGAAGAGAAAAACTCCTTCATGTACCTCAGCTGGAGTTTCTCCCACCAATCAAGGATTAAACATGTATGTTCATGCAAAATTACCAGTGGATCTCTCTTCTTTTTATTAATTTTCAATTAAAATGTGGAATTAGACATAAAATTCTAGAAGCAGTTTGACCTTAACCTAAAAAAAACTCAGCATTTTTTTGTGCATAAACATCTTCTAATTAGCTCATATAAATGCAAAATATATTTCCATAGATACATTAATAGTAGAATAAAATTTGAAATTATTAGCATATTTTAACCTGAGTTTAGAAGACTCAGAATCTCCTGTTGTGCTAGCAATTTTTGACTTCATAACATGATGTTAAACAGCATATTCCTTTCAGAAAATGCTGAACACTGAACCCTACTATCTCCTAAAAAAGGCATGGAGTGGAAGAGAAAAGACTAATGTAAATACATTGCAGTAAATTTATACTACATATGGACGAAAAGAAAAAAGCTAAAGTTTTATCTTATAGACTTTTGCTGGGTCAGTCAAGATGGGGTTAATTTCTTCACTCTCTCTTGTCCCGGTCGGCTGCTTCAAGACCACAAGGTTTGGTGCTTTTGCTATTACGGGCATGAGTCACGGTTCAGAACGGGGTGGGGGGATGGTTTCAGCAAGACCTGTGGCTGGGGCGATGGGAGAGTTTCAGCAGGAGCCTGCTCACCACGGTGGGGGGCACTGCCATGGCGGGGCTGCCAAGTTGCAGGACGGCCGCGCAGATCGAGTGCCCATCGCTTTCGTAGGTTCTTTCGTTATTGTTGTTGTCAGAACTCGCTCGTTGTTGGGGATTTTTAGTGGGTTTTTTATTTTTTTTGGTTGGTTGTTTTTTGTGTGTGTTTTTGTTTGATTGATTGATTGATTGATTGTTTTCCTTTGCTTTTCCATTAAACTCTTCTTACCCAACCCGTGAGTTTTGCCTTTGTTTTCTGATCCTCCTCTCCATCCCATCTCCTCTCCACTCCCAAGGGGCAGGGGAAGGGTGAGTGAGCAGCATGTGGTTTTAGCTGTCAGCTGGGGTGGGAGCTCGGGCTAAACTATGACAGTCTTTTTAGGAAGCCAGCCAGGAGAAAATAAAAGTGTTGGGATGATGACAGAGCTGACCAGAGTGTGTAAGTTTACTGTATTTGTTAAGGGGTCACGATGTTTCTTTCTTTGTCCACTTGCCCATGTCATCTGATTTCCTACACACTCTATGTGTTCCCTGCAGTGCTGTTCATTACATCTGGGAAAAGTATTTGGTTTATCATACGGCTGTCCTGTGAGATATCAGCCCCTTCAGCCCCTATTAGATCCTGGTTTCATTTCTTACGCATCTTTATTCATACTTTTATAAGATATTATTTTATGTTTTCATACCTTGGGCACCATTCCTCGGAACTGATTAGTAATTGCAACTAGTCTATGGCGGTGGGGGTGGGGAATTTCCCCCCATTTCTTCACCTCCAGTTTCTCCTTTGGCTCAGGTGCAACAGTTTTTTGTGGATTTTGAACATCCTGGGATATTCAAGCTAGAATGCTCTTGTTGCTATGTCTTCTGAATGTGTGCCACGTTATATACAGCGTTACGGAGGATGTGTTAAGAATATCACTCATAGATTTGCCATGAGGTTGGATGATCATGGGTGGAACAGCATGTGGGAAAACATGAGCAGGTGATTAGAGAATTCCTCACTTCCAATGGTTTGTAGTTTCACTTCTGAACAACTGCAGGATCCTGATGAGGTGACAGAATATTTAAAAGAAAAATACTCTGGCAACTCCAAAGAAGCAGAATTTACTGCACTGTGCTGGGCCCCGGCCAGTATTTGTCAAACATTGCTCAACTCCATGCAGCAGTCCCAGGGTGAAGAGGGGCTAACAAACCCACAAGCACTGTGGCTACTCCCATCCTTGCACCAAAAGTTGCAGCTGCCTAGACCCCTGCGACAGGCACTGTGGCTACTCAGACCTAGGCAGCGGATGCTGCAACTGAATCAGTCTGTGTGTATATCAGTTGCCACTTTCCAGAAAAACGAATACACAAAATAATCAGTTCGCTTAATGAGGGAAGATGATGACCCAGCCCCATCAAAAGAACAGGAGAAGGAGGCAGAACCAGAGATAATCACCTGGTCTCTATCCCCAGGTGAGCTGTGAGATATGCAAAAGGATTTCAGTAGCCAGGATGGTGAGCACATTGTTGCTTGACTGCTCTGATACTCAGATAATGAGGCTTGTAGTGTGGAATTAGAGGGTAGGGCAGCTAAGCAACTGGGATTGCTGTCTAGGGAAAGGGGCATTGACAAGGTGATTGGAAGAAAAACACAAACCTTCAGTCTCTGGAGGCAACTTCTGTCAGGTGTGAAGAAAAGGTACCCCTTTGAGGAAGATACTACCTGTCACCCAGGCAAGTGGACCACCATGGAGAAAGGTATCCAGCACGTGAGGGAATTAGCTGTTCTGGAGGTGATTTATAATGTCAGCAATAAAGATGATTTACCCACAGACCCTGATGAAATCTGGTGCACCCACCCCATGTGGTGGAAGTCCCTGTGGAGTGCACCATCATCCTGTGCAGGCTCATTGCCAGTAATGTCCTAGAAAGAGGGCAAGGGACAAAGGGTGAATTAATTTGCTGGCTAGCTCCTATGATATGAGGGAAGTCTATCTTCCCTCCTGTGGGCTTGCATCTCATCTGTGGGGAAACTGCCAGACATGCTGGCTGAAAAATTATCCTGAGAATTCCAGCATTTCGAAGACAAGTTCCGCTCACCACATGTACAGCCTAGGGTCACAGCTACTTGGAATAAGTATTTCCCCAATCAAGACAGAGAATACAGGGGATACAGTGTTTTTTTTTCTGCATGACCATGAAGAGGACATGAGGAGGTGGGATGGGCAATTTACCTCAGTCCTAGAGGCACAGGTACATGAGTTGAAAGGAAAGACAACCTCAAGAGGACATTATGCCAGGAAAAATGCTGCCCCAGTTTCCAGCAGGCAGTTCCCCAGACAGAAGAGTTGATCTTGCTTCTGACCCTCTTGAAGGGACTTCTGATTCATTCATCCAAAGAGGAAGCAATGAATGCTATGACCAGGACAAGAGGGGCCCTGCCTCCAGCCAGGTGGGAGGGAGGGATACTCAGGTTTATTGAACTATGTGGATTCAATGGCCTGAACATCAGAGCCACAAGAGTACAAGGTTCTAGTGCATGCCAGGGCCCGATGTACTCTAATTCCATCAAACTATCAAGGGGTAGAACCCATCAGCATTTCTGGTGTGACTGGGGATCCCAACAGCTGACTGGATTAGATGCTGAGGTGAGTTTGACATGAAAGGACTGGCAAAAGTACCTCATTGTGAACTGGTCCAGATGCTCCATGCATCCTTGGTAGATACTGCCTTAGAAGAGGGTATTTTAAGAACCCAAAAGAGTACCAATGGGCTTCTGGCATAGCAGCCATAGAGACAGAGGACATTAAACAGCTGTCTACCTTGCCCAGTCTCTCAGAGGACCCTTCTGTTGTAGGACTGCTGAGGGTCAAAGACCAACAGGTGCCGGTTACTACCACGACAGTGCACTGGCAGCAATATCGCACTGAGACCCCTTGATTCTCATCCATAAGTTGATTTGTCAACTTGAGTGCCAAGGAGTGACAAGTAAGACTCACTCACCCTTTAACAGCCTCATATGTCCATTGAGGAGGCCAAGTGGAGAGTGGAGACTAACAGTAGACAATTGTGGCCTGAATGAAGTCACACCACCATTAAGTACTGCCATGCCAGACATGCTGGAGCTCCAATATGAACTGGAGTCAAAGGCAGCTCAGTGATATGCCACAGTTGACACTGCTAATGTATTTTTCTCTATTCCTTTGGCAGCAGAGTTCGGGCCACAGTTTGCTTTCACCTGAAGGGGTGTGCAGTACACCTGGAAGCAACTGCCCCAGAGGTGGAAACACAGCTCCACCACTTGCCATGGACTGATCCAGACTGCATTGGAGCAGGGCAAAGCTCTGGAACTCCTGTAGTACATTGACAACATTATCATGTGCGGTGACACAGCAAAGGAAGTTTTTGAAAAAGGTGTGAGGATAATCCAGATTCTTCTGCAAGCCGATTTTGCTATAAAATAAAATAAGATCAGGGGACCTACACAGGAGATCCAGTCTTTAGGAGTAAGATGGCAGGATGGATGTTGTCAAATTCCAATGGATGTAGCCAACAAAACAGCAGCTGTGGCTGCAGCAACTAATAGAAAAGGAAACACAGACTTTCTTGGTGGTTGTGGGTTTTTGGAAAATGCACATTCCAAACTACAGATTGTGAGCCCTCTCTGTCAGATGACTCAGAAGAAGAATGACTTTGAGTGTGGCCCTGGGCAGCAGCAAGCCTTTGAACAAATTAAGCAGGAGACAGACCATGCCATGGCTCTTGGGCATGTCTGGGCAGGACAAGATGTTAAAAATGTGCTCTACACTGCAGCTGGGGAGATTTGCCTTATTTGCCTTTGGCAGAAAGCACCAGGGGAGATTTGAGGTTGACCTCTGTGGTTTTGGAGTCGGGGATACAGAGGGTCGAAGGCCTGCTACACTCCAACTGAAAAGGAGATATTGGAAGCATATGAAGGGGGTTTGAGCTGCTTCTGAAGTGTCTGATACTGAAGCACAGCTCCTCCTGGAACTTTGAGTGCTCATGTTGGGCTAAATGCTCAAAAGAAAGGTCTCTTCTATTCATCCTGCAACTGATGCCACATGGAATAAGTGGGTTGCATTGATCACACAACAGGCTTGAATGGGAAACCTTGATCACCCAGGGATCTTAGAAGTGATCACAGACTGGCCAGAGGGTAAGGATTTCAGAGTAGTGCCAGTAAAGGAGGTGACATGTGCTGAAGAGACCCCACCATATAATAAGCTACCCGAGAATGAAAAGTGATATGCCTTGTTTACTGATGGGTCCTGTTGTATTGTGGGAAAGCACCAGAGGTGGAAATCTGCTGTGTGGAGTCCCAGAGGGCAAGTCAAAGAAACCACTGAAGGACAAGGTAAATCAAGTCATTTTGTGGAAGTAAAAAAGATCCATCTGTCTTTGCACATTGCTGAATGAGAAACGTGGCCAGGGTTTTATCTCTATACTGATTCATGGATGCTGGCAAATGCCCTGTGGGGGTGATTACAGCAATGGAAGATGAGCATCTGGTAGTGCAGAGGCAAACCCATCTGGGCTGCTGAATTTTGGTGAGATATTGTTGCCTGACTAGAGCACCTGCCTGTAAATGCACCACATAGATGACCATGTGTCTAAAAGTCAGTCTACTGAAGAACAATAAAACAACCATCAGGGGGACTGAACTGCCAAGATTAAAGTGTCTTAGGTAGAATTGGACTGGCAACACAAAGGTGAATTATTTATAGCTCGGTGGGCCCATGATGGTCATCAAGGAAGAGATACAACATAGAGGTGAGCTTGTGATCAAGGGGTGGACTTGACCATGGACACTACTGCACAGGTTATTCACAATTGTGAAACATGTGTTACAATAAAGGAAGCAAAGCAGTTAAAGCCTGTGTGGTGTGGGGGGTAATGGCCAAAGTATAAATATGGGGAGGCCTGGCAGACTGATTATATTACACTCCCACAAACTCGACACAGCAAGTACTGTGTGCTTACTATGGTGGAAGCAACCACTGGATGGCTAGAAACATAAGCCATGCCCCATGCCACTGCCCCCAACACTCTCCTAGGCCTTGAAAAGTAAGTCCAGAGATAACTGAATCAGATAACAGGACTCATTTCTGGAACAACCTCATAGACACTTGAGCCAACAAGCATGGCATTAAGTGGGTATATCACATTCTCTACCATGCAGCAGTCTCCAGGAAAATCAAACAGTACAATGAATTGTTAAAAACTACACCACAAGCAGTGTGTGCTGGAACTTTTAGAAACTGGGATTAAAATTTAGCAAAGGCCACCTGGTATTAGTTAACAGCAGGGGATCTACCAATTGAGCTGGCCCTGCCCAATCGAAGCTTCCACTCAATGTAGGGGGGGAAAAGTCCATGTGGTGTGAATGTGTTGGGGAAAACATTTGGGTTATTCCTGCCTTGGGCAAAGGCAAACCCATCCATGGGACTGCTTTTCCTCAGAGACCTGGGTACCCTTGGTGGGTAATGCTAGAGGATGGAGTAGTCTGATGTGTACCTCAGGGAGATTTGATTCTGGGTGAGAATATAACCATGATGTGGGTTATATGATGGTAGTTGCTGCAGAACAATTGTGCTCTAGGTACCCAGCCCCCTAAGCCAGAAGACAGGGATGGGGAGCAGAATGAAGTCCCAGTAATCCAAAGGGAAATGGTTAGTGACCTGCTACACCACTTGGACACCCATATGTCTATGGGGCCAAATGGGATACACCCAAAGGTGCGGAGGGAGCTGGCAGAGGTGATCACTAAGCTACTTTCTATTATCTACCAGCAATGTTATTTAACTGGGGAGATTCCAGTTGACTGGAAGTTGGCTAATGTGATGCCCATCTACAAGAACAGCTGGAAGGAGGATCCAGGGAACTACAGACCTGTCAGTCTAACCCCGGTGCTGGGCAAGGTCACAGAGCAGATGATCTTGAGTAACATCACAAGGCACATACAAGAGAACTATATATTCAGGCCCAGTCAACATGCATTTATGAAAGGAAGGTCTCATTCGACCAGCCTTATCTCATACAACAAGGTGATTCACCTAGTAGATGAGGGAAAGGCTGTGGATGTAGTGTACTTAAATTTCAGTAAGGTCTTTGACACTGTATCCCACAGCATTCTCCTGGAAAAGCTGGCAGCTCATGGCCTGGATGGGTGCACTCTTTGATGGATAAAGAACTGGCTGGAGGGTCAGGCCCAAAGAATTCTGGTGAATGGAGCCAAATCCAGTTGGCAGCCGGTCATGAACAGTGATCCACAGGGCTCAGTATTGGGGCCAGTTCTGTTTAATCTCTTTGTCAATGATCTGGGTGAAGGGATTGAGTACATCCTCAGTAAGTTTGCAGATGACACCAAATTGGGTGTAAGTGTTGATCTGCTGGAGTGTAGGAAGGGCTCTGCAGAGGGATCTGTACCAGCTGGATCATTGGTTTGAGGCCAGTTGTATGAGGTTTAACAAGGCCAAGTGTTGGGTCCTGCATTTGGGTCACAACAACTGCAAGTAAGGCTACGGGCTCAGGGACAAGTGGCTTGAAAGCTGCTTGGCAGAGAGGGATCTGGGGGCGTTGATTGACAGACAGCTGAATATGAGCCAGCAGTATGCCCAGCTGGCCAAAAAGGCCAACGTCATCCTGGCTTGTATCAGGAATAGTGTGATCAGCAGGCCTAGAGAAGTGATTGTGCCACTCTACTCAGTGAGGCCCCACTTGAATACTGTGTTCAGTTTTGAGCCCCTCATCATGAGAAGGACATTGAAGTACTCAAGAGAGTACAGAGAACTGAAATGATTCTATGATTCTATAATACTGTAATACTATACACCAGACTAACAATATTCAGTAAGTATCTTTCAGGTTAACAAAGAATGAACTTCAACAAAACTCAATAAAGTGCAGCAAAAGTGCAGAATGAAAGCTTGCTCCAACAGCTGGTATCCAGCCACCTCCTCAAGGTCGACACCTTTGACATACAAACCGTGAACACAAACTACGTATTCCAGATACACCATGCAGCAATACAACACTTCAACATGACATTCCATCTTTCCTTCCTGTCCTAATAGAGTCCAAAAACATGGCCTTAATGAACATTTCAAATGAATCAGTTTATGCTATGAACTGAGAAAATATCTGTGTATGTATATATGTATGCCTGTTCAAGGTGATAGTAATTAGTTGAAGCATATGGCTACATGCAAGACCTGAGCAAGACATAGCATGGTATAGAATAAGGGGTGGAATGTGCTGGGTCAGTCAAGACGGGGTTAATTTCTAGACTGCCAGGACATTGTATATTCAGTACCATATAAGGTCAAGCTCAGGTGTAAAGGCAAGAAAAGCCGGGGTGTGCTCTGTCTCTCTCTCTCTCACCTTTGCTGCTGGTCCGGGTCGGCTGCTTCTTGACCACATCTCGAGCTGCAGCAGGAGCCTTCTCACTTGCTTGGGGCGGGGTGGGCGCTGTCGTGGTGGGGCTGCCACGTAGTGTGACTGCTGCACAGATCTAGTCACGCTGTGTGCCCATTGCTTTTGTAGGTTCTTCCATTATTGTTGTTGTTACTGCTTGTTTGTTTTTGTTTTGTTTGTTTGTTTGTTTTCTTTTTCTTTCGCTGTTCCATTAAACTCTTCTTATCCCAGCCCATGAATTTTGCCTTTGTTTTCTGTTTTCGTCTCCAGCCCACTGGGGGCGGGGGAGGGTGGGACTAAACTATGACAGGACTTGACAGTGTTAGGTTAACGGTTGGACTTGATGATCTTGAAGGGCTTTTTGAACAAAAATGATTCTATGTATGATTCTGTGATCTTTAAAGACGCATATACTTTTATCCTGATAAACTGGTCTGACATCTTCAATGTATTGCATAATACATGGCCTAATCAGAAAGGCAAACAAACATTTCAGCTGAAGGTCTCTCTTCAAGGTTTTCATAAAAGCTGGCATTGGTATTAAAAGTAAACTCACTGAGAAGAGCATATAATGTAATAATGTAAACCTTCATTTACCATCAGTTTTAGGAAAGGCCTGCTTTGTAGTTCCATATTACAATGATTCAAGGGAGAATTTGTCTACAAGAAAACCAAATTCTCTAGGCCTAATCTTTCTCTTACTTTACAGAAAATCTTACATGAAAAGCTGAGCAGTACAACAGAATATTGACTGGTTTTCTCTAGTAAGCCTTCTGTTATGTTACCTCCAGAAAGGATTTGTATCTGAACACATTTTTATATCTACTGTTTTTTTTTAAAAAAAAAAAAAGCTAGAAAACCAGGTTAGTGAAATATTAATAAGAGAACAGAGAAGTCATAAAAAGGCTAGAAAATAAAATCCAGGAGGTCACGAACTAGAATAAAAGACAGGAGACCGATTTTGAAGATAGGGCTCTCTTACGGTGTTACTAAAGACATAGTTACAAACACTCCAATGTCTAAGAAAACAACATGGAAACAACTGTATCTCTGAGGTTGTTACCTCTCATATTTCACCTCAAACTTATGATGCCCTAAAACCAGACTTATGAAAAAAATGAGTGTTTTTTCATTACTTATTCAATACTCAGTTCCTTTGGCTCGGTACACTACGTGACTTTGGTGCAAATATTGGTAATAGGGAACTTTTCTCCTCTCATTAATTCACATAGGAAAGCAGAGTAGGAAACAGAAAGAAAAAAGCAAAGCATGGAAGCACAAAGGGAGCAAATGAGGCTGCAGTGTCAAAATAAGGCAATGACAGAACTACTGTAGCGCTAGCAGCATGACAAACGCACACACAAAATAAGATTTGAAGCCCAACTTTTAAGAATAATGAAATAAAAGAATTCTTTCTGGAAGTGGGATGGTGACATGAAGAAAAACCAAAAAGCAATGCAAGCTTCCTCAAAAAAAAAAAAAGTCCTTTCATTCGGCCTCTGGAAGCTCATGATTTCTGTCAGATTGCTGTTCTCCCTGTTACTTCTGTTCACCCTGCACATACCATCCTCAGAAATACGAGCGTTCTTGAAATTTAACTTCTGCAGAACTCTGGAATTGGACAAAGCAGAGATTTTGTGTAAACCATCTTAGAAAAACAGACTCATCTACAAATCTTCCTTTCTCTTTCTGAAATTATTTCTGTATTCCTTATTCCTAATTTACTAAGGAATTAAACATTTTTAATATCTGATATTAAGGAAAATATAATCAAAATTCAAATCATCTCTTCTTGATTTTGATTTAGAGAACCAGTAGAAATCAAAGGCTTAATTATAAATTCAGATCTAGATCAAAGAAATATTTTCTCCACCAATCCCAATTAACCTAATTTTTTTTGATATTTGGTTCAACTTTGTCCATATCCAATATTAAAAGTATAAACTACTAATAGTAAAGTTACAAATAGTCTGAAAAGCATTATTTCCTATTCCTTTTAGCAACCACATATCTACTGCTGCTATTGTCTGATGAGTGACTTTAAAATAGCTAAAGATAATGTCTATTGTTGTTTTAGGGTTGGTTGGTTTGTTTGTTTTACTCTTTTTCAGTATTCAGTCTGTACACATTGATATTTGGAGGGCCACAGGGTACAACTTCTAATATTCAATATTTGTCCTCATTTATTTTTATTAGGCTGCCTTGAAGCTTTTAAAATTCCACTGCTCAGCCTTAATTTCAACTTTTCTCATTCACATACACTTAAAAAGATGGTAAAAATCTATTGTTATTCTACCAGTATTGTTCCAATCGATGTTAGTTTGATACAAGAAAAGTAAGGGCTTTTTTTTTTCAATTATAATAACAGGTTAAGGTTACACAGCAAGCAGATTCTGTTTTACTGACTTTTTCTCATACAAGTTTAGAAGTCTCTTCTATTCTTCTCTGCCTTTCAATGAACAGTTGCACAAAGAGTCTGAATACCCCAGAAACCTGCATCCTGAAAGCAAAACACAGAATATGATATGGGCTGGGTGAAAGATGGAAAAATATTAAGTGGAAATACGGTGATGGCAGCAGATTGGCTAGGTTTTTAACGATTTGCATGCAAGTAGACACTAATGATGCATCTTCAAACAAAGAATGACTTATGTGTTGATGTGCATAACTACATAACTGAATTTTCCTCAAAGCATTGAATATATTATTTTAGAATACTATTGCAAGAAAAAAATAAAAAGCTCTTAAAATACTAGACATAAGAGTTGTTCATGACTTTAGTGATCATTAAAATTTAAATACACAATGCAGTGAAGTACATTTATTGTTTTGTTTTGTTTTTTTCACTTTACCAATTGGTGCATACTTTATCTACACTACTGCTAATGTGTATGTCATTTTTAAGTTACTATAGAGCACCCAATATTTTCGTTGTAGAAGGAAAGCACTAGATTTTTCACTAAGCTTCAGCCTAAAGCTCTCCCAGAAAACTCATTTTGATCACAGTGTTATTTTTTCAAAATAATGCAAAATGTATATGCACCAATGTAAGAACAGTATTACAACCATTTAGCATATTTTTTCATAAATTAAGACAAATATGCTTCCCATGTAGAATGTTGCCACCTGTTGTCATGGTAAGTGGGTGAAAATAACTTGGAATGGGATAAGAGCTGCTACGGATATTCATTCAGAGTACTATTTAGAGTATTATTAGAATAGTTGTTGGTTTTTGTTTTAGGTTGTTTTGTTTTGTTTTGTTTTGTTTTTTGTTTTGTTTTTGGTTTTGGGTTTTTTTTTTTAATGTGTCTATATTCTTACCAAATTTGTATCACCTTTATGATATTACTCATGTGATGTTACGTTTTTCTTATATTTTTCTCCTGTTTAGGAGACACTAGTGAAAGGTTTTTTACCTGTTCCACCTGTTACTTCAAATAAAGGCGTTATTTATGGCTTCTTTTTTTTGTTGTTGTTCCCCCATGATTCGAATTCTTACAATTCAACAGTTAAGTGAATAATGTGATAGCAACATCAGAATGAGATGATGCTCTTTTAAGTCTGTACTTCAGTGGTAGATAAGCATCTCGAAGAAACCAGAGGCTTTATCTTCTTACTTACATCTTAATGTCAGTTTTGAGATTTGATTATTTTTGTTGTATTTATTTGGCATTATTTGCTGTGGTTTAAAGGACCATCATTGAAAGCAATCTTTAGAAATCTAGTCATTAATTGTATCCCTTCTAATATAGAAAAATCTAAAAATCTAAAATAAAATTCAGCCACCCAACAACACTATAATTACTTCATTTCCCATTTATTTTATATGTCTGTCTGGGGAAACTTTTAAACTCTTAGACTAGGTGTATTTCTAAAGGCATCAGAAATTCTTATTTTCTTATTGTGATTATTTCTCAAATTAAATATTTTTTATGAATTAGAGATTATTTTGCATTTTTTTGTTGACAGTGTAGAGTGACAGTTATGACTGAGCTCAAAAAAAAAGCCTTTAGAACTTGCTTTTGTTCATTAGTTATTAAAGAAAAGCCACTCAATAATTGCTGAAGGACCTGAGATTAAGATTTTTTTTTAATAGTAAGAATCTTTAAATCAAATTAATTTTGATCTGCTAATCAAGGTACTATTTACCCCTTTTCCTTTGATGCATAGGCTGAACATTCCAGTTTTAGAAAGAGAGGTTTAAATTACAATAGCATTTCCATATTAAAGCAGAGGAAAAAATCTAAAAGGACTAGTTAAAAAAAAAATAATTTCCTGTTTTATAAATTATCATGAACACAATACTGAACATACTGTACTGAACTGGGAGGTTGTTTCTCCTCAATACTGTTAAGTACTTCTGTTTGGTTTTCTGTTCTTAGTTGTTTGCTCACAGAGATGAACAGAATGATATAGAGTAGGTGTTGTTAAGGTGAGAAATAGAAATGACATGTTTTTAGTTTGCTCAGTTCAGATAATTTTTGATTTTTTTTTTTCCTGATGATCATTCTTGAGAAAACCTTGCCAAAATTACAAATAAAAAAAAAAAAGTCAAGCCAGATTCCACACCTAGTATTATTTTTTTCACTGCCTGGTCATCTAAATGAGCTGTTCTTTTAATAGTATTGTAGCTAAGAGTTTCTTAATATTTCTGGCGTTTCCTTTGGTTATATATTAGCTCATGAATGCACAATTTCATAATACGTATGCATGATATATGCTGGAAAGCAGTTATATTTGTATTCATTTTTATAATTGTATAAACTAGAGTTTTAGCTATTTTTAATGTTTAGAAAACATTCATTGAATGTTTAGAAAACATTCAAAATTTATATATTAATTATTCATTCTTTACAGAACATTTTCTGAGCTATCCTTTCCTTTCTATTTTAGTTTAACAGGTATAAAAACCAAACCAAAATGAAAGAAACAAACAACCCCTCCCACATGTTTCTGGAAGATCTAAACCCTAAAGCTTTCATGGATTTGCAATGTTTTATTTCTTAAGTCATCAACTGAAGGAGGTAATGTATTCCTCTCTTCTTGCATTATGCTTTTTGTAGGAGTTGTATTTTGATTCTCATTTTCCTTCCATTGGCCAGGATATTTAAGAACTGCAGCTCTCAGAATCTATATCATGAAAAGAGACATACAGAACAGACATAGTTCCCATGAGATGGATATCTTGTCTGGGCAAGTGAATCAGTCAGCTCCTAATTACGGAGAAAAGCTAATTGGATATTTTAAATAAAGTATTTCAGGACAGTTCATTAAGCCAAGAGGAGTCCTTTAAGCTGTTTGTCCTGATAAATGTTAAAATATTCAAATATCCAGAGAGGCTGAAATTCTAAAATTCAAGTACGTCCACTCACTCTAGAAACTTCTGAGGTGTACAGCCTTATCCAAGAGCAAATTGCGCAAATGAACTTCCCTACATTCTCTCAAACATGTCAGTTAATCACTGCTACAATATATTTCTCTCCAAACTGAGGTTTGTTTTTTTTTTTATTTTATTATAATTTGAAAATTCTTTGATGCTGTTCACAATTTCTTGTGACTATGAAGTCTTCAATAAATGGTTTATTTTTTTTAACTTTTTTTCTGTTTTTCTATTCACGTAAAGGGATGCTAAGCTTTCTCATTTGGAATTGCCTTGAGTATCTTTTATTTCTATTATATATACACATATATATATATTTACTAGTAGTGTATTAGTATTTTGTTATTTTATTAAACTGTGCTTATCTCAATCCAAGTTTCCTTCTTCCCTTTTGATTCTCTCCTATTGGAGGGGTGAGGAAGGGGGTGAGTGAGTGGCTATCATGGATGTATTGCTAGCTCGGGTTAAACTACGAAAGGATTTTACCCTTTTTAATGAGCAGGTTATTACTAAACATTCTTGTCCTAGATTATAATTTTACATGACATTGGAATAATGTTTATTCATGGTTGCCTGTAGGATTAAGTGCTTATAATAAAAGTGAAAGCTTGTTTATTTGGACTTCAAATGCTGCAACAGAGACTAAGTATTTTTGCAGCTGTTTGATAAAGTGGTTGCTGTCCTTCAAAAGTTTGTCATTTGAACCTTTCTCTGGAGATAAGGCATAGGACAGTTCACGTCAACAGCTTATGAGAACAACAAACCTATTCTCCATGCTATTTACTGACTTGCAGCAATATGATTTAGGGTGTTAACACTGGGTGGCCACCAGGCATGAACCAAGTTGCTGTCTCCCCCTTCTCAGCAGGACAGGAGAAGAAAATATGATTAAAAGCTCATGAGTCAAGATGAGGAAAGGAAGATCACTCACCAATTACCATCATGGGCAAACCAGATTTGAATTGGGGAAGACATATTTGTTGCCAGTTAAGAACACAGTAGGATAGTGAGAAATATAAACACAATAAAAACACCTTTTCCTCAACTTCTCTTCTTCGAAGGCTCAACTTCACTCCTGAATCTTCTACCTCCTCCCCACTCTGTGAGGTGCACTGGGATGGGAAATGGGAGTTGAGGTCAGTCCATAACAACTCCTCTGCCTTTCTTTCCTCCTCACACTGTTTCCCCTTTCCAGCATGGCAACCCTCACATGGGGTAAAATCCTTCAAGTGCTGGGCAGGAACAACCCCAGGTTCCAGTATAGGTTGGGAAATTACATATTAGAGAGCAGTGTAGGGGAAAGGGACCTGGGGGTCCTGGTGGACAACAGGATGACCATGAGTCAGCACTGTGCCCTTGTGGCCAGGAAGGCCAATGGCATCCTGGGGTGTATTACAAGGAGGGTGGTTAGTAGATCGAGAGAGGTCCTCCTTCCCCTCTACCCTACCCTGGTGAGACCCCATCTAGATTATTGTTTCCAGTTCTGGACCCCTCTGTTCAAGAAGGACAGGGAACTGCTGGAGAGGGTCCAGTGTAGGGCAACCAAGATGATTAAGGGAGTGGAGCACCTCCCTGAGGAAGAAAGGCTGAGGGAGCTGGGTCTCTTTAGCTTGTAGAAGAGGAGACTGAGGGGTGACCTTATTAATGTTTATAAATATATAAAGGGTGAGTGCCATGAGGATGGAGCCAGGCTCTTCTTGGTAGCAAACAATGATAGGACAAGGGGTAATGGGATCAAGCTGGAACACAAGAGGTTCCACTTAAATTTGAGAAGAAACTTCTTCTCAGTGAGGGTGGCAGAACACTGGAACAGGCTGCCCAGGGAGGTTGTGGAGTCTCCTTCTCTGGAGACATTCAAAACCCACCTGGACATGTTCCTGTGCAACCTCACCTAGGCGTTCCTGCTCCAGCAGGGGGATTGGATTAGATGATCTTTTGAGGTCCCTTCCAATCTCAAACATACTGTGATACTGTGATACTGTGGAGGAGATGTTCCAGGTGCCAGAGCAGATTCCCCTGCAGGCCATGGAGAAGACCATGGTGGTGCAGGTTGTGTCACTGCAGCCCATGGAGCACCACGTTGGAGCAGATATCCACACTGCAGCCCATGGTGAGCCCAGGCAGTAGCAGACTGCTGGCAGGAAATGTGGCCTATGGGACACTCATGCTGGAGAAGTCTGTTCCTGAAGGACTGCACGTCATGGAAAGGACCTCCACTGGAGAAGGACTCTACACTTTCCCTTGTCAAATTTCATCAGGCTATTCCCCGCCCAACTCTCCAGCCTGTCCAGGTCCCACTGGATGGCAGCACAGCCTTCTGGCCTGTCAGCCACTCCTCCCAGCTTAGTGTCATCAGCAAGCTTGCTGATAGTACACTCAATTCCCTTGTCCAAATTGTTAATGAATAAATTGAATAATATTGGCCCCAGTACTGACCCCTGAGGCACTCCACTAGATACTGGCCTCCAACTAGACTCCGCACCATTGACTACCACTCTCTGGCTTCTCTCCTTAAGCCAGTTTGCAACCCACCTCACTACTCTATTGTCTAGACCACACCTCGTCAACTTAGCTGTGAGGATGCTGTGGGAGACTGTGTCAAAGGCTTTACTGAAGTCAAGGTAGACTACATCCACCGCTCTGCTATCATCCATCCACCTTGTTACATTCTCATAAAAGGCTATGAGGTTGCTGACGCATGACTTACCATTGGTAAAGCCGTGCTGACTGCCCCTAATAACCCTCTTATCCCTGATATGCCTTGAGATGGCACCAAGGATAAGCTGTTCCATTACTTTCCCAGGGACAGAGGTGAGGCTGACTGGTCTATAAATACCCGGGTCCTCCCTCCTGCTCTTTTTGAAGACTGGAGTGACATTTGCTTTCCTCCAATCCTCAGGCACCTCTCCTATTTCCCAAGACTTGGCAAAGATGATGGAGAGCGGTCTAGCAATGACTTCAGCCAATGACTCCCCCTCATATGTCACCAACCTCGGTATCTACAGAGCTGTTTATTTCCCATTTTCCTCACCCTTCTCTCTACAGCTGCTGCACAGTCTTTTTTTAAACTTTCTTAAATATATTTTCACAGAGGTGCCACCGGTGTCACTGACTGGCTCAGCTTTGGGGAGTTTCAGGTCCATTTTGAAGCCAACCGAGAGTGACTCTGTCTGACATGAGAGCAGATTCTGGTGTCTTGTCACAGAAGCCACTCCTGCAGATCCTGTGCTACCAAAACCTTGTCATGTAAACCCAAAACATACTATTAACTCAAAGTCTGTGCTCTCACCTCAAGGTGCTTGTTTTCCCTCTGCATTTTATAAAGGCATACAGAATGCCTTTATAAAAACCTTAGATGACAACTCCACTCCTTAGACACCAGAAATGCCCTTAACCTAAGAGTTAAGCTCATCCATGCAAGAAAGATAATTTATTTGAAAACCATTTTGGAGCTCACTACAAGTGTGTTTAGTGTCTAAATCTCCAATGTAAATCCTTATGTTATCTACATATATACTTCAGAGTGCAAATGAAAACATTACAGTACTAATACAGTTACTACATAGACATGACAGATGAAGCAGAGCACAAACCGTGAATGACAGCCACAGTCATTCTTTAGTTGTGTTTTATTTATAAACACATAATTTACTCATATTTTTCCACTGGAAAATGCTTAGATTCTAGGGTGACTCAGAGTAGAGATATACATTGCTGTCTGTCATGTTTCTAATCTGCAAAAGTTTAGATATTTATTGATAGACACGAGGGAAGATATTTTCTGACATCGGAGCTTCTCTCTAAGCCTAACACTGCTTTCTGTTCCTTTCTCTTTTCTGCAGTGCTAGTGTAAGAAGCAGTAGCTGGCAAACCTGACACATATTTGAGCCCCAATGTGCTTCCTGTATATGAGCACCACACTGGTTCTTCCCTACCATAGGCTCCATCTTTCTTTTTTTATTGATTCCTGAAGAGATTTCAGGATCTTTCAGAGTTCTAACTCAAACCTTATTTCTGGCCAAACTAACAAAATTTCTTTGTGGTTTACCCCATGTCAGTCTGGCCTCACAATTAGCAAACTGGTTTCTGCCAACTCCAAAGTGCCCAGCCTTTCCCATGCATATTCTCCTAAATATGGCAAGATACTTTAAATGACAAAATAACAGCAATAATCTCTGATTTTTTTATCTAATGTATTTATATTAAGATTTCCTTACCAAACATGGGAAAAGTATGTTCCTTCTAAAGTGTAGCAAGAAAGAGACGGATAATGTCTTCAATTAATATGCCTGTTTGCAAACTGCACTCAAGCTATAAGCAAGTTTTAAAATGATATTTTAAATCTGAAAGATTTTTGCATGGGAAATTAAATGTTTTTATTAGGGGAGTTTGAAATGAAATGTAATATTTTTATATTCCTCAAAGACTTATAAATTACTCTTCTTCATAGTGAAAAAAAAAAAAAAAAGTGAAATATTTATATTTTTTGACAGAAAATCACTGGAAGAAGAAATTTCATCCCTCCTAATTCTGAAACCAGTCCAAACAAGAAGTTACTGACAAAACCATTCAACAGCAAAACAATTAAAAATACAGCCTATGTACTCAGTTCTGTGATTCCATTGCAATGATTTGAAATAATCTGAATATTTACAATAAACTCCTGGAATTATCTTAGCATGTAAAAATGATGGTGATATGCCAAGAAATGATAAACAAGTAATAGTTTCTGAAGCATTTAGTGGTAGAGTGGAACTTAATAACATTAATGACACAGACTGAAATATTCAGAAAGACGCTGTTATGAATAAATAGCCTCACATCCTTCCTGTCTAGGCTAGATCTGAGATTCACAGTATTGACTCAAATTAAATTTTATGTTGACAGACTCTCCAATTTTACCTCTAAAATACTGTAAAAATACATCAAAATCACATTTTATGCTAAAATTAATGAAAAACAAGTAAAAATACTCTTATAGTAAGAAAACATCTACTAATAGGTGCTTATTTCCAAAATAATCAAGCTCTCCAATTTCCTGGACTTATGTTTTGGTCCAGCATATGAGGATAAACAACAAAGAACTAGAGGACAACTTGAGAGACAAAAGAAGACTCTTTTGAGAATGTGGAAATTATGCAGATCTGGGTGTTAGCTTAAAAAAAAAAAAAAATCAGAAAAAGCCCTGTTAAACCAGCAAACAGGCAGAGAAGCAGATCTATGCATTTAGTCCATACACATAAAGTATTTCCAGATTCAGAGAACTGTATTTGAGGTGACTAAATGCACATATTTTTCTTCTCTTGCACAGAGTGACATTTTTTCATTAGCAAATTATATTTTCTGTGGAAATCCTAATTTTGTAACTTTCCATTCATTTGTGCAGAATCTCTCCATGTATTGTGATATATTAATATATAGCTATATCATTATGATGAAAAATAACAACCTACGTCATTCTCTTTAACACTAAAAAATAGAATTGGTTGTATACATTTTTAACTTTTGTAGTAATAGTTTTATAGTTTGGGATCATCTCTGTTCTTCAGAGCTTGTGTGTTTTCTTTAAAACACATAACTAGCAGTCTCATGAATTATTTCACCAAAAAAACCATCATTTAATTTAGAGAGATAACATCAATATACAGATAAAGAATTCCTGTAACTACAACATCATGTACTACAATTCCTGATCTAAGCAGTGTCTGAAGTTTTATTAGCTTTCATCTTCTTCCTGAAATTCTTATGGTGAATTGCCTGCTATTAAAGAATTGGTTATATTGTTCTGGCTTACAAATTAAATGTTCTGTCTGGTCTTTGGCATAAAAGATACCTCTGACACCTTTACTCATTATCTGTTGAGGATGGTTTTTGATCAGCATTCTTATATCAAATGGAGACATATTTTCTGTGGCTCTGGTCTCCTAGCAACACAGTTTATTGTCACCGATTTTGGTCATTTCAACAGAACTGTGTTCACATTCCTTTTAATGGTTTTTAATTCTCATTATAGGTTCACAAACTTTGATATTCCATATCAGAGCTTTTTTTATTTTTCTGTAACCAACAACATATCAGGGACCAGAATGATTTCAAACGACCACCACCTAAACTTCATAGCAAAATGAATTCTAAGAGGTGAAGTAGTAGTTTGCTTTCTATAAAGAGTATACACTTAAAGGATGTGTTTTGAACACGGATTCATTTGTGCTCTAAAATTTATCCTATTGTATAAATAGAATTAGAAAATCATGTGAAAGGGCAAATATGCTCAATTCTGCTCTATTTTCAGAAATAAACAAATCTGAAAATACTTTACAGTTTAGAATTCTTTATTAAAAGATACATTTCTGGATTTATTCTCGCATGTAAAAAGCTGCACCTTTTACTGTTTAGAGATGGGATTAGAATAAGAGATTGTAAGAAGTGGTTTGCCTTTTGTTGGTGGTGGTTGGTTGGTTTTGTTGTTGTTTTTTTGTTGTTGTTGGTTTGGGTTCTTTTCTCTGATTGATTGAAACTACTATTTTCTATAATAGCTGTAGTCATCAAACATGGATTGAACACAGATGCGATTCTTGATGGAGTTTAAGCCTTGGCCTCCAATGCATATATTTCTTCACAAATTATTTGAAGTATGGATTAAAACACACGTAGCACAACTCAAATAAATTGACCTTTTTGATTTGCAGTTGGTGGATGCAAAGCAGAGTGTTCTCTCCTTAAGTCAATGCTGTAGTAATGCACAGGGCATGGAAACACTAGGGACAGCTGCCTGAGGATAAATAGCAATGTCCACCTTAATGTCTGGCTATCAAATGGAGATCTGAAATAAAACCTATTATAAAATTTTAAATTACACATTTCCTACATTTAAAAAATTCTTTATCATCTGCCACAAGGCAAAAATTATACGTTTATATCAAGACGTACAAAGTTAAAAAAAAAAAAAAAGAGAGAGAGAAATAAAAGACGGAAGTTCATGGAAATCACATTTCAAATATAATTTGCAGCATAACTGCATTTTTAATGGAGTAGAATAATTAGAGATTATTTCTTGTGGCAAAGCCTTTTTGCCATCTAAATTCTCCCCCACTCCAAAAAGAAAGCAAAATTTACTAGCCTGTGATGTAGATTCAGGAGGTTGTTTTCCTGGTTTTGATATGATCTAGGAGAAAAACAAGCAGACTAGATATTTGAAATCGATTTTTTCCTATCCTGAGTTAGTGTCACGTGTCTAGCATGAAAACACACCTGTTCTCTGAGACAGAAACAGAAAATTTTTGAAAAGTTGGTTTGTTGTTTCTTTGTTTTTTTTTTTAATAGGATTCTGAAAGATACTTCTTCCCCTCTTCACTCTTATGTTGAAGACATACTAATTTCAGTATCTTTCAATGCTTCCATGAATCAGAATTGTTCACTCTAGTGAGTCAACAAATTCCAAATTGTTTAATATTAAATCAGAATTTATGCAAATAATGGTAGAATGTCAACGTCTGGGAACAATAAGCTGTAACCCGCACTGTGAGAAATAAAAGCCTATAGATATATTAGGGAAACTAATAAGTCCAGATTTGCTACAGGTTTTATGAAAGTTGTAACCTACTTTTTAATGAATGCAAATGCTTCTTACCTGGTGTACTAGTTTTGGCTGGTGTAGAGTTAAATTTCTTCATAGTAGCTTGTATGGTGCTACATTTTGTATTTGTAATGAGCACAGTGTTGATAACACACGGATGGTTTAGGTATTATTCAACAGTTCTTACATGGTGTTAAGGCCTTTTCTGCTTCTTAGACTACCTAACCAGCAAGTAGTCTGGGTGTACGTTAGAAGCTGTGAGAGAACACAACTGGGATGGATGACCCCAACTGACCAAAGGGATATCCCATGCGATATGGCATCTTGCTCAGTGATAAAAGGTGATGGAAAGAATGAGGAAGGTGGAATTATGGTGCTTGTCTTCCCAAGTAACTGTTATGCATAGTGGAACTCTGTTTTCCTGGAGGCGGCTGAGCACCTGCCTGCTGATAGAAATGAGAGAACTAATTCCTTATTTAGCTTTGCTTGCACACACAGCTTTTGGTTTACTTATTTAACTGTCTTTATTTCAACCCAGGAGTTTTCTCACTTCTGCTCTTCTGACGCTTTTCCTCATCCTTCTGAGGGGAGAGTGAGCAAGCAACTGTGTGGGGTGTTGTTGCCTGCTAGGGTTAAACCACAATGGCTGGTGTTTCATTTCTTCTAATTAATTGATTTTTTTGCCCTCTTTAAGTCTATGGAAAAAATTTTCTGTGCTATGGAATTGGTCCTGAATGAAGAAGTGGACAATTTTATCATAAAGGGTAGACCAAATTGAGTCCACTAAAATAGCAAAAAAGTTTTACTATTGATTTTGAGAGGTAACTGGAATGCCACCTTCTCCAACTAATGGCTTATCACTGTTCTTTCCTTCTAATGACTCAGTTAAACACAGTGAAAAAGCTCTTTAGATAATATTCTCCTAGTATTCAATTGTATTTGGAGTACATTCCTTTTTTTTCAAAAACTATAACCGAGATTTGTTGATACTAATGCGAAGTTGTAAAAAGTATCTTTCTTAAGAATTTATTCATTTTCCTATGTGTGGTTCCCTTCTGGGTTTTCTTTTTTCTTTTCTATATAACTGTCCTGTTAAGTCATGACCCCCAATATTAATAATATTAAATGCAACTATATATTGTTTTATAAAGCTAAATAATTGGCAACATATGTACCATGTAAGAAATACATATTTTTAAATAATTTTGTTTTCTGAAGTAATTTGTGACACTGGAGCACAGAAGAGGTAGGAACTCAGAGTAAAAATGCAGTCAGAATTTAAGGATTACTCAAAGCCTGAAAAGTCTTACCTCTTTACTATTTCATAACTCAGAAGCTGAATAAATGTTGGCCTAATATATAAATTGTGTCTAAACTGTCTCTTATTTTTGTAAGTCACATAGCACTGCATATTTTGTTCAAAAAAAGTATTGACACATGCTTCACAACTTCTGTCTCTTCCTTCACTTTTCTTCACCAGCTATTATACATCAGTGAGTCTCACCCATCAAACTATTATTATATGTTAATTGAAATCAAGCTTTATGAAGCTCTGTGAAGATGACAGTGTATTTGCATTAAAAAAATTTTGTGATATATAGCTTTTGAATATTGTACTTTCCCATGCGACAAATGTCCTCTTACTACCCATTAAAACAGCAATGTGAACACTTTCTAGTTACCTTGAAGAAAAAAAAAATAACAGTACAACAATTGAATGCAAAATACTTTGGAATATTTCTTTGATCACGTTTTAAAAATTGGATTATTAGTATGCATGTAATTAGATCAAGAAGAAAATGTAGCATAACAAGATTTTTTTTTTTTTAATTCAATACATTCAGCATTTTCTTCTCAGTGACCCCTAAATGGAGTGATGACATGCTGTTGCAAGTTATGGATTTCAGATTGTCAATTGCATAAATCCGTTATTGACAAATAAGAGTTTGGCAAGGATGCCCCTAAGAGAAAGAAAGTGGTCAGAGTCAGTGTGGTGAGGCAATTTCTAGTGTAACAGAGAAAGAAAAATATGTTTATTTTAAAAGGTAGTTTTCAGCTTTTAAATTATTTTTGTCTAAAATTATTTTTAAATATTAAACATTCAAAAATGTCATCAGCTTTAGCACATAAGAAGCTTTAAAAGAACAATAATATTATCTTTCATTATCACAGCTGGGAGCATTAAATCTAATTTATTTTTTTGTTTTCAACATGTACATGTAAATGAACACAAAGTGAAAGGTATTAGAAGCAGCATTTTACTTTCAGCAGTGGCCATAAACACTCAAATAATGGAGGGCAGTGAGCTTTTTATCTTGTGTTGATTTCTAACCCAGCAGAATCACTCCTTTCTTTTTCCTTCTTTGTTTCTTTGTTTGTTTCTTTGTTTCTTGTAATTTCTGCCTGATCACTGCTGAGAACCTCTCTGCTTCTTAATCAGGTAGGAGAATAAGAGGTACTATTTTTCTGGCAAATTCACTTGACACTATCTAGATTATCCACCTGATGAGGTTTATACAAAATGAGATTCATTTGCTTTGGCTAGTTGGATAAGCAAATAAACCTTATTGCCTCTTAAAGCAAGGAACATAAGCTAAATCCCTGACAGTTCTGGTGGCAAGGTTCATTTAATCAAGGCACAACTCTAGGACCAATGTGGGGAAATTAAAAAAAAAAAAAAGGAAAAAAAAAAAAAGAGTTTTGTGCTTATCATGCTTGCAGAAAGCCCTGGTAGTCATAAACCTTAAGAAAGAACCATGAACTGTGATTGCGTAATTGTTATTTTACACAGACAGATAATTTAAAATCTACATTTTTTACTTTTTTTTTTTTTTCCTATTTTGGTTGAAGTTTGGGTTTTGTCTGATTTAGATGAACAATCTTTCAGCCATTGTTCTTGTAAGAAAGCTCTTTTTAGTCTAATTTTCCATCTCCAACTGTTGTCACAGGGAATAACTGCTCAGTACATATAGCTTGAACCAAATCAGAATCAGAGTGGTTTATTGAATATTGCAGATATACCACAATATTAAACTGTTGCAAAACTTAGTGCCCATTTACAAATTTCTAGACACCCTTTTGTAACTAACCCTAACATGGTCTAATCATCCAGATGTGTTCACGCACGCACCGTTACTTGAGTGCAGGAGATTTCCCGCACCCAGTGTACCCCTCCTCACCACCACTAACCCATCTATTCCTGGTAGCATCAAGCCAAATGTCACTATAGATATTTTCCCTCCAACATTTACCTCTGTTGTAACAAATTTTCCTGTTCTTTCATACTTCTTTGCAAGCACAGTTCCTCTTTGTAAATCCTGACTTACTGTTTACTCCGGCTGATGGTCATCTTACTCTCTAAGAATGATCAGCTAGGGACAAAAATTCTGTCAGACAGTTTTGGGCATGTGATTCATGCTTGTTTTGTGCACTTAGAGTCCTTCTGCCAGAAGTTGACTACATGAGCATATTGAAAACAATGACTAAACATTGCTCAAGTTTTAAAGCATTAAATAAAAAAAAAATGAAGTAAAATAAATACTCTTGGTAGTAATTTTTATTTCAGAATATCATTTTTGATTTTTGAACTAGTTACTGCAAAAATATTAATGTTAATGTGAGTTAATAAGAGAATTAACAGAAATAATTTTTCTTGTTTTCTGCAATGTCTTTACTTGCATTGAACTGTAAAATAGTTTTTAGAAATAATTTTATAAACAAGTGAGTTTGAAGCAATCATAACTAACTACCAATTATTAACATTTTTAAAGGATAAAAGATGTACCCATGGAAAAATGGCCTTTTATGAACCTGAAGTAGTGAGAAAATAACACAGTGACTTTATCTTTGGTCCACCTTAGCAGAATGACTCCATGAAATTATCTGGGGGATGAAATTGTATGTGCACAATTATAATAATATTAAACATATTCACTGTTTAACATTGACATTTTAATTATAAATCAAATAAAAATTCATCAGTCATTTCTAACGTGCAGATCTCAAGCAACAAAGGGTAGAACTTGTTTTAATTGTCTGCATCTTGTCTTTAAAATATATTACCTGAAAACTCACATTTTAATAATATAAAATGTTTAATGCCTGTGTACTTGGAACAATCGAATACTGTTTCTTTAAGACATATCTGTATTATATGGATTTACTTTTTATAAAATTTTCAAATTACTTGCTCAAAAGAAATTTCTGCATGTTGAAGAGGGCGTATTTGAAAATGTTTTCTATGCAGAAATGAGCATACAAATGAAAAAGACTCTGGAAGAGTTTGTTCATGTCTTTGTCTCAACAAAATTGACTGAAATGAGACTAGTTTACGTTTGCAAAAGAAAGTAAATGTTTCTAGTCTTAATGGAAGTTTCATTATTATCTACACATGGACCAAAATACAACAGATTTTTTTTTTTTTTCAGTCTGTATATTTTCAGGCCATTTTTCTACATTAATGTATTGATAAAATTCATAAAGCAGCATTTTTATAGTTATATATAGACCTTTATTGGTGCTTTCAAAAAGGTCTTTTTTCATGCATGCTGATTTTTATTTTGCAAAATTGCATTTGTAGAAAATACGTAGTAAATGCAAATTAGTGCTTTTTTCAGATTTGCAACATGGATGGCTCAACAAGGATACGTTGTAATGCTCACAGGCATGTAATCCTCTTGGTGTCATTAAAGGAGATAAGTAAAACCTAATGAATATGGGTATGCTGATCAATAAACACTAGTAAGTGTGTGCACCGTTTATATTGCAAAATGAATCATGTTTTCATTAGATCATAACTAAATAATTTGAATTAGTTTTAAAATAAATTAATATTTTCTTAGCTGTTTACAAATGTTTATCAATATTACACATCTTTGTGGATATTACTATGTACATAACCATATAAACATATTTCTTGAATATGCAAACATATGAACTAGAAACAAATACGGACATTATCTGAAGTGAAAATATTGAGTTATCACTTCATTAATACAATGCTGAATAATTGTCAGTTCACAAAGAAATCTACTTTAAAAATAAACACAGTAGTTTTCAATTTATGCCTCTCCTGCCAAGAGTACAACAGTATAGAGGTGGGAGATTACATTTTCTACACGCTTTGAGTGAATATCTTCTTTGGGTTCCACCCCTGTGAGTTTGCAATTGATGAAATTGAATTTGAAGTATATATTTGAATGGGCTCCAAAATAATAACTGCAACTTCAGTTGCCAGTTTTTGCTTTATTTTTACTGGTACACTCCCCCACTGCTGAGTCAAATATGAAGTTCTTCCATCTGAGTTTTTCATCCTAATTCCTTTTTCTCACAGGCAGGCTTCTCTGAAGAACAATATTTTTCATTTTTTTCTTGTTTTTCAATGTCTTTTCATCCTGTCGGTGTACACAACCTGAGTCAAAACTGTACTTTCTGATTACCAGAGCTAGACTAATAAAAGATACTGCTGCCTACACTTACACGTAATATTTTCCATGCTTTAATATCTTTATTGAGTGAAAAGTTACCATTATGCCAAGCATGTAGTAAGAAAGACTGAGATGTAAAGTTGTAATAGTAATAAGCTTCACCTTCATGGATTTAGATTGTTTGGTAAATCCTTTACAATAAGTTGCTGTCCTCATTCGTTTTCCTCCCTTTATAAAGGCAGTTGTAAGTGCTGTCAGTCTCCTAAGCTTGTTGACAATGGAAATGCCTTGGATAATGCTGTCCTCTCCTTCAAAAAAGAAAATTACACAGTGTGGGAAGGGCAACTGCTTCTTTACTCTGTTAAGTACTAAAAGTGGGAAGATTGTTAGATGTGTTAGTCTAATTCTGATTTATCCAGCAATGTGATACAACTCATTTCCAGGACAAATAAAGGCTGGGCAGAGAACTGATTAAGAGCAGCCCTGATGAGAAGGACATGGAGGTATTGGTTTATGAAAAGATCCACATGAGCTGGCAATGCATGCTTGCAGAGCAGAAAGGCAACCATATCTTGGGCAGTGTCAAAAGAAGTGTGACCAGCAGGTCAAGGGAGGTGATTCTCCCCCTCTACTTTGCTCTCATGAGACCCACCTGAGGTTCAAATCTGGGGCCTCAAACATAAGAAGGACATTGACCTGCTGCAGTGAGTCCAGAGGAGGCCACAAAGATGATCAGAGGGCCGGAGAAGAGGGCTATGAAGGCATGCTGAGAAAGTTTGGCTTATTCAGCCTAGGGAAAAGCAGGCTCCAAGGAGACCTTACAGGAGCCTTCTAATACCTAAAGAAGGCCTACAAAAAAGCTGAAGAGGGACTTTTCACAAGGGCATGTAGTGACAGGACAAGGACTAATGGTTTTAAACTGAAAGAGGGTATCTTTAGATTAGATATAAATTCTTCACTATGAGGGCAGTGAGGCACTGGAACAGGTTGCCCAGAGGTCTTGTGACTGCCCCATCTCCGGAAAAGTTCAAGGCCAGGTTGGATGGGACTTTGAGCAAACTGGTCCAGTGGAAGGTGTTCCTGCCCATGGCAGGGGGTTTGGAACTTTTCAAGGTACCTTTTAACCTCAACCCTTCTGTGATTCTACAATATGATTCAATGACACCCAGCTCCTTCCATAACAATTTACGAACTTATGCAGATAAAAAATAGAGATGCTGCCAAGAAAACTAAACAAAGATTCTACAGACAATCTTAACAATAAGGGAAAATACAATCCCTAATTCAGAATATTACAAAGGTAATGCCCACAGCTTAGCTTAAAATACTAGTTCTGCTTGATCATATTAATCAGTCCGAAATAACAGTTTACTCTGCCAGATAGGGAAGCTCAGATGATAGTCCCTCTTTCATAATGTTCCATCTCAAACGAAAGAAGTCCTTCAAACATATCTCAGTCTATAATGCTTTTCAGGTATTAGGTACTATATGTTTGCACCCAGACAGGAAGACTGAGGTAGGAAAAAATTGTGGTTTAATTAGAATCTAATTGCGTTAACAGGAATCTTCTGGGACATGGTGGGCAGTAAGCTACTTACAGTCTTTAGCAGGCTTAGACAGGATGGATATCTTGCTGCTGTTATTTCAGTTGTTGACCATTATATTTATGTGCCTCCACCACTGGAATGCACTTGCATATGCACACACCCATACACACACATGTGTACAAACATGCCTGTATCTCCTGGCTTTCCCAGTCCAAAAAGACCTGGACCATTACAGCTATATGCCTCACTACAGACTGTAGCTGAGGAACCTGTTTGTGTCTTAATGTAATTACTAAACAGAGTTCAGTGGAGGGCTACAAAGATGATTAAGGTACTGAAGCATCTTTCTTATGAGGAAAAGTTGATAGACCTGGGTCTGTTCAGCCTGGAGAAGAGAATGCTGAGAGGGGATATCATCAATTTCATCAATTCATCAATTTCATCAATATGTCAAGGGTAGTTATCAGTAGTGCTCAAGGACACAATAAGAGGCAACAAGCACAGTCTGAAACACGGACAGTTTCATTTGAACGTGAGGACAAACTTTTACTTTGGGGGTGACAGAACACTGGCACAGGCTGCTCAGAGAGACTGTGGAGTTTCCTTCTCTGGAGATATTCCAACTGGCCTGGATGCATTTCCATGCAACCTGCTCTAGGTGAACCTACTTTAGCAGGTAGGTTGGACTAGATTATCTCCAGAGGTCCCTTCCAATGCCAACCAGTCTGTGATTCTTTGAAATATTTTTTTTTAGTATGATTTTTTGATACAGAAATCTGAATTTCATCAAATCAATTTGATGTCACAGGATTCTTGCAGGAAAGCTCATGCCTTTTTATCCTTCATAGTATCTCCCAATTAATTTATTAAAAAAAATTCATCAGAATTCGCAGGTATTAAAGACCAACAATTATAGCATTAAAAGAGTCAGTTATTTTCCAAAAACCTCCGACATATTTTCACTTTAACTTGTTGAAGCTATGTGTTGTATGGTGGACTTTAGTTTCTGTGCTTTCATTTTCCATTATTTTTTCTTATCTTGATCTAAATGAAAATGGTTAAGTTGGATATATAAGCTGAATATATGTTCAATCTTCATATGCAAGCTGTCTAAATTAAAATTTAGACTTTTTCATAGCTTTCTGGGCTAAAATTAATTAAGACATATAAAACCGTGGATCTTCGTCACTTCATGAATAACCAAGACAGGAAATAAAAATTTTAAAAAGTTAAATATCAAGTGTGATAGTCACAATGTTACTGGTTCTTGAATCAGAGAATTTGCTTTTGGAAATAGTTTTTGACCTCTAACTCACTCATAAAAACCTGTCATCTATGGACAGTTTCAACAGTGATGAATTGTGAATTCCTCTTCTCTTGTCAAGTGTTCCCTCTTGGACACACCTGCTGGGTTGTTTTTTGTGAGCCCTCTTTGAGGCAACGAGGGGTTCAGACTCCAAGCTGCCACATACAAGAACCTCCTCTGACTGCAGAACTATAACTACTAAATTTAAGTTCTCTGAATCACCTTGTATTATCTGTCAGAAGTAGCCTCAGGATGACCTGAATACAGCTCCTGAAGATCTTTAAGAAATCCCACTGAAAATCTCCACATGAATAGATGTATTGAGTGGTTTTTCTTATATTTCTTGGCTTGTCTGTGTTTAAAG
The DNA here is from genome assembly GCF_964273445.1 of Streptopelia decaocto. NCBI lineage: Eukaryota > Metazoa > Chordata > Aves > Columbiformes > Columbidae > Streptopelia > Streptopelia decaocto. Next base: position 43,449,488 of record NC_138657.1, read on the forward strand.
TAAAGTACCAGTAAATGTTTATTGAAGAGTCCTAACACAAACCCTTCACATTTTTAAATAAACTGAAGAATAAAGAAAAGTTAATTGAAGTATGTTTTGACTGCATGCTTAATTTTATTCTATTAGTCTTCATTTCTGAGTTGTTAGACTTAAATTTTCAAGGTGCTTTTTCACCTCAGCTGCCTTGGATGAGAATTTTGTATTTTTCCATAGTCTACCAGAAGTCCTGCAATAGATGTGCTTCCATTCACAGCAAGTGATGAATCATCCTGGACTCCTGATCATGACACAGAACCAGAGCACAGCTTCACAGCAGCGAGATGTCAGGCAGTCAGATGTCAGTGTGTTATTCCTCTCTCTATCCAGAAAAAAAAGTTCTTCATAAATTTTGATTGCTGATCTTGCTCAGGAGGGTGTGTCTAATATACACTTAAGCTTTAAGCAAATAAAGCAGCAGCTCTCAATAAATATATATTATCTTTCCATTATACTTTGCTTTTTTTCTCAGAAGATTTGCTTCAATTAAGAACTTCGTATTTTGGTTTTTTAAGTTTCTTCACTGATTTTTGAGCTGAATTCATTAAAAAATGGTGGTCTTTCATTCAAGACTTCATTCAACACTGGCTACAAACTGAAAAAATTCCATGGACTATAATGAAGACATTTGTTTTTTTACAACAAAGTAGACAGTTATTTTCTAAAATTCTGAGCTGAAGTCTATTAAAGAATATTTCCAAGTCTAAATGACCAGTCTTTGTTATTCTTTAGAAATATATTGCTTTTTTTCTGTTGTGAAATTAAGAATGTTGCTAATATTGTCCAAAAATAGAAAAATATAAAATGGGAATTTGGGGCATTTGGTAATGAATCATAAAGCCAGTATGTTTTGTTGCTAAGAATACAAAACAAACTCCATTATTCACTTAGGGCACTGTAAGAAACACAATTAGAAAAGAAAGAAGAAAAGGGCCAGCAAGAGCAATATTAGTCTGGCTACTTCTTTCAGCAACCAAAATACCAATAATTTATAAGGATAAACTGCATGTGAATATAAGAAATGCCGTACTGGAGCAAATAAATGTTCTGCCTAGTCCAATAATGTTCTCTCAATGACAGCAGATGCCAGATGCTTCAGAAAAAGGCACAAGGCCCTTAAAAGACAACTAATTCTGAAAAATGATTTTGTGGTGTATATAGCCTGAAAATGCATATTGCTTTCTGTGTACTCCATCTTTAGTTTTGCTGCTGTGCTGAGAGAGCAGCCATACCGTTCCGAAGATTGCTGCAGTTTTTTACAGAATGTGCATATTTTGATCCCCTTATGTCTTGTTTTCTTGAATGCATATTAGCAAACTGTTCAAATTCGTAATACATCTTTTGGTCTTTGTGTATGAGACATAACATACCCAAGGGAATGTCTGCCAGATCCTTGAAGACAATGTGGTATTAAAATGTAGTGATTGCTATAATCTGAAAAAGGCTGAAATCTTTGTCTTTTTAATTCCTCAGAACTGCTAACTGTACTCAATTGAAAAAAATCATGGAATGGTAACACAAAATGAAGAGGGTATACCTTGATGGGAGATAGAATATTAAATTCTATAAGTAGCAAATCTGTGCAAATGGATTTGAGGCCAAAACCACAAGCATCTTTAGATCAAGATAGATATGGGTAAATATAAGAGGATAAAGTGTTGTCTTTTCTTAAACACAACCTATTTTAAGTCAATAAATTGTGTACTAACATATACATTTTGGTGGAACTACAGATTGGTTTTGTGTTTTGTTTTGTCTTGTTTTGTTTTAATGAGTGGTATGCTGTATTTCTTACACAGCTCAAATCTCTGCATCTGAATGCCTCATGTAGTTGTCTTCCAGTAGAAAGAACTTTGTTCCATTCACACACAAATAAAGTTTTAAAAATTGCCTGCAGGATTTTATGAGTATCAGTCTTATTGAGAGTTCAAAACAATGTTCTGATGCACTTTTCTGTTTCTTGTACCCCATTCTGAGGGCATTTCCTTGGTAAATCCTTTAAGCTTGGAGCAGTTGGAAAGTAGAACAGACAGATAATAGCTGAAAGACATACATAAATATAAAACAGCTGAGCAATTATTCTGTAACCTGATAGCTTAAGTACACAGCTAGTTGCTAGATTACATGAAGTCATAGTCATATGTACACAAATCCCCCTGTACTTGGTGCTGGTGAGGCCACACCTTGAATACTGTGTTCAGTTTTGGGCCCCTCACTATAGGAAAGACATTCAGGTGCTGGAGAGTTCAGACAAGGGTGATGAGGTTGGTGGGGGGTCTGGAGCACAAGTCTTATGAGGAACAGCTGAGGTAACTGGGGCTGTTTAGCCTGGAGAAAAGAAGGCTGAGGGGAGACCTTATTGCTGTCTACAACTACTTGAAAAGAGGTTGTAGCATGGAATATATTGGTCCCTTCTCTCAAGTAGCAAGTGATAGGATGAGAGGAAATGGCCTCAAGTTGTGCCAATAAAGGTTCAGATGAGATATTAGGAAACATTCCTTAATGGAAAGGGTCATCAGGCATTGGCACAGGCTGCCCAGGGAAGTGGTGGAATCACCACCCCTGAAGGTTTAAAAGACATATAGATGAGGCTCTTATCAACATGGTTTAGTGCTATATTTAGGTTATGGTTGGACTCAATGATCTTGAGGTGTCTTCCAACCAAAATGATTCTGTGATTCCATGAAATAATTTTTTGTACCATTTTAAAAAAATTCAGTCTATCGCAAAACCCAACCAAGACAAGACCGACTAGAAAAAAATGAGTTCAAAAATCCTGCTCCTTCCGGAACTGCAAAATAAGACTTTCTGTAAGATAAGGGCTGTTTTTCCATTGAGATTGTGGTTCTCTGGTATTAGACTGCTTAGTCAGTCTTTCTATCATTCTGCCTGAAAGCAGATCTTCTTATAAGAATTCCAAAATACTTGAATTATCTTTGAAATCTGCTTGCTTTCAAAGCATTGTTTGAAGTCATGTTTCCCTGCCTGGTCACAAAGAGATACTAGAGGAAGTAACAGAATAGTGGCTGTTTGGCACATCAATCAGTACACTTCTGTGTATGGAAGCATTTTTTCACATGGAATGATGAGTCATGTTTAGCACCTATTAATAAGGGTGCATTTTGTTTATATATTTTCCTTGACTAAATTGCATTGCAATTTGATAATAATTGCATTGCAATTTTTGCATTTATAATAATTGCATTGCTAAATTGCATTGCAATTTGAAATACTCTGAGGTGAATTGAAATAATCTGCAAGCAGGTTGTCAGTGGAGTCCTTCTAGTAAGAAAGAAGTGATTTCTTTTTTTTCATGTCCACTGTGGGTGGGACGACAATAATGGCCTCAAACTGCAGCAAAAGAGATTTACGCAAGACATTAAGATAAAATTTCTAATGGTAGGAATTGTAAACACTGGACTAGGTTGCCTAGGGAGATTGTGGACTTTCTACTGTCAGAAGGTTTTAACATTTGAGACAAACCTTTCACAGCAATGTTTTAGTCCATTCATAGCACAAGGTCACCAGTCTGTTCCATTACTCTCTGATATTGTTCTCCAAACTATTTTTCCATTGGTCATTTTTAAAAAATATGTCAAACAATGATTTGAATCTCTGAAGTAAAGGTGTTGTAATAAAAAATATAAATTGTTGTACTGTAAAAATAAAGATACGAAATATAAAAGAAAAACAGAAACCATTCAGTCTTCCTAGAAGTAATTTTTTAAGTAAGCACAGCATGTGACCTTGAAAAATATTACCGATTATAGCAATTTTGACAACTAGAACGAAAGTTTATATGCAGTTACATTGATAGGTTCATATGAATTGTGAGGTTACTAGAGTAAATGTTGTTCAGTCATAATTTTGACTGCTATGTTTTGCAGAAGTGTGTTGAAAAAATAAAATATACACAAATGTTATAAAGAATGACAAAACACCCAGGAAGCTGGAACTACATGGAAACTAAAGTTTCTTCTTAAGAAAATAGGATGTTGATCAGGCACATGACTGATTAATTTTGTATGGAACCATGGGTGTGAAGTATTTAAAATAAAAAATAAACAAACAAAAAACCCACAACAAAATTAGGCTAACAAAGACAGAGACTGTAAAAGATAACTTAATTGATGTAAAAGACAGAAAAATAAAATATAAATGTTGATATGAAGTAGGTAAGCAAAAGATATATAATGCAATAACCTAACACTACTCCCATATCTTCAAATTGGTTTTCCAGATCTTGAGATCTAGAGTTTATCCTTTAAAACCCTTGAGAAAATAGAATGAAATTTTTAGAATGTTTTTGTCGAGACTTCAAATTATAGTTTTCATTTCCCATGGCAGAAATAGCACATTACTTTTCTAAGTTACCAGGGGTAGTAAAGCAAAGTGAGACAGGAAAACCTTTCTCAAATCATGTCCACCCTTGTTGGGGAAGTATAGGAACTGCATTTGAAATGGTGAGAAAGTCAAAATATAGTGACTAAAGAAGGAAAGAGCATACAGAGGCACAATCAAGGAACTTCAAGAATAGTTTGCAGCCATGCAGAATTTTGAAACTGACCATTGTTGTCAGATGTCCCAGCTATGCAGGATATTATACCTCATTTTGGTCTGATTTAAAATAAAATATTCTTAGAGTAGAATATAAAATACAGAAGAAAAAATAAATTGAAAAAAGCATATAATTTTAACATACTTTTAAGTTAAATAAAGTAAATAATATGTTGCTTTGTTACAAATTATTCTTATAACAGGTAGGTCATAGAGATGCTGTGCCTCCATTTCAGTACCATTTATGATTCACTATTGCTGGTTTGCTGGTGTCTGAATCAAGTGTTAATCTCAGAACTAAATGAAAATAGCCAGCTTTGAATTTTTAACTTTGCAGTCCTTAAAGCTTTTAAAAACAACAAATCTCATCAATTTGAATTCAACTGTGAACCCACTGCTATGTTTGCTGTAGCTGACCTTTAGGGGGCAGATCAGAAATTGTGGGTTTTTATTATTATTTTTTCAATCTTTTGTATTGATATTATTAATCTTTCTCGCCTGTTAAAAAGAAATAAATAAATAAACATCCCTATCATAAGGAAATAGAAACGTTATTTATGGAATATATATAAATATACAAATCTATGCCTGTATGCAAAATATAAGTATGAAAATATGTCACCTGTCTCCATAAGTAACTTATGACTGCAAAAAATTAAATCTATTTTCTCAGTGGAAACTGAAGAATTGAGGGAATAGTCCTTAGTCTTCTCTTGGATATATCCAGGTTTCATCTCTAGTCATGTTCATATAATGAGTAGCAGTTTGTCAAATATAATTTGTGCTTCAAAGATATGCCTTAGATAGTATAATTTTACAAAATACATTTTTAAAGTAACAGTAGTGAACAACTGTTTTGCCAAAACAGCCTTGTATTTCACACTGGATTTGTAATATGTTTGTGATTGTCTTAGTCCCCTGATGTAACAATCCATCGGACAAACTCGCTCTCCAGTACCATCCAGATAGGTCTACCTTAACAAGTGAATCTGTTGATCTTTTGGATAAAAAATCACTACTGATGGTAATGCTCAGATCCCCATAAGCAACATTCTAATGCTGAAGTTCAGAAGATAAGTTTATATCTTATCTAACATTGACTTGCACTAATTATTTTCTCAGAGGACATAAAAAGAGATTAGCTCAAAAATATTAGAAAAACAAAGAGGGGGCATATGATTACTCACTATAAATAAACTAGGGGATAAACACAAGGGAAAGAAAAATCTAATTAAGCCAAAGGACAATGTTCGCACATGAGCACATGGGTATAAAACTATCATGCATAAATTTAAATCTGAATTTAGATTAAAGTTTCTAACTATTAGAAGACTAAGATTATGGGCTTGATTTTCAGTTAGATTAATAGAGGAAAAATGTCAAGCTGGTTTTAAAATGTAGCTGAGGAAGAGAAACACTGTCTCGTTGCCTGCAAAATCCTAAATCCAATGCCCATGTAAATTTCTCTCAGTTATATGTCTGTAAATTCTCTTGGTTTATACAATATACAATATTCAGTTCATCAGTTTGTGACAGTCTAAAAGGATACACCATGCCTGCTTTTAAAATTAGGTAGGCAGCTGAATGCTGGCTCTTAGAAAAGGAATTCCACGTAGATCCCACATAAAGTGCAGAATCAATTCTGGTTTTCTTGAAATCATAAACAAAATAACAACTGACTTCCACACTGTGGGGGTAAGCCTCAAATACCAATTTTCTTTCACTGTATATACACAGTCTTACTTTGTTTACAAAGTGATGACTACCATGGGATTCCAAGAAACTTGAATAAAAGTCCAAGTTTCACTTGTATTTATGCTGATCAACACCCTGAAATATTACTGTTATTGAAGTATCAAAATAAGTAAAAAACTTTCTTTTTTTTTTTTTCTTTTTATTGTACAGTCATCCTTTCAGTGCTCATGATAATCTGAAATTTAATTTAGACACAACAGACTTAGAAACATGAGTTTGGCATGTTATTCTTAGAAAGGAGAGTAACAGCAGTATTGAAAGAGTGTATTGCACAACCTACAGAAATCAACAGCAAGATGAATTGATAGAAATTAAAAAAAAATAAAAATCAGAAATATTTAGTCACATAAGAAGCATCCCTAGTACTATCCTTGTTAGTGGAATGATATATTTGCTCCTGCTGAAGCTTAATGCAGATCACTAAAGCCTACATTTCATAGTACTGATTGAAATTCCAATATCTAGCAGAACCCTGGAACACAGACCGGACATGGACAAATCAATCACCATAGGGCTCATACTTTCAATTAGCTGAAATTACATAGATTTATACTTCTTTCTACCCTGCTTGCTATGACCATTTTCGTTATAAAATTTTATTAATAAATATATCTACAACAAATGATCTATCTACCTTCTCCAAATTCAGTGAAGTTTTTTGGAAAAATTACCACTGTTTTTCAGAGCAGGCCTTGCTAGAGCAGGGTTTCAAACATGCATGGGAATGGAATCTTGAGTACCCCTTATATCCATCCACAAGTCGCTTCATCCTACTAATCAACAAAAGCTATACAAGGGATCCTATTTAATCAACTGTAATTAAATAGAGCAATTCACATTCAGATTGAAGACTATTTCTATGAGCTATAGATAGTACATTTCAAAGAGTGATTGCCAACTTCTGTTCCTTGAAAAAATAAATAAACCTCTGCACTTTCTTTTGTAGACCTCTGTCATAGACCTCTTTCTGTCATGCTAGTAATATCTATAGGTGTCTTCATAGAACAGAGCACGTGTATACTGAAAAACTGCAGTTCAAAACCCTTATCATGCATCCCTTGATTGAGTAAGGTCCATCAACTGCAATGCTGAGGTTATCAGACTCAGTCAAAACACTTGATATACACTGGAGTTTGTGTCACAAGAAGCTCACAGCTCTACAGCAACTTTCGACCATTATGCTGTTAAAAAGTATGACTCAGGCAAAAGTCAGAAACTAAACAGAGACTTATGATTCTTTAGATCTATGTATGTCAACAACATTCGAAGTAGCTTTTTTTTCTCCACCATGCAATGACAGCTAAAGTAGATGTCTCTAGCTTTCAGGATTTCTGTAAACCATAGGTACACCGGCGTTTCTCTCCAAACCCAATTTGGAACTCTCTTTTCTATGATGTAAAAGCTCATAGAGTAGCATCAGTTATTGTAACTACTATTTTCTTTAAATATAACACTGTGTGGAAAGAAGATGCAAATCATAGAGACAAAACAATGTGAACTACATTCCCAAATAGATCAGCATGTTGCAGAGACCGAGAAAAATGAAGCGAGCTCCCAGCTGGGAAAACTTGTAATTGCTACCAGTCAGAACATTGAAACTGAGATAGCAAAACCACTAACAAAGGAAAAAGAAAATGTAAGAGACAAATAAAGGAAGCATTCTCATAAGTACAACATGATCTCCAGTAGCAGAACGTTAAACTGGCATGAAGAAAACATAAAGGTGATTATTACAATGGCAAGTAAAACAGAAATTATGTAAGACAACAGAAATTGGTTTAAAAAAAAAAAAATACCCAGCCAAAAGAATACTGTAAACTCTGACATTAATTTTCCATGTACCTTTGCAGTTGCTTGTTATTACTATTAATTTCTACTTGTGTTAAAGCTATACAAATAAAATGTTCATGAGAACTCTATGTTTGTTACACTTCACTCGTGAAAAATCAGAATGCTTTTTCTCAACAGGGTGTTGTCAGACCAAAAGTTGTATAAGTTAACATTAACATTATCATCAGATGATCTTAAAAAATGTCCAGACTTTCAGTTTAATTAAGCACACTAGATTGTGAATAATTAGTTAAACAATTTCACTATTATTTATTCTGCCAGAATTTGCATAGCTGGTTCAGGAACACTATGAAAGTCAACAGCTCTATTTCCTTCTTTTTTTTAATTAGGTGTTTATTGATTTTCCAAGCAAAAAAATGTTGGCTTTTGTATCATTCTTACACTGCTGAATTACATAGTGTGGCAAGAAATAGAATCACGAAGTTTAAAGAGCAATTGCAAGCATTATTTCATTTTGGTCAAGTGATCATATGGCCACTGATGGGCTGCATCTCCTGTGATAGAAGAAACTGCATCCTCTCAGGCAATTAGAAAGGTTTTCTTTGTACTTATAAAGAAAGTAATCATGACAGAAAAAACTTGTGGCAAACTTTTAGAATGGTAAAATAAAAAATGCTATAATGAGTGGAAAACTGTATTGTTCAAAAGATAAGACATTTGCTGATGTAAGGTCTGCCGAGGACAAGAAATTACACATATGGCCAGTGGAAGCAAAGAGGTTGGAACAAAACTGTGATAACAACAGGAACAGAAGCAGGAAAGAAGAGTCCTGAAACACAGATGCAGATGACAAGTTCAACAGACTGGGAGGTAAAAGTTGCTTAAAATTGGTGTTCTCAAACTAATCCTATTTTTCTGAAATAAAAACTTGATCTTTTTTCTATAGTTAGAAGACTTTAAAAATGTATGCGTGTGTGTCTGTATATGTTTCTGTGCTCCAAATGACTCACATCACTGTTGATTTCTGAAAGACAGGAGCTGAAGTGTTTGCCAGGATAATATTTCTGTGCTTTTTTTTTGCTTCCAGAAACTTTTGTCTCATTTTGGTTTTAAAGTATTTAAGATTTTCCTGTTCAACAGACTGGGAGGTAAAAGAGATGGACCAACAAGTAGAGAGATGAGTTAGTAGTTAAAGACACAATCAGCTTAAGACTATTTTGTGATAGAAGATGGTACAGTGAAGAAAATTCCTCAACAGAGAGGTTGAAGAAAGGGAGGAGGCAAATTAGCAAACAAGAAATGAACACTCTTACTCAGAGTTCTCAAACTGCAACAAATAAAAAAATAATTTTATAGGCTGTGAGGCTGCCCAGGCAAGATAGAAATTTAAACTGACACTCAAACTTTGAATGCTCCCTACACAATGTTTTCTGAGGTGTTAAAATCTGCAGACTCATGGGCCTTGTGATCAAGAAGAGCTGAAAAATGTAATGTTTGCTACATTAAAACTGAGTCGTTCAAACATCAGATCCCCTTCCACTTGGACTTAGCTTACTGAGATTTACCATGGAGAATTATTGTATCTAGTAATCAATAACAACTTCAAATAAATTGATTCTGTACTTAAGATAATTTTTTTAAAGTTTATGTATGAATTTGTTGCTTTTTTAGCTACCTTTATCACTTTAATGATTTTTTTTTCTTATAACATTAGAGAAGGTGACAATCACCTTGCTAACTAAATACACTGTATGCATTTTGTAATACAGAAATAACAGCTCCTAAAAAGAGATTTAGAGCTATTTAAAGAGACAACAGCTCTGAAACACTTTTTAGGAATCTCTTGTAGTTAATTTCTGTATTGTAAAAGTAGAAATAAAGACATGCATGCTGTTGAAAGTGATTGTTCCACAAAGTGTCAATTACCCAAACAGTAGAACATGAGTTAAAATTTCTGTTTGTCTTTTATAAATTGAAAAAAAAAATTGCTTCAAATTCACCTTTGGATGAAGTGGTAGTAGGAAAACCATCCCATCTGAAGCCAAAAGTAGATAATGGGACCTTCATGCCTAAACACATACTATCAACACTGCAATAAATAATTCAAAGGAAATAATATAAGTTCACAACTGTTTAGGATTCATTTGTATAAATATGTAGAAGATAAACCTGAATAAAAATATAAGATAATGACTTAGGTCACCACCGTAAGAAGCTGTGCAATGACAACTTTGGTGATGAGATTGCCAATTAGAATGGACCATTTCTTCTATCATCTATTATATCATCTAGATAATTTGTATACTTTATCAAATACCCTTCATACATACAGAATTACAGATTCTGTGTCATAAGGCTCTCTCTGATGAAGACTTATTTTAATTCTTCCAGGCACTGATGTGAAGCACAGTTTCAAAAACTTGACGTTACCTCTATACTTCATTAAAAGAAAAAAAAAAAAAAAAAAGGCTTTTACAATGAAAAACTTGTGGCAATCATTTTAAGCAAACATATGCAAAAATAGCTTTCAGTCAATGAAAAATTTGAGTTGCAACTTTTTAATATTTAACCATAATAACATAATTTTTCTGAAATAGGTTATTAAAACATCTCTTTGCTTAAAATTGGTGTTCTCAAACTAATCCTATTTTTCTGAAATAAAAACTTGATCTTTTTTCTATAGTTAGAAGACTTTTAAAATGTATGCACGTGTGTCTGTATATGTTTCTGTGCTCCAAATGACTCACGTCACTGTTGTTTTCTGAAAGACAGGAGCTGAAGTGTTTGCCAGGATAATATTTCTGTGCTTTTTTTGCTTCCAGAAACTTTTGTCTCATTTTGGTTTTAAAGTATTTAAGATTTTCCTGGTTATTTCACCACTTCATAAAACAGCCTCTTAACCCCAGACAATAATGAAAAAGTAGCTTTTTGCTGGCCCCATAATAACTACCTCTCCAGAGGGCTGTATGTGCACTACCTCATCCAAAAGGTATTCCTTCTGCAATGATGACTTGAAGCAGGGGAGCTCTAATAATGGATTAATATAAGAAGCAAGAAAAATGCATCTTTCTGTTAGACTTGTGTTTTCCCATATTATGTTGGAGCTCTACTCTGTCCTTTGAATGTCTTTCAAAACTACAGTGGAGTATTTCTTCATCAGACATACATATTTCTAATGGTGATTTGGGACCAGCTCTGAAGCTCAGTGAATGCATTCTGTGCCTGCCTCACGCTGGAATGATACTGTTTCTTGACTACTTATAATAATTAAAATGCTTATTCACTTGCATGTTCTGCATCTAAGTATCCTGTGGTGATGATTTGTTAAGATCCAGAGGAAAAAGAAAGTAAAAACTACTGATGAAAAAAATTAGCACTTGAAGGAGTAAAAAACAACAATGACAATGACAGAAATGTTACAGTTTTGTTTGTCTTGAGGAAGAATAAAAATGGGTTTTAGAAAAATCAACAGTGATTCGGAAAATCTGCAGTGTTAATTGTGAGACTTGAAAAGTGTGAATTTATTTATTGAATGTGCTAATGTTTCTATAATCACTGCCTAAAAAAATGTATTTTATATATGCTGCAGATGCTAGTTCTATGGCATATATATGCTATATTAGTCTAATAAAATAAAGAAAATATTTGGAGGCTATTTTTAGTGCCAGCTGTAGGGAAAGTCTATAATATCTGTGATGCAAGATTACATGATATTGGCAACTTAAATATGGAGGTTCTTGTGCTTCCTTCCATGACATGGTTGGCACTAGACTCTAACCTAAATGAATCAAGGTACACAGTGCCAAGTCCCCTTCATAATTGTATTTAAGATAAGTAAACATTCCGAGCTTTTCACTCCATTAAAAACACATTGCATTTTGTAATACTAGATACTGACACTAACCCTCTTCAAGAGGCAATTATGTGAATTTTTAGACTATATAAAAAATAGTCTGGGGACAACAAAAATAACTTCTTATGCAGATGTTTGCATTTTGTTTCCCTTGTGTGTGCACAGGTATGTATATGCATATGTGTAAGTGAGTCAGTAGATGCAGAGAGAGTTTGGGTTTTTTTTTGTTTGTTTGTTTGTTTTGGTTGGTTTGGTATTTTATTGTTTTTTGTTTGTTTTTTGGTTTTTTAGTAACAGCCGACAAGGAATCAGTTGTGTTGCAGCCAGTGCTGCCTGTGGCTATTTACAAGGAAACCTAGCAGCCCTCAATAATGTGAAAATCTTCCGGAGAGAAGCAGTGCCATAGCAGTCACTGAACCAGAGAAATTAAATTTGCCTACTGTAAAGTCTGTTTTGCTTGTCACAGAAACAAATTCAATCCAAAATTGCTTTCTAGATTCAGCCATTCTAGTCAGGGAAGAGTGTCCAGTCCCTGACAACAGAGTGGGGATCATAGGTAGGAACTGCCAAAAGCACTCAGTGTTGTTACTCTATCTATAGACTAGGCTTGTTTTTGCCCACAGGAAGGGTTTGGAATTCATGTTCAGGACTCTCTTTCAGCAGTTTTTCCCCTCACACTTGGAGATTGTCTGAGCCCTGTCAAAGTTACTTTTGGTGTTTAAACTGATTTTCAATTTGCGTACAAGAAGAGGATAATTGAAAGTTTGACATAATAATGTGTAGGTGTGGAGTAAGACGTTTTGCTCTGTTCAGCAAAGCTAAATTTGCAGATAAAAATAAGTGAACTGCAATATGTGCATATGTTTTGAATAGTGTTTCTGGAGAAGTTTGATAGATATATAATGACATTAGCGTTGCACCTTTTTTCCCTTCCACAGTATGAAGGCCAGAACAATCAGATCACAATTTTTGAGCGAACTCTTCATTTAAACAACCAAGAATAAAGATCCCTGTTATTCTTCAATGGCAGTCCAGGTCAGGTAAAATAAATATTGAGATGAGTTTCTTCCAACACTTAGATTCAGTTTAAATGGTTGTATCTCATTTGCCCTTCCTTCAACAGAACAGGGGGGAGAAGATCAAGATCAGAGCATCCCGACACACATAGGAAGTCATGGAAGGGAGCCGGGAGACCTGCTTGGTTAAACAGGGAACTGCTGGGCAAACTCAAGTGGAAGAAGAGAGTTTACAGATCACATAAGGAAGGACTGGCCACTTGGAGAAAATATAAGGCTGTTGTCAGAGGATGTAGGGAAGCAACTAGGAAAACTGAGGCCTCCTTAGAATTAAACCTTGTGAGAGAGGTCAAGGACAACAGAAAGAACTTCTTCAAATACATGGCAGATAAAACTAACACTAGAGGCATTGTAGGCCCACTGATGAATGAGGTGGGTGCTCTGGTGACAGAAGATACGGAGAAGGCAGAGTTACTGAATGCCTTCTTTGCTTCTGTCTACACTGTCAGAGGCTGTCCTGAGGAGGAAGTCAGAAAAATGCAGGAGTTTGCCTTGGCTGATGAGGACTGGGTTAGGGAGCAATTAAGCAATCTGGACATCCATAAATCCATTGGTCCAGATAGGATGCACCTGTGGCTGCTGAGGGAGCTGGCTGAAGTCATTGCTAGGCCACTTTCCATCATTGCTAAGTCATGGGAAATGGGAGAGGTGCCTGAGCACTCGAGGAAAGCAAACGTCACTCCAGTTTTCAAAAAGAGCAAGAAGAAGGACCCGGGTAACTACAGGCGGGTCAGCCTCACCTCCATCCCTGGAAAGGTGATGGAACAACTTAGCCTTGGTGCCATCTCAAGGCATATCAAGGATAAAAGGGCCATTAGGGGCAGTCAATATGGCTTCACCAAGGGGAAGTCATGCTTAAACAGCCTCATAGCGTTTTATGAGAACATAACCAGGTGGAGAGATGATGGTAGAACAGTGGATGTGGTCTGTATTTATTTCAGTAAAGCATTTGACACAGTCTCCCACAGCATCCCCTCAGCTAAACTGAGGAAGTGTGGTCTGGATGATCAGGTACTGAGATGGACTGTGAAATGGCTGAAAGAAAGAAGTCATAGAATCATGGTCAATGAGGCAGAGTCTAGTTGGAGGCCTGTATCTAGTGGAGTCCTTCATGGGTTGGTACTGGGACCAGTATTATTCAATATATTAATCAACGACTTGGATGAGGGAATAGAGTGCACTGTCAGAAAGTTTGCTGATGACACCAAACTGGGAGGAGTGGCTGACACACGAGAAGGCTGTGCTGCCATCCAGCAAGACCTGGACAAGCTGGAGAGGTGGGTGGGGAAAAATTTAATGAAATAGAACAAGAGCAAGTGTAGAGTCTTGCATCTGGGTAGGAACAACCTCAGGTTCCATTATAAGTTGGGGAATGACCTGTTGGAGAGCAGTGAAGGGGAAAGGGCCCTGGGGGCTCTGGTGCACAGCAGAATTAACATGAGCCAGCACTGTGCCCTTGTGGTCAGGAAGGCCAATGGCATTCTGGGGTGCATTAGAAGCGGGGTGGTTGGTAGGTTGAGAGAGGTTCTCCTCCCCCTCTACTCTCCCCTGGTGAGACCACATCTGGAATATTGTGTCTGGACCCTCAGGTCAAGGAGATGTAACTGTTGGAAAGAGTCCAGCGCAGGACAACAAAGATGATTAAGGGAGTGGAGCATCTCCCATATGAGCAAAGGCTGAGGGAGCTGGGTCTCTTTAGCTTGGAAAAGAGGAGACTGAGGGGTGACCTCACTAATGTTGATAAATATGTAAAGGGTGAGTGTCACTAGGATGGAGCCAGGCTCTTCTCGTTGACAATCAATGATAGGACACAGGGCAATGGGTACAAACTGGAACACAAGAGGCTCCACTTAAATATGAGAAGAAACTTCTTTGCGATGAGGGTGACATAACACTGGAACAAGCTGCCCAGGGGGGTTGTGGAGTCTCCTTCTCTGGAGACATTCAAAACCCGCCTGGACACATTCCTGTGTAACCTGATCTAGGTGATCCTGCACCAGCAGTGGGATTACACTAGATGATAATTCGAGGTTCCTTCCAATCCATAACATTCGATGATTCTGTGAAAAGCCTGTGGGTTGGAACAAGGACAGGGACACCACTCACCACTTACCATTACAGCCCAAACCAGACTCAACGTGGAGAAAATTAAATATTAGAATCTATCATCAATTAAAATAGATCAGGATTGTGAGAAACAGAGAGAAAACTAAAACCCCTTCCCCCTAACCCACAGCTCACTTCTTTGCAGGCTCAACTTCACTCCTTCATTCCCAGCTCCTCTACATCCTGTCCCACCATGAGCAGTGCAGAAGGTTGGGGAAAAGGGCTTATGGTCAGTCCATAACAGCTGCTCTCTGCTGCTCCTTCCTCCTCACACTATTTCCCTGTTCTACTGTGGATCCTTCCCATGGGCTGCAGTCCTTTGAGATAAACCTGCTTCAGCATGGGCTCTCCATGGACTGTAGTTTCTTCAGAAAATATCCACATGCCCTGGCATGGAGTCCTGCATGGACTGCAATGTGGATATCTGCTCTGTCATGGTCCTGTCGGTGGGTGGCAGAGAAATAGCTTCTCCACCAACCTCCTTCCTGTGGGCTGCACAGGAATGCCTGTTCTGGTGCCTGGAGCATGTCCTCCTGTCCTTCACCTCTCACCTTCGTGCTTGCAGGGTCATTTTTCAAACTCTTTTCTTTATTCCTCACTGCCTATGCACAATTTTGCTCTCTCTTTAATCCGCTGTTACAAAGGACCCACCATCTTGACTGATGGGCCCATCTGTGTCCTGTGGAAGGTCCACTTGAGCTGGCTGGAATTGGCTACATCACTGTGGGGCAGCCCCTGCTGCCAAGCACCTTGGTAACTACACCCAAAGAAGCTATAAACATTCCAGAGTTTGGATACAAAACCATAAGTGGACCTATGTTCGCTGGACATTAAGTTCTGGTGTCTTTGATAGGTTCCCAAATCAGAAAGAACCTTTCAGAAAAGCTGATCTGAGTTTCAAGTTCATAAAAAATAGAAATTCAGCCAGGCAAAATTGCATCACAAACACTTCAGAGAATATTTTAAACCTTGGCGCAGCTGCAGGTTCTCTTCAGACAGTATGCTGCCACATAATTGTAGCCAGATTTCTGTCAGAGTGGCCAGGATAAGTTTGTGTTAGTCTAATCCTGACCTCAATAAACAGGTGAAGGTTCCACCCTCAGGTGGGAAGTCACTGTGCTGGGTCAGCTAAGAGAGGGTTAATTTCTACCCTGCCAGGACAGCTCACCCAGAACAAGCCCAAGCGAGTATTGAATTCGATACCACATAAGTTCATGCTCAGTTACAAAGGGGCGGGCCAGGGTGGCAGTCTCTGTCTCTCCCCCTAAGGAGCAGTGTGGTCAGGGACGCCCACATCTCTCTGGATCACGTGATTTGGTGCTTTTTGCATTGCCGGCGTGATCAGTGGTTCAGGGCCGGGGGGTCGGTTTTGGTACGAGCTAAGTGGCAGGCGAGTTAGGCGAGAGCTGCAGCCAGCAGCCCATATGCTGCTTAGGAGCGGGGAGGGTTGTCGCGGCACGACAGCCACATGGAGTTTGCGCTGTGTGGTCATTGCTTTGTAGGTTCTTTCATTATTGTTGCTGTTACTGTTTGTTCATTTTTCTTCGCTGTTCCATTAAACTGTTCTTATCCCAACCCATGAATTTTGGCTTTGTTTTCTGATTCTCCTCCCCATCCCACCAGGGGCAGGGGAGGGGTGAGCGAGCAGCATGTGGTTTTAACTGCCAGCTGAAGGGGGTGGGCAGGCTGTGGCTGAACTACAACACCTACTCACAAGGAAGATCACTTTTAGACTCTGAACCTGCAGTGATTCACTGCTCCAGGAGTTTTGGTTTTAGTTTGGTTTGGTTTTGTTTGGTTTCTCTTTAAATCTCCTGATACTGTTTTTTAACTCCTGTGTGGATGGTGTATCTAACAACGCAGCCTCATCTGTCAGTCTTCAACACCAAATGTAAGTTTCAGATGGCTGTTTTATTGGTCAAAAATTAATTTAACATATAAATTAAAATATTTTTTCCTAGTGTAAGAGAGTGAATGGAAAAATACTGAATTGCAGAGTTATTCTAGAATCTGTGGTCTTTATATTACTGTGCTCATGTTTTGAAATGCACATAATTTTGTTTCTGTTGTTTTAATACATTTATTGTACAGTATTTCACCAATTTGCTATCAAAATGGCTTTGGGATGTCAGAGGCTCCTAGATCCCATGCCAAAGTTGCACAATTATGCCTGTAAAACACTCTTTTGCTGCAGTCTTGCTGCTCATTGGCCTCTTCCACTTAACCTTAAAATGTGTTCATAATGACTCTTTTGAAAAACAGTTTGGTATCTTTTTATGCATGAAAGCATTTTAGGCTTTACCATTTCAGAAGGGTCCACTAAGATGAGGGATACAGACCTATATTTCTTGGCATTTTTCTTATGGCATTTTACATTATTTATTTTGTTGTTCTTTTGTGGTTCTATTTGTTTTATTTGGCCACCTTTTTTTGTCTTTTTTTGTTGCCTTTTTCTAGTAAACAGAATCTCATTACAGTGGAATAATGCCAAATTTACCCTATCCTAGAAATTGTGTTAAAATATTATAATTTTTTCTGAAATATACATACTTTGCTGATGTTGTGGTGAATACTTGTGCTGGTCTTAGACATGAATGTTAGAATGTTGTCACAACAAATGTATGTAGCAAGGAGATATCAACCTTTCCATACCTTCCTCCTTTGATGATAGAAAAGATGTACATTTCCCAAGAAAGCTTCCGGTGTCATCTTTTCTGTTAATACTTTTAAGTGTGAAAGGAAAAAAATAATGACTTTCTAAAATGCCCATAATTCTTGATAGTATATTTTCCCATTTGGTTTAATATACAGGTTTAATGGCAGAGAATGTGATATACAGCCTTGGGTAACAATGAATTTCAACTGGAAATACTGCTATTCTTTCTGAAGCCGTAAAGTATAACTCTTGGCTAACAGGAAAGACAGGCAAGTCGTATGAATTTCTAGGAAAGAATGCTATCAAAGAGGAGACCATGACATTTAAAAGATGAGTCTTCAGATCTGGTTGCTAAATACACTATAACAATAGATCCAAAAAAATCTGGTGGCAAATCCTAGAGCTGGTGTCAGTTAAGACACTGACAATCCAGCCAAAAAAACCCTAAAACCATTCTTAGAATGGAATGAAGACAGAAGACAATCCTGCTTTCTGAAATGGCTATAGTGCCTATTCCCCTTGAGACCTCCAGGCTGAGGCTAGAACTAAGTAGTGAGTGAACTTTCAGCTAGTCAAAGAAAGAGAAAACTGAAGCCTTCTTCACCTAGTATGATTAAACAAGTGTTAGGAAAACATTTATCTGAGGCTTAAGAGAATTTGAGGAAAGCAAACAGACACAAGTACTTCATCATACGATAAATAAATAACACCACTGTGGGAGTACCCAAAACTGTTTCATCAAGTGGCAAATAAAAAATAAAAAATAATAATTAAAAAAAAAATATTCAAAGATTCAGGAACTTGACCAAATACTTTCAGTGGAAAACCAGAACAAACACTGTGAAGAAATGAAATATTTTAAAAGATTGTGAAGATTAAGTACATTAATATATTATGTTCAGTTTATATACATGTATGGATTTATGTAAATATATGTTTAAACTGAACATAAGGGGGCTTACAAGAAAGGTGGAGAACTTAGAGATGTAATCCTATTATCACTACACGTGTAAATTTACCATGTGTCAGCAGGCAGATTCTTATGTGTCAACTTTTACAGTCCTTTGTTTTGGCCTGTTTTTAAAATAGATTTTATTGTATCATCCTGAACCACCTGATGACATTTTGATGGAGATTGTTAGTGCGTATTGCACCACTATAAAATAGCTGGTCTCGAATCAACCATTTAACCGAATTCAATTTCTGGTTTTGAAATGCAACTGCATTTTGAAATTAAAATCCTTCTTTCAGCACTTATTACAAGGAGTTGGAATAAACACATAAAAAGATTTGAACATTCCTCTGTGACTGTTTTTATTTGGATTCATTTGCTGGCAACTGAAGAAAGAAAAGGACAAACAAAATTCACTGACATTCTATTAATGAACTAATTTCCAGAGGGGTAGGATGTTGTTCCTGCTGAAGTCCATCATGTCTGATGTTTCTCTGACCTGAGGCTACACTGAAACCAGCCTTTGTCTAGCCATCTCATAGAAAATGCTGTCATAAATGCAGGACATCACCATCAGATTGTCTCATAGGGTTTTGGCACAACAGTATGTTTTTCTCTTTTCCTTCCTGCTTTCTTTCACATGTAACATCATTTTTACTGTCTCTTATATAGCCTGTATCAGAACCTTAATCAGAAATTAAGCTTTTAAAAAGTAGTATATTTTTGTGTAACCTAAGGGAGACAGCAGCCTAAAATTTACTCTTAATTCTTCTTTGTTTTTTTATCACATAGTTGAATGCTCTGATATAACAGTGTGACCTGACCTCATCCCATCCCCTTCCCTTTCTTTTTGGAGCGCAAACTCTGATAACCAAAATCCCCCATTAACATCTGAATTGAGAGTATTTAAATTGCTTTACTTCCTAAGTGACACCTTCATTGCTAGAAAGAAGAAAATATATAAGTAGTTGTGGTAGGTTCTCCTGGTAACAGTTAGGAATGTAATCTGACATTGCATTTGATGAATGGTTAGCTGCTTCACTTGTGGACTAATGGCTATCATACAATTCAAGTCTCTATAACTAGATAGAGTGTATTAAGGACAGCGTAGGGAAATTTTTTCTTCATCCTCACCTTCCCCCAGACCTAAAGAATGGTGACTTGAGCTCTTCAGTCTATTAAGAGAAAGAAGGAAAAAAGGATGAATCTGAACACAAGGACTTGCCAACAGACTTTACCCCAAGGGTCACTTTGAAGCCAGCTCAGTTATTGAAAGCAATCTTCTTCTCACAAAACCTAAACAACAAAATATAAGGCTAAAGGAATAGGACAGGGTGTGAGAAGAAGGTGTAAGTTGTCAGTCGTCTGTTCTTCAAAAGGGCACACTGAAATTGATAACTTCAGGAAGGAAAGATTCTCATCTCTGTCCAATGCACCCCATATTGTTTAATGCTGCTAAGTGCATTATATGCGTTATTCTGCATGATCTCAGAAATGAAGTCCCAGCTAACACATTTTTTTATTATGTAGATTAGTGATAAACATTTTATGACACAATATAGATAATGGCACTGGACTCCTTTGTGTTTCCCTTAATATCTTGTGTTACATGTTACATAAAGGCATCCCTACTTGAAAAGTAGTACAATAAAAGATACACCATAAAGACACACAACCATTTTAAGAACTTCACATGTTAATGAAACATATATTGACCTATTCTATTCTATTATTCTATTCTATTCTATTCTATTCTATTCTATTCTATTCTATTCTATTCTATTCTATTCTATTCTATTCTATTCTATTCTATTCTATTCTATTCTATTCCATATTTATGTAATTTTGATGCTGCCTTGTAATAGATAGTGGCATCATCAGTAGGTATGCCTTCCACATAGTCAATACTTGCTTTTAATTGTTTTTCAATTATTTTCCTTGGTTTCACCCACCAGAAAGTTCTCTAAGCTTTTTAATCTATTATTTGTAACTTTTGTCATGTTAACAATGGAGTATAAGTATGCACTGTATAGCACAGAACACGATCACACCATCTATTCAAAATGTTTTTTTGGATTAAAAATTATCTTTTTTTTCCGTGTTTATTGTTCCGTCTTGGAAAGGATGGAAGAAATAAAGGCAACTGTTCTTGTAACAGCAACAGAGGAACAGGAGGATGTGTGGAGTTTTTCTGTTTCTTAAATAAAACCTGGTTTTAGCTATGCACCTAACAGATATGAGGTGGGGATTTTGGTTTGAGGTGGTTTTTAGTGTGTTTTTTTTCCTCTTTAAAGAGTTTTTACATTCCTGACTCAAGGAATACTATGCTGTTCTTTTTGGTACCTGGAAACACAAAAGACCTTATAAAGATCCTTATCCTTATAAAGTGAAAAAGGATACAAATGCAGAAGATCCTTTTGTCTCATTTTAAATAAACTAATTTTTAAAAGGATAATTGCTATTTATAGGTTTTTCTATTAGTCCTTGTCAATCCATTCAAAGCATTTATTGCAGTATTTCATGTATAGGCTGCACACTTCATTTGAATTTCTGAAGTTTGTGTGCAATTGTGTGTGTGTGTGTGTGTGTATATCCTGAGTACGAAAAAGAAACACAGGGTTGCAAAAATTTGGTTTAATATTGCCAAAACTATTACTACAGGTTATCTAGTAAGTATTTCCAATAGTTCTTTCAGTGCAGGTCATCTGAAAAAAAGACTAGCAAAACCACCTAGTCTCTACTACGCTGCCAAGATCCTCCAGGTACTTGGGAAAGGTAACAGTGTCCATAATGAATTGAATATGAGAATCCACAACACACCCCTCAAAATTTTTAGGGGAGAAACCAGTCAATGGCTGGCCTGCAGCTCCTGCCTCTCTGTGCAGGTCATTACAGAGTTAAAAGTTCCCTTCCCTTTGTTGGTTAAAGTCTTGGCTACGAAAGCTCACCACAGAAACCACCTGTTCCTAACAGTTCAGACATTTTGTTACTAGTTATTTAGATTATCTATATTCAGAATTAAATAGGTGTTGACATATACTGAAATAAACTTAAAAACACAATTGTTTTCCTGCAACACTGTAATCATCATCTCAGATGAGAGTTTTCTTGCTGCCCTACTGAGACATATTATTTTAGATACCTTTGCACTAACACTGCTTTCTTTAACTGTCAATTTCCTCACTTATCTGCACAGCTATTAATAAAATCATGGTTAACATCCACACATTTCTGAGAAACAGAGTAAGTGTGAACGGTTTTTGCATATGTAAATAGCTGAAGGCTCTTTGCTTTGACCATTCTCAGCATACCACTGCTGATTACCAGAGCTTGCAGGGTACACAGTCCAAGTTGTGCTACAGATGTACTCCACCCTTGTATTAGTTCAGACAAGCACAAATCTTCTTTACCAAGGCAACCCTGAAATTGCCATGACATTAGTTTTCTTTCTCAGGTAAAACACTTTTCATAAAAAAAAAAAAAAAGAACAGAACATCTGCCAGTTCTGCCAGTATGTGCCAGTATTCTGACATCAGGCCTGTGAGAAACTACAAGAGTCAATGGCATGGGAACAAGCGTTGGTGGGAAAATACAAGAAGCAAGGACTGTATACTGATTGACACATCAAGGGCAGAGGGATTGATACAGGATTGATACATCAAGGACAGGGGGATAACTTGCAGTAGACCAAAAATCTACTTTTGTGGTAGCAACTTTGGTGGGAGCGCAAACTGTATTGCTTAAGTAATGCCTAACTTAGCAAATCAGCAATGCTAGAGCAAGCATCCTAGCAAGTATAAATACAAGCCTGAATTTGTAATAAATATCTCTCATTACACTTTATTGAGAGTCCATGCCTCATTCGCTACAAATGATGCCCTAAACAGGGACTTTCAATGTGGCTGTAAAGGAAGCAGTTCTGCTAGCGAAGCCTAGCCGAACCAGAACCAGGAAACAGAGGCAAGGAAATAAAACTGGGAAACAGAACCAGGAACCAGGAAAGTGCGCACTCATCACCGAGAAAAAGTGAGTGATTGGGAACCATGGGAGGGAAGTTATCCCTTGAACAAAGACAAAGCCTAGATGTTCTTCGATGTTTATTAAGAAAGCAAAATCAGGACGTAACAGGAGTCTGATTAGTGACTTCATTAGAATGGATTGCTAATCATGTGCCAGACTTACCTACAACTGGTACATTTCAGTTGGAGGCATGGCACAAAGTTGGAAGAGAACTATTTGAACAGGTAGCGTCCAGAGATAATGCTGCTTTCGAACATTTGTCTACTTGGGGAAAATTATGACTACTTTAAAAGCTGTTCAGAAGGAAGTAGCTGTGCAGGGCGCAACTAACTGTGAATCTTCTGCTCCTCCCTTGCCAGGGAAGGAGAGGAATCCTGTAACTGTATCAGACAAAAATGCACTAATGATGGATGCAATATCAGAGAAAGGGCTGGCTGATAATGAAGCCCCTGCTTGTACACTACAGCGAATGCTTTTGACAAAAGATGGTTTATGGGAGTCACCCGAAAACCCCTGGCCCAACAGACTCGGAGCAAGCACCTGATTTATTCCCCTATAGATGTTACTTTGCAACTGAAAGTGCACACTAACTTAACCATGTGGGATAAAGGCAAAGAAGAGTCTTTGAATGCAGGAAACTGAAAAGTGGTTACAGCATGCCTTGTGATCTATCATGAATGGCAAACTCCAGGCTTTCAACAGCTACCTTATGATGTTGTAAAGGAATTGCAGATATTAGCTAAAGAAAATTGAGTTACTTTGTCATTGGTTATACATTTTTGGAAGCATTAAGCTCCTCCTACGTACTTACTCCTGACAACTGGCATTCTTTATTGAAAATTATTTTAACCCCTACTCAATATACTGTATGGTTGTCCGATTTTTGGGAGAACTGTACTATGGAGACTAGTGATAATGCATATCAGCAAAGAGGGACTGATTGCAGTCATTTAGCTGGGGAAGGTGCTCATGCTTTGCCAGAGAATCAAGTTGCATATCCCAGGGACATATATGGTGTAATAGCAAAACGAGCAATGAAAGTGGTTTGGAAGTTGCGGGAGGTTGAGAGAGATGCCAGTATGTCTTTTTCAAAAATCTTGCTAGGATCACAGGAACTTTATGCACAGTTCTTAGACTGCTTGCAAACTGCTTTGGCGCAACAAATTGATAACGATGCAGCTCTTGAGTTGTTACTGAAACAATTGGCTTTTGAGAATGCTAATGCTGATGGTGTTTGTTACAGGGTATTAGGAATAAGGAAAAGTGTACTATAGCGGAGATGGTGAGAGCGTGTCAAAACATAGGGTGAACTGAACATTATACTAGCTGTCTAGCTGCCACTTCAGCAGCACAGTTGCAAGTGTCAGGAACAAAACTGAGACCAAGATGTTTTCGTTGTGGGGCACTGGGTCATGTAAAGAAAGATTGCACAAAGTATGCACACCAGTCTTCAAAGGGTGGACCTCAGAGAGATTGTCCAAAATGTGGAAAAGGCAGGCACTGTGTGGAGAGTTTTTGGGCCGTATGCTGTGAACAAGCCAGGGCTTGGGGTGACTGAGGTGCACTAGGACCGCACGAAAGTAAACAGAAGCTGGTCTGCCCTCGACCCAGGCTGCAGGAGGGGCACTGCCATCGATGCTGCGCATACAGTGCCCTGCAGCTAATCACCTTCGTGGGGGGGGAAGAATGACTGCAAGTGTAACCAATCGTAGCCTGTGCTTGCCGCATGGCCTTTCGGTATAGAGTATATAAGGGCTGGAAAAACGTGATCTCGCGGACATTGATATTCAGTGTTGTTAAGAGTTCATTAAAGGGTATTGATGTTAAATTCCTATCGAATTAGACTCATTACTCTCGCTGGCCCGCCCGTCGTGCTCAAAGAGGTCCTGCCGGCAATTTTGCATTCTCCACGTCGTCTCACAACAAATGGTAGCAGAGGATGGTTCGGAAAGCAGGATCTCCGGTGCACAATTACTGCGGCAAGCAGCATTCCTAAAGACGGAGCCAAGCCGGGTTGTAGGAGACTGTGCTTTGTCCGGTAGCAAAAGACAAGCACCAGACGAGCTGGCCACTCGCCTTCTACTTTAAGACCGCATTGATAAGATAATGGATATTGAAACAGCCGCGGCACTGTTGACGAGTATACTCTCTAAGAGAGGTATCGAATTGTCACAGGAAAACTTAGTTACATTGATTTTTTTTAGCTCAGAAGTGGGGACACTTTGGAGAAATTCCACTTTTGTTTTCCCCAATGGAATGGAGATCAGTGGGGGACACAATGTGGTATAAGACTATCAGAGGGGAAGAAGAGAAAGAAAGCTGTGAGAGAGTTGTGGAGAAACGTGTTAGAATCATTAGAAGTAATGAGGTCCGAACAAAGCGCTGCCCTGAGAGCCGCGAGGGGGCTTGTCCCAGAACAAGCCTGGACTGATAAAACTTGTCGGCCAAAAGAGAAGAGGAGCCTGTGGGCTACTCTGTGGGGTCTGCCTGCCGTTCGGGGTGGCCGAGGGGTCCCGGCTCAGCCAATACTCTCGCAATCCGATGTACGGCGGGAGTTGGAAACTTTGCCGTCCGTAAACAAAGAACTGGAAGTTTTCTCTTCTGAGTCTCTGGGGCAATGTGACAAGAAACCGAAAGTGCAACTAGGGGACTGTCCGGATGCGGGAGGCCCTGAGTACCGCCCTCCGCCTACGGCTCCACCTCTGCGCGGCCCCGAGCCAGACACGCCCCCCTCTCAGACCATCGGGTCAGCCGGGCCGGGCCCGGCCAGGCCGTCGGTGCCGGGGCCGCCCCACGACGTGCCTCCACAAACACCTGTGGAAGTTTCTTGTGAGCTGCCTTCTACATCATTGGGCTCACCCCAAGTAGTACAGCAGTTACTGCAAGAGATTACCAGCAAGCTTGAACAACTTGACTTGAGAATGTCAGATGTAGAGAAAAATAAGAGACAAATAGAGTTTCAAAAACCAGCTTGCCTTCCACAAACAATGCAACCAAGGGTACCTATAGATTCTACTGACCAACCACAGCCCCGAACTGGCAGATGGTCAGGGGTCATCAAAGATGCCATCCTAGAAGGTTATTGGTCTCCAGCAAAATTAGCCCTACCGGCAATTCGGAATATGAACAGCCAGACAGTGGTATGGGAACCACAGGAATGGAAGATTTCACAGCAAGCAAAACAAACAATCACCAACTAGGGTATACGTTCAGAAGCAACCAGACAAATACTGCATTGGATTTTTACTGCTGACTTATTGTGTCCCATGCACTTTTTACTAACTCCGGCACAATTCCTTCTGTGGGAATCGGCCTGGTATCAACGAGCGCAGCAAGAAACAGCCAAACACATGAGTCCAAATGACCCATTAACCAATGTGGTACCCGACGCCTATACGGGTCGTGGTCAGTATGCTACAATAGAAGTCCAACTGCGATTTGGTGCTGAAGTTCACCGGAAAGCTGCACAACTTGCCCTAGATGCTTTCTTAACCTTACCAGGACCCTTAGCTCCCTCATTCAGCGGAATACGCCAAGGCACTACAGAAAATTTCTCACATTTTATTGACCAACTGCATGAAGGAGTAATGCAAAACCCGGACTTGTCAGAAGAAATGAAAAATCAAATGTTTCGGTTGCTAGCTTTTGATAATGCAAATCCAAAGACTAAACAAATATTAGCAACTCTGCCACCGGGATCTTCAGCAGAACAAATGCTAACGCGAGTAGGCAGATCAGAAGAACACCAAAGTGTGGGAGTGATGGCTGCCGCTTTTGAAGGGGTTATGCAGAGATCTCTTCGACAAGTTAGCCAGCAAGTCTCATCTACAATACAACCAGTTGTAGCAGCAGTTCAGCGATTTGTCGATTTGTGATGCACAGATTCGTCTACAAAAAATTGAATTACATACTGATTTACAGACATTAAATGATGTCCAAAAATTGTTAGGGGACATACAATGGATTAGAAATTACGTAGGCATTACTAACAATGATATAGCACCTCTTACTTCACTTCTAAAAGGAGGTGATCCAGCTAAGAAAATAAGCTTACAGTCCGTGCATCTCAAATGTCTTTCTGATATTATACAAAAGGTACAGACAAATTGGTCTAGCCGAAGACTTTCTGATGGACCAATTTCCCTTCTTATTAGCAATCTAGAACATCCATGTGCAATCATCTGCCAGTGGCAAAACAAAGATGGGGAATTCCCCATAGATCTTGCTACAGATTCTTCCTTTAGTGCCACTGTCAGATTGAAAACAGAAAATGATTTACGATTATTAGAATGGGTTTTTCTTAGTGTCCAACAAAAATTCAGCATTCAAACAAGAGCAGAAGCAGTTGGAGAATTGATTCGAAAAGGAAGATCTCGAATATTAGAAATTAACGGTCAGGAACCAGACAACATCAGTATTCCAATAAATGGAGCCGATTTAGAATGGTGGCTGAGAAATTCGGTGCCTATTCAGAATGCATTATTAGGATTTATAGGCAAGGTACATTCATGACAACCAAAAGGGAAGCTATGGCAATTCCTTAGAACAAATCAGTGGTTAGAGAGAAGCAAAGTAAAAGCAAAACCTGTTGAAGGGCTTACAATATATACAGATGCAGGAAAACGAAGACACCAGGCATCATGTGTCTGGCAAGAGAATAGTCAGTGGAAACAGCATTTAATTGAAGGTTCAAAAGAGGATTCATTGCAGACATTAGAGCTCACGGCAGTAATATGGGCCTTAAATAATTGGCTGAAATCTGCTTTAAATGTTGTCACAGATTTTTTGTATGTAGCAGGTGTACTACCCAGAATGGAAAATGCTCTGCTAAGACAATTGAATAATCCTCAATTAGGAAAATTGTTTGTACAGTTGAAAGCTATTTTAAATCAAAGAAAAGAACCCTGCTGTGTGATTCACATTCGTAGTCATCAATGGAATCTTGGTCTAGGTGAAGGAAATCAAATTGCAGATAGTTTAGTAAGTTCAGTACAGCACATGCCTCCAACAGATAAATTCCAACAAGCGAGACAAAGTCATGAGAGCTTTCATCAAAATGCCAGAGGTCTGCAAAGACAATTCGATTTAACTTTAAATGAAGCAAGAAGTATTGTACAGGCATGTCCTCAGTGTGGAGGCCAGATGTCAGGTATAGGAATCGGTGTCAATCCTCGAGGTTTAAAAGCCTTGGAAGTATGGCAAATGGATGTGACACATGTGCCAGAATTTGGAAGACTTAAATATGTGCATGTCACAATTGATACTTTTTAAAAAATGATATGGGCTACTGCTTTACCAGGGGAAAAAGCACAACATGTATGTAAACATCTCACAGCTTGCTTTGCTGTAATGGGTGTCCCAGAAAAGATTAAGACAGGCAATGGCCCTGCCTATGTTAGCCAGAAAGTTAGGACTTTTCTAATGAAATGGGGAGTGAAACACGTTACAGGTATACCTCATTCCCCAACGGGCCAAGGAATCATCGAGAGGGCACATCAAATGATTAAGGGGTATTTGAACAAACAGAAGCAGGAAGAGTTAGATTGTCAACAGCGCTTAGCAAAGGTGCTGTTTACCTTGAATTATTTATGTTTAACTGGAGATAATGAGGAGCCTCCTGTGATCATTCATCATTATCAGATCAGACTAGGAAGGAAGAATACTTTACCGGAATTCATGGTGAGATATCGTGATCCCACCACTGGAATGTGGAAGGGACCAGCACCTGTTATTTTTAATGGTAGAGGGTATATGTGTCTCTCCACAGATCAAGGTCCATTGTGGGTTCCAAGCCGAGTGGTAAAGCCAGAGTTGAAACAAATTCAAACGAATCAACTCCCTGCAACAGAACCTTTGGAGGACACAGAGTGAGGCGTAACCTCTGCATTAATTTAGGTGTGACATGTATGTGGAATATAGTTATATAAGTAGGCCTTTAAACACCACTACCTTCTGAGTAAGTTTATCAACATTCAGCATGTCGTTTGTTACATGTTAAGTAGGAGTACCATTAAACCAAAGTTCTTGGAATTTGTTTAATCAATCCATTGCGATATTTAAATGGCAATGGAATACCTCAAGTTTACTAAGAAGAAAAATATTAGCGCATGGTTTCACAACCATGACAGTTGCAATGATCGCCTTCCCATAGGGCCAGAGCCACAGGAAATCATACTGATTCATTCTTCGAACACCTCTTATTGTATTTTTATAAAAAGAAAAAAGACGATTGATTTTTGGTTTAAAAGGTTTAACAAATTGGCTTGGCCTAGGGGGGTGGATTAAGAGTTTATTGCAAAGTGCATTGTTTATGTTGATTGTTGGGGTAATTGATATGTTATGTATAAGATGTTTTCTGTCACGTATCAAAGAGGAATTAGAACGCACAGCTAATCAAACCTGGCTTGTCCAAAAAAAAAAAAAAAAAAAAAAAAAAAGGACGAATTTGTGGAGAGTTTTTGGGCCGTATGCTGTGACTTGGGGTGACTGAGGTGCACTAGGACCGCACGAAAGTAAACAGAAGCTGGTCTGCCCTCGACCCAGGCTGCAGGAGGGGCACTGCCATCGATGCTGCGCATACAGTGCCCTGCAGCTAATCACCTTCGTGGGGGGGGAAGAATGACTGCAAGTGTAACCAATCGTAGCCTGTGCTTGCCGCATGGCCTTTCGGTATAGAGTATATAAGGGCTGGAAAAACGTGATCTCGCGGACACTGATATTCAGTGTTGTTAAGAGTTCATTAAAGGGTATTGATGTTAAATTCCTATTGAATTAGACTCATTACTCTCGCCGGCCCGCCCGTCGTGCTCAAAGAGGTCCTGCTGACAATTTTGTATTCTCCATGTCGTCTCACGACAGCACTGGGCTAGTGAATGTCATTCAAGGGTTAATGCAAAGGGGGAGCCACTTAACCCTTCAGAGCAAATTAACCCTTCCCAGGGAAACAGGAGGTGGGGGGCGGGACCCCATGCCCTGAACAATCAAACAAATGTGAGTCAAAACTTGTGGCCAGTGATCTCCTCCTTGAAACAGCTGGAAGCGCAGGGGTGGACTTGGCTGTCACCCAATCAGTGACTATAATTACTACTGTGGTAGTGCTTATTCCCATAGGAGTGTTGGGGCCTTTAGGACCTAGCGTGCATGCTCTTTTAATAGGTTGATCATCCAGTACCAAGTTGGGTTTGTTTGTTTTACCTGGAGTGATTGACTCTCGTTATGAAGGTGAAATCATTATTATGAATTGGACACCTGTGTCACCTTGCTACATCCCTCAAGGTCAATGTCTTGATAAGTTAATACCCTTCTATAGTGCTACCCCTGCAGGGAAAGGGCACTGAGGTGATGGTAGCTTTGGAAGCACAGGTTAGCCCCAGATTTTCTGGCCAAAACCATTCAGGCAGCACAACCCATACTTACCTGTTCCATAGATGGCTGGAAGTTTTGGGGTCTCCTAGACAGTGCTGACGTTTCTATCATTCACAGCTCTGAACGGCCTATTGAATGGCTCACTGACACTCCTGCATCCACTGTTATCGAAGTGGGTGGTATTCAGCAGCTATGTCAGAGTGCACATTTGTTAACTGTACTTGGACCAGAAGGGCAGCATGCATGAGTTATGCCATTTATCGCACCTATACTGTGTACCTTATGGGGCAGGGATGTATTAGGCCAGTTCAGCACAGTAGTACACATTGATTCTGAACAGCAAAAGTCTTTTTCTTAGAGGTCATTGATCAGCCATTCCAAAAATACACACAGGATGTATGCAAACTGAAATGAACAACAGATAGTCCAGTTTGGGTAGATCAATGGCCCCTAAAAAGGAAATGGCTGGAATAGTTACAGAAATTAGTTCAAGAACAGCTAGCTGCAGGACATATTGTTCCAACATCAAGTCCTTGGAACACCCCAGTGTTCTGTATTCCAAAGAAAAATGGGAAGTATTGAATGTTGCATGATTTACATGCAGTAAATGCTGTTATCAAACCTATGGGTGCACTTCAACCTGGTCTGCCTTTTCCTACAATGTTGCCAGCACAATGGCCAATGATCGTAATTGATTTAAAAGACTGCTTCTATACCATATTGCTACATCCTGAGCATGCCCCCAGATGTGCATTTTCTGTTCCTTCACTTAATCAAGCAGAGCCTATGAAAAGATACCATTGGGTAGTACTTCCACAAGAGATGAGAAAGAGTGCAACCATTTGCCAGGCAGTAGTTGCAGCAGCCTTACAACGTGTAAGGAAGCTGTACCCCTCAGCTTATATCTAGCATTATATGGATGATATTTTGATTATCACAGCACAAGAACAAGAACTGCAACAAGTAATGCAAGCCCTGTGTAATGCTATACAAAAGGATTACAAATTGCATAAGAAAAATTCAGAAAACTGCTCCATAGAAATATGTCAGATGGCAAATAACAAAACAAGAAATCATTCCTCAGCCAGTAACTCTTAAATTACATAATGTCATGACCTTAAATGACTTACAAAAATTGCTAGGAGCCAAAAATTGGCTCCGGCCTATTCTGGGTATTACCACAGAAGAACTGTATCCACTTTTTACACTTTTGAAAGGAGATCCAAATTTATTATCTGCTCGGGCATTAGATGACAAAACTCGGCACACAATGCAGAAAGTATCTGATGTTATTGAACAAAAACAGGGATGGTGATCCAATCTGGATCTGCCTATTTGGCTGGCACTCATAGCTAGTAAATTCCAACCATTTACAGTCCTGTTTCAATGGGACAAATCATTAAGTGATTCTGTAAGAGTGTTAGAATGGGTTTTTCTAGCTCACACACCAACAAAATTGGTTTGGACAATTAATGAAATGTGTGCAAAACTAATAATCAAAGACAGAGAGCGTTTACATGTTATAGATGGGACAGACCCTGAATGTATATTTATTCCTACAACAAAAGATAATTTGCAATGGTTATTAACTGAAGATGTGAATTCCCGGGTTGCACTAGCTACATACACAGGGAACATATCAGTTCATTACCCACACATAGACTGTGGGATGAAATTGATAATTTACTGTTGTACAGCAAACATCATTGTCAGCAACGACTAATAAGTGGCAAAACTGTTTTCACTGATGCCTCTGGTCCCTCACGTAAAGTTGCAATTACGTGGCTTAACTCAGAAACGCAGTGTTGGGAACACAAGGTAAAAAAAAAAAAAAAAAAAAGAGAGATCAAGGGTCAATACAAGTTCTTGAACTAACAGCTGTTAGGATAGTTTTTGAGGTGTTCTGTATTGAACCTTTGAATGTTGTAACTGATTCATATTATGCAGCTGGCATACTTAACTACCTGGAAGCTTCTTTTCTTAAGGAAGTGGATAATTGTCTTTTGATGGCTGAATTGAGGATGTTATGATTTTTATGCAATGCACATCCGCTCTCACACTACCCTTCCAGGACCTCTTGTGGAAGGCAATAGGAAGACCGATGCACTAGCTGTGCCACTTATTGTGCCTAAAGCCTTTGAGCAAGCTAAATTATCACATGAATTTTTTCACCAAAATGCAAGGTCGTTAAAATGACAATTTCAAATTACAATGGATCAGGCCAGGAGCATTCTTATGTCCTGCCCTGATTGTTAACAGTTCGCACCTATGCCATCCAAAGAGGGTGTTAATCCATGAGGGATTACTGTTAATGAAATATGGCAAACTGAAGTAATGCATTATTCTGAATTTGGTAAATTCAAATATGTATGTGTTTCTGTAGACACTCATTCCAGATTTCTTGTTGCTACTGCACACACTGGTGAAAGAGCATGTGAGGTCTGTAAACACTGGTTAACATGTTTTGCCATTTTAGGAGTTCCACGATGTATAAAACCAAACAATGGTCTAGCTTACTGCTCCAGCAAAGTTCGCTTCTTTTTAAATGAATGGGGCATTTCCCACATTATGGGAATACCTCACTCACCAACAGGACAGTAGAATGAGCTCATAGAGACCTTAAAGCTATGTTTACTAAACAAAAGAAGGGAGAGCCTGGCCTCTCACCCCAGGAGCATTTATGGAAAGCTTCTTACTTTCTGATTTTTTTTGAATTGCAATGATACTGGGTGTAGTAGCTACAAATGACAACATAGTACCAGCATACCAAAACAACAACAGCCTCTAGTGATGGTAAAAGATCCTGTGTCTCTGTTGATCTAATAACCTGGGGAAGGGGCTATGCTTATCTGTTTGTAGGTTCTCAAGTGAAATGGATTCAGCCAAGGTGTGTGCAACCTTACGTTGCCTCCTCCTTGTAGTCTTCGGGTAGCCCTTTGACAGAGGACTGATTCAGCAAGAAAATGTATGGCTTAACGTATGTCTTGCCTTCGCTAACTTAACCTGTGCAACTACTCTCTGTGTTTCCTTGTCCACACCAACAGATCCTTTTCATACGTGCTTAGTAGGAGTGCCAGTAACAGAACAACGTTTAATTAATTTATATAATGGAACTGTTAGAAGCAATTGCACCAAGTCAGGAGTTATGCAGCCATGGTGGTGGTGTCAGGAAACTTGGAGACAGACTGCCTGGGAAAAACTACATGGTAGTGTGATAAATTGTACAAGTTTAATGATTTTCCTGCATTGCTCCTTGAACCACAAGAGTTAGACATCATGGGAACCTTACAGGCACCTATTTGCTTTCATCTAAATTTCACGACACTTCAGTATCTAAATAGTTCAGGGTTTGATGTGTCCCCTACAGGCATTTCTATCAATCACTCCTTGTCATGCAATACCACAAGTGTTGATCAAATCACTCTTGGAATAGATCCTGTAGGTTTACCTGAGAATTTGTTTTGGATCTGTGGGCAGCAAACATGGAAGGGAATCCTGGGGAGAGCGGTAGGAGGGCTTTGTGCCTTCGGACAACTAACATTCTTTCACCCTGACATTTTACCACACAGTAGTGCCGTACAGCAAAAATGAGACATACGTCAGTTCTCAGAGTCCTGTAACTCAAACATAGAATTTTGGGTTAAAGGTCAGAGAGTTTTAGCAAGCCTTTTTCATCTGTAGGTACTGCACATGCACTTGCAACTTTAAACAAACTAGGCTGCTGGCTTGCAAAGGAAGCTAGCGCTACAAGCCTAGCCCTGAATGGTCTTTTAACAGATGTCAATGCTGTAAGACATGCTTCACTACAAAACAGAGCTGCCATTGATTTATTATTATTAGCTCAAGGTCATGGTTGTCAGAACTTCAAAGGAATATGTTGCGTGAATCTCAGTGATCACTTAGAATCCATCCATGCCAGGATAAGTAAGCTAAGGAATTAACAAAGCAATTGCAGAAACAAGATGATACTGATTTCTGGAGTCTGTTGTCTTGGCTGGGGGGGTTAGGACCATGGGCAAAGCAACTGATTATTCTTGAAATATTTGTGTGTGGAGTCTTGTTGTTTATTCTGATTTGTATACTGTGTGTCTTATCTTGTGTACAATGAATGATTGAAAAAAAAAAGCCTTAATCGTGTAATGGCTATGCAATGGCTAATGCTGATATGGCTATGGAGTTATTAAATAAAGAAGGGGAAGATGTGGCAGTATTCTGACATCGGGCCTGTGAGAAACCACAAGAGTCAATGGCGTGGGAACAAGCGTTGGTGGGAAAATACAAGAAGCAAGGACTGTATACTGATTGACACATCAAGGGCAGAGGGATTGATACAGGATTGATACATCAAGGACAGGGGGATAACTTGCGGCAGACCAAAAATCTACTTTTGTGGTAGCAACTTTGGTGGGAGCGCAAACTGTATCGCTTAAGTAATGCCTAACTTAGCAAATCAGCAATGCTAGAGCAAGTATCCTAGCAGGTATAAATACAAGCCTGAATTTGTAATAAATGTCTCTCATTGCACCTTACCGAGAGTGCCTGCCTCATTCGCTACATCTGATGACAGCTGCATTGACACAGAACTCTGTAGGACCACCTTCTTCTGAAATCTTAGCTTCCTCAAGTGCAATAATTCACACCAGTTTCCTGAATTATCTTTTTTTGTCTTGAGAGTCAGGGTGATACCCGTTCTGTCTCTCTCTTCCCGCTCTCCCTGACTTGGGTTAAATTCTAAAGAATCTGTATCATTCTTTCTTAAATCTCTAATAGTGACTGCCCCCATCAAAGCCATGGCATGACATTTGGTGGTATCAGATCCCTCCAGAGCTTCAGTATCAAGTAAACATACAAAGTACTCCATGAGCAAAAGCAGTCAAGAATCAGGATCCCAGAGATCTAACTAAATATTGAATAGGACCCTCAATGGTTTCCTTGCTAACCATATTGTAAGTGACTTTAACAACTAATAACTAGTCCAACAAGACAGTTTTTAATCAGAATTTGTTTAATCCTTAGTATATTTTTGATAGTTGCCCATGCATGGAGTGAATGTTATGTTTGTTTTCCATCCACTTCCATGTTTCAGTTCCAGCCCTCAGACATTTGGTCAAAGTTGATGTCCAATTCACCTGGGACATCCATTTTTATTTTCAGGAAACAGTAACATATTGAGGAAGTTTAAACTTTATTATATCTCTGACTCTTAATTTGCCCATAATAATGAGTCTTACCTATGACTAAGGAGGGACTTGACTGCAAGATAGCTCTCTCAAAATTATCTCCAGGATTACAGAACTGATTTTTTTTTTTTAAGCTTGGCTTTGTATCTGTTGTAATTTAGCACTGGGCTGGCAGCTAAACAGCAAAACCATTACTCACTCACCTTTTCTCCTCTGGACAGAAGAAAGGGAAAGAGAAGGAAAGACTCAGGGGTTGGAATAGAAATAGATTTAATAAAATAGTAACAAATACTTAGCTACTAGAACATTGCTCCAAGCAATGATTGCCAGACGCAGACACTGCCAGCACAGCAAGTTCAGTGAAGATGCAGAGACCAACATCAGGGCACAGAGGAGGTGCTGAAGCCAGGCCCCAAGAGCAGAAACAGGAGCAGGACCTCCTCAGAGATGGCAGCCATCAAGGAAAAAGAACTGTTCCCAGCAACTTCGTGTTTAAAAATGGAATGTGACATTCATGGTATAGAATGCTTCTGTTGGCCAGCTTAAGTCAGCTCTCCTGGATACACTCCTCCCAACATTATACACCTACTTGCAACACATGAGAAACTGAGGAAACCTTGGTTTCCCTAATAATTATCAACATCAGTGAGTTCTTACATTCATGCTGATTCTATATCGAGGTGCTATCCTATTCTCAAACTATGTTCAAAACGAAGGACTGTCCTAACTACCAACAAGAAAATTAACTAACCTCATGGAAAATTACGTCCGTTCAGCCAAACCAGCAGAGTATCACATGAGGGTATTTATATACTCAAATGGGATGCAGAAATGAATAGCTGGTTGGTCATCTTGAACCTCCCTGCCCATTAGATAGCATCCTTTGTTAAGAAGGGAGATGCTTAATGGGTTGCTTTGCCTCCCAGGAGATCACCTGAGTGAGCAGAAATTACATCGACTGTGATGCTCATTTTCTCTCCTATAAGAGTCTGGAAAGAAATAGCAGTCCACTCATCCACAGCATTCACCAGAGGTTTTTGATGCATAGTACACTGTAAACCTAGAAATAAGACAAATAGACTGATATTGGTTTTAAGGCCATAAAAAAGTTTAGTTTAAGCCTTAAGTAAAACTACACTCTTTTATCCCAGGCAAAGGAGGCTTCGCTTTGCAGATAAGAGTTGAAAGTCTCTGATATTCAGGTCCAGCAGTAAATCTGATAACACCATCAAAGTCCAAGTCGTGCCTCCATGGACAGAACGGTAAGTGGGGACCAACCCCTTCTCATACTGATCTGTGAAAACAGTGGAGAGGGCAACACTGACACAGACCGGCTGAATATTCATTTACTGCAAGAATTTTCTGCCAGCAGTTTTCAGCTTAATTTTAACGCTTATTTAATGAGTGTTTTATTTTTACCCCTTCTTGGCCTTGTGAAAAACGCTAAGAGAGACAAGGAGAGTCAATCATTAAATAACTTGATAAACTTTTAAATAAGAGGAACATTATCTGGTTCTTCAAATTCCTTTTATGGTTGAACCATTTTGACTTGAATTTTGAGACAGATACCATGAAGTTTTTCAACAGTATGTACCATAGAGATTTTCACTGAACAGTGAGACTATTTCTTTACAATATCACTCAAAATTTACGCTTGATAAAAAACTTCATCAACACTGTGAAGTTATAGTACTAAAAGCAAGTTGCAGCAAAAAGACCTACCTTAGAATGGAAAACATTGACCGAGCTAAAATAACATGATAGTGTTGTTAATAGTTTAAAACTACTTCACCTTGTGAAACTTCTCACTGATTTTACAAAACAATTCTAATTAATAAGGATGGGTCACATCACAGAAATTGAAAACTAACATATTAGAGCTTGAAAAATAAGGATTTTGATGCATTGCCAAAACAAACTATTTTTCTTACTTCAAAAATATATGGAGGCTCCTTCAACTATAATCATGGATAAGTCATTATATGACTTGCAGGTTCATACATCACTGCTATTTGCTGTCAGTATGAAAAATAGGACTTTTTGTTTACATAAAAAATTGAAATTCCATGATTCTGCTGTTGAAAAATGAGGTGGGAAAAAAGAATGCCCTCCCATTTTTGAAAAATGTGTTTTTTATTCAAGCAAAATAGATAGGAGGAGAGAGAAATCATATACACTCAGGGAAGCAGACTGGTCTCTATTTACTTACAAAAAAGGCTAATAATAATGGGTGGGTCATTGAAGACAAAGTGACTAGAATTAAGTATGGAGCTGATGACAACATGAGCCAAAAGTTAAGGTCTCAGCACTACAGCAGACCTATCTTTGAATCCCAATAGATACATAGTTAATAAAGGCATTATGAAATAAGTGATGTTCCATGATAGAGTAGAACTCCCCAGTCAAAATACATCTGTTAATAATAAAAAACTCCCTTCTGAAATGGCAGTTCAATAGTTCTCCTTCATGCTTTAAATCGTAGATCACAGTAATAAATCAGCATCATGATTTTAGGGGGTACAACTTATGAAATAGAATATATTGTTTCTGGCATTTCATTTACTGTAAAATTGGTTTTTAAGTATTCTGTAATATTCATTCTTGGAGAGAGATTGATCAAATAATCATGCAACTACTAAAGTTCAGCTTGCATTAATCTTAATTTTTTAAATTTTTAAAAGCTTATGAAAAGTAATTTAGCTGTTGTGATGGGAGGAGAGATTATTTTGACAGATTCTTTAAATCTGTAGAATAATAAGGGATGGGCATGTGTGTGCATTCATTGCACATCCTGAAGCTGCAAAATGTTTGCAGTTTCTATTCCCTGACCTATATGACTTGTTCCACTTTGATGGTACTCATAAATGGTTTATTGCACAGTAAGTTTGCTATACTGTATAGTAGCAAACTTTAAATTTTGGTCATTATCCTTTAAATAGCTAACTAGTCGTCCTTGTTTTGTTATCAATTTCACATAGAAGAAGTTAGGAAATACTGGCTGCATTAGAAATGTTGAGATAATCTCATTTATTTTGCTGAGGTAGACTGTCACTAATTTATTTTATCTTATTTTATTTTATTATTTTATTTAATTATTTTATTACATTTTATTTTATTACTTTTTATTTATTTATTTATTTTTTTAATGTACATAGTATTACTGATTTTACCAAGCAATGAGGTCTTCCTTAGAGAGCTCAAAGGCGAGAGAAATGATCAATTCCTCTACCAGATGGCAAGACTCCTGCTAAAGAAGCCAATAACAAAACTGTTTCCCACCTCATGAAGAAATATAAATTATCTACATGGATCTCTTCCAATAATGAATAGCTGTAAGTTTAATATATATTAAGGTCATGCCTGTGTCATTAATTCAAGAATAGGTCACGTTTCTAAGGGCGAGCAATTGATACTTCCTCCAGTCTCATGATGGAAACCAACCAAACTAAAAAGAGAATTCAGTTCTGAAACAGTGTGAAGGAGAAGGGAAATTCCAGAAAAGTAAAACCCAAAAACCCATATCCAATATGGGTCCATCCACCTCCTTCTATGTAGTTATTTAAAAATGGAAATGACTTTTCTAAATAAATTTCTCCATCTAACTATTTCAGGAAAAAAAATGTGACAATTCCAGAATCCTGATTATCTTTGCAATTAGTCAGAAATATTGGCTGAATCTGCCACAAATGATACATGGGTTTTATGCTGGATTTTTTTTTTTTTTACATGTTCTGAAGGAATTCTCTTCTGCAATTCTGAAGAGCTATCCCAAACATATTTTGTGATAATAGAGAATAGAACCAATTGATCAAAGCTGGAAAGATGGTGAAAACTGAAATGAAGGATAGCAGAACAGCTACCTGGAAAGTGCTCCACAATACTGAGACCAGGTTTGTTTGTAACAACATAACAATTCAGACAGACAATCTGTATTGGATGCTCATGGTGAGTTCAGAGAACATATACACTATGCTGTTTAGATGTTCATATATAAATGAAAAAAAAAATCAGCATATAGTAGATTTTTGCTGCTCATAGCTTGTGGAGACAAACTGAGGAAGAACTGAGCATCAATAATGTTTGTATATCAGGGCGTGCAGCAGGTTCCTTTCCAATCCCTAACATTCTGTGATTCTGTATTCCTACGTTTCATTTTCTCAGCAAACTGAGGCCTGCATAATCATTCAAGGAACTGTTTTACTTGACAATCATATGGCAAGTGTGACGGAAAGAGCTTCACAAAAGCCAGTATTTACCAAAACACTACATTTGAGCTATACTATTTAGAATCAGAATAGCAATGGTGATCTCAAGAAAATAATGCAGATTTTCTGTTTATGACCACATACTAGATTAAGTGTTAACTTATCAAAGAGAACACCCAGTAAAACTATATTCTTTACCCATCGGGAACAGCAAGAAATTTTCATTTTTTTGGGATCTTCTTTAACAAACTGTTCTAGTCATTTAAAAAATGCAGAAAATGAGCTCAGTTTGCCCAGTTTACTTAACCAGTTAAAATAAAAGATGCACAAAGAACATGAAAACCATCATTCTTAATACTGTTTGTGTAACAGCCTTTTTTAAGGTGTAGAAGCAAACTCCAAACGCCCACTTACTGTCTGGTAATCATTTAGAAATTGTCCCACTTAATGTGTTCCATTGCTTTTCATAATCTGGAAGCTCATATTCCTTTAGTATGGTCAGGTTTCAAGTGGAATTTCCTGAAACCAGCAAAGACACATGTACATGAGAAATATTCATATTGTCTGGGTTTCATAGAATCATGGAATGTCCTGAGTTGGAAGGGACCCACAGGGATCATTGAGTACAATTTCTGTCCCTGCAAGAGACAACCCCAAAATTCACACCATCTGTCTGAGGATGTTGTCCAGTCACTTTGTGAATACTGTCAAACTTGGGGCCATGACTTCCTTACTGAGGAGTCTGTTCCAGTGCTCCACTAAGCTCTGGGTGAAGAACCGTTTCCTAATGTACAGCCTAACTCTCCCCTGGCACATCTTCCTGTCATTTCCTTGGGTCCTGTCATTGGTCATCAGAGAGAAGAGATCAGTGCTTACCACTCCTTCTCCCTTTGTGAGGAAGCTGTAGACCATAATGAGGTCTCCCCTCAGTTTCCTCCAGGCTAAACAAACCAAGTTGTTTTAGCTGTTCCTCCTATGGCTTCCCCTCTAAACCCTTCAGCAATTTCGTAGCCCTCTTCTGCACGTTCTCCAGTAGCTTTATATCCTTTTTATACTGTGGTGCCCAGAACTGCACACAGTACTGCAGGTGAAGCCGCACTAGTGCAGGGCAGAATGGGACAATCACCTGCCTTGACCAGCTGGCAATACTGTGCTTGATACACCCCAGGACATGGTTGGTCCTCTTGGCTGCCAGGACATAGTGTTGGCTCATGGTCAACTTCCTGTCAACCAGAATCCCCAGATCTCTCTCCACAGAGCTGCTTTCCAGCATCTTGTTCCTCAGTCTGTATGTACAGCTAAGGTTGTTGTGTCCCAGGTGCAAAACTTGGCACTTGCCCTTGTTAAACTTCATGTGACTGATGATTGCTCAGTTTGTTCAGATCCCTCTGCAGGGCCTCTCTGTCCTTCCGAGTGTCAACAGCTCCTCCCAGTTTTGTGTCATCAGTGGACTTAGTAAGTATTTCACTAAGTCCCATGTCCAAGTCATTTATAGAGACATTGAAGAGTACTGGCTCTAAGATGGATCCCTGTGAACCCTGCTAGCAGCTGCTCACCAGACTGACATAACCTCATTTGCTAGAACCCTTTGAGCCCAACCCATCAGCCAATTTCTCACCCACTGCATTGTGTGTTTATTCAGCTGTATGCTGGACATCTTGTCCAGTAGGAGAGTCCTGAAAAACCGTCAAGAGAGGTTTCGCTATGACATCAGCCAGCTCTTTAAGCACTCATGAATGAATCCCGTCAGGCCCCACCAACTTGTAGGGATCTCGCAGGAGTAGCAAATCCCACACAAGTTCTGGACTTATTGGGAGTTTATAATTTTTGCAGCCATGGTTTTCTATCCCAGGGAAATGGGGGCCCCTGAGCCCATCTTCAGTGTTGAAGACCAAGGATAAGAAAATATTAAATGTCTCAGCTTTGTATGTGTCCTTGTTTATGAGGTGACTACGCTCATCAAGTAGCAGGCCAATGTTATTTCTGGCTTATTTTGCCATTAACATATCTTTAAAAGCCTTTTTTATTGTCCTCCACAGTACTGGCCAGCTTCAATTCTAATTGAGCTTTGGCCACACATATTTCCTCCCTAAAGTGGCAAGCAACGTCTCTGCAGTCCTCCCATGATGCCTGGCCTTGCTTTGACTGACCATACACTTTCTTTTTATGCTGTAGTTCAAGAAGAAAATCCCTGCTCAGCCAAGATGGCTTTTTGCCTCACCTGCTTGACTTTCAACATTTTGTAATTGCCTGGTCCTGTGATTTTAGTAGGTGGTACTTAAAAAATGACCAATACTGATGGACCCCAGCAACTTCAAAATTTCCAGGGCACCTTGCTAAGTAGTTCTCTGAGCAACCAGAAGTCTACTCTCCTCATATCCAGAGTTGAGATCTTGCTGACAGCTTCATGGTTGCCACAACCTAAGCAGCCACAAATCACTGCTTAACCCACAAGACCCTTTCTGTTAGTGAGCAGCAAATTGAGGAAGGCATCTTTCCTCATCATTTCCCTTAGTACCTGT
This sequence comes from Streptopelia decaocto, assembly GCF_964273445.1. Lineage (NCBI taxonomy): Eukaryota > Metazoa > Chordata > Aves > Columbiformes > Columbidae > Streptopelia > Streptopelia decaocto. Next base: position 43,491,562 of record NC_138657.1, read on the forward strand.
ACCAAGAAGTTGTCATCCAGATGATTTAGAAATCTTCTGGACCTGTTGTTGCCAGCTGTGTGATATTCCCAGTTGACATCTGACAAGTTGAAGTCCCCCATAAATACAAGGGCAGATCACTTAGATTCTTCCCTTAGTTCCTCGAAGAATAACTCATCAGTGTCGCCATCCTGTCTGGGTGGCCTATAGTAGACTCCCACAATGACATCCACTTTATTTGTCTGTCCTTTAATCCTTACTCAGAGGCTCTCAACTTTGTCATCAACAACTGCCAGGTCCATGCATTCCAGCCTCTCTGCTACATACAATGCCACACCCCAGCCTCTCCTACCCTGTCTATCCCTTCTGAATAGCGTATAATTATCCATCATGGCACACCGACCACAGGACTCATCCCACCAGGTTTCTCTAACGCCAATTATATCATATCGCTGTGACCAGGCCACAGCTTCTGGTTCATCTTGTTTTTTCACCATGCTGTGTGCAATAGTGTAGAAGAACTTCCTGTGTTTGATTGTGCCTGTCACCTCTTGGTGCAGTCTAAAGAATCTCACTATCTTGCAGCTCCTTGCATTTTGGTGTGTCATCCCATTACTTGTCACTGACTAGCCTGGTACTGGCCCCTTCCACCTTCCAATGTATTTTAAAGCCCTATCAGTTAGCCCTGCTAGTCCTCGAGCAAAAACCCTTTCCCCCTTCTGTGAGTGGTGCATCCCATCTGATGTCAGTAGGCCTGGTGAAGAATAGACCAACCAATGATTGATAAAAAATTTTCACTGCTGACACCAGTCTCAGACCCACACATTAATCAGGTGTGCCTGTCTGTTCCATTCTATATTCTGCTACTGAAAAGATTGAAGAAAATACCACCTGATCCATCGATCAACCTCCCCAAGGCTCTGAAATCCCTTTTGATTGCCTTAAGACTTCTCTTTCCTACCTCTTCACTGCCAACATGAAAAACCAATAGTGGGTAATAGTCTGAGGACCTTACCAGCTTAGGGAGTTATCGAGTAACATGTCTTACCCTGGCCTCAGGGAGGCAGCAGATTTCCTGGTGGGCTGGGTCACATCAGCATATTGGGCCTTCTGTTGCCTTCAGAAGTGAATCAACTATGATAACTGGCCTCACTCCTGCTATCTGATTCTGAGTATTACAGAAACTCAGACATACTCTGCAGCCCAGGACCTGGACAGCTGCATATTTCCTCACAAGCTCAGTTTGGGTGGCCGCATCAGTTCTTTCAGATGGAGGGACTGTGAGGGATGCTGAATGCACAGCTCTTTGTCAGGTGAATACCATGCCTCCTGCCATTCTTAGCTCCTTGCTAGTGGGTTGTAGCCTCTGCTGGAAGTGGCAGCATTCTTCCTGTTCATCCTCACTGCTCACCCTGGCTGTGTGAACTGTGGTGCAAACTGCCACATCCCTGCTTGCTGGTCCTGTTCACTGTGCTCCTGGCCACCTGCGCTCCCCTGGGGTCATTTTAATCTCCCGCAGTTACTCCTGGCAATGCCCGCTTTGTGTCAGCCCCTCTGGAAAGATCCACCAGTTCCCAGCACATCTCTCTGGTCATCTCTGTGTTTCCCTGGCTCCAGGATCCCCCCGCTTGCCTCCTCAGTCTGTGCTCAGGAGCAGAATTTACTGTAGCTGCTGCTGTGCTCATAGCTCATCACTGACTGACCAGCTCTTTTGTTAAAAAAAAGTAATTTAAAAAAAAAAAGGTGGAAATCCCTTCAACAGACACTCATAAGAAAGTTATGTGTGTATTGTTCATTCTTCTATCAGGCAGAACAACTGTGAATAATTTCATTTGGATTAAAACAAAACAAAACCAAATCCACACACAAACAACAGCTAAAGAGAAAATTAATTTGCATATACATTTTTCTGCCTTTTTCCTCCACTCACCTAAAGCTTTTCTGCCCCTCCAGTTTCACTGGAGAAATCACAGAATCACAGAATGTTAGGGCTTGGAAGGGACCTTGAAAGATCATCTAGTGCAATCCACCTGCCAGAGTGGGAACAATTAGATCAGGTTACACAGGAATGTGTCCAGGCGGGTTTTGAATATGTCCAGAAAAGGAGACTCCACAAGCCCCCTGGGCAGCCTGTTCCAGTGTTCTGTCACCCTCACTGTGAAGTTTCTTCTCATATTTAAGTGGAACCTCCTGTGTTCCAGTTTGCAACCCTTACCCTTTGTCTTACCACTGGTTGTCACTGAGAAGAGCCTGGCTCCATCCTCGTGACACTCACCCTTTACATGTTTATAAACTTTAATGAGGTCACCCCTCAGTCTCCTATTTTCCAGGCTAAAGAGACACAGCTCCCTCAGACTTTCCTTGTAAGGAACATGTTCTACTCCCTTAATCATATTCGTGGCTAATGCAACATTTCTGCTTTTTGTCTCAGTCATTTATCTTTTTAGATGGTAAAAATACTGTGGTAACCTTATACTATCTGAGAGCAGTCCCGTGTATTAACTCCTTTGGCAAATGTTCATAGCTTCTGCCTCTGAAGGTCAGTGTACTTTCATTGATTTCCACCAATATGAACCAAAACATTTTTGTCTATCACACACATGGAGTTAAGTATCCATCACTGGTAGCTTTGGAAAATCAACACAGAAATACTTATTTTGATTTTTAATGTATTTCTGTTCTTCCATATACGTCTGCCATCACTTTCAATTGCTGTTAAGCGTGTGCTATATTACATCTACTGGCAGAAAATGTGTTGTGACTTTTGTGTTTTAAATAATAAAATATTAATCATTCTTGGTGTTTTGTATCAAATAATCATTCTGAAGGTAATCACAGTCATCCTGGGATACTGTAGCAATCCTGACAGGAAGATCATCGACCATCATGGAGTTAGTGACCCACATACAGCTACCCTAGGTAAGCTCACACTCTGAACGGAATGCATACAGTGGCCTCCAGGCCCACGTTGTACTGAACAACACCCTTGGCAGCAGGGTAAACTCAACCAGTATACTGCAACAGAGAGGCCCACAGGCCACTCCCATTGGGCATCAGATCTTGTCTTTGTCTGCTAGTGCTCCAGGAAGTTCCTATGTGAAATCTTTTTGTTTTGACTGTAGAAATGATAAATAGAGATGTTTCCTCATAGAAAAATGCTGTAATAGCTCAACTGATGGAAAAGGGAGAAACTCCTGCTATGGATAAGGACTACAAGGCATACTGCACATGGATCAGAGCCCTGTTGCATGCTGTACCACCCAGTGTTCCCAGAATCCAAAGTGACGTAAGATTATCTATGCTATTCTTATCTTACAACGTTAGCTCTAATAAGCAGCATTTTAAATTATACCTTATGTAGTCTATCATCATGATCATTGTCCAGTTTCTTGTTGTTATATAATGAATACTTCGATTTAAAAAGAAACCCCAACACAGATATGGAATCAGTGAGCACAATGCAGAAAATAACTGATACAACTTATGCCATAACATCTTTAAATCAGTGTAATTCACTTTGCCTTAATACCACTAAATAATGTCCAAAGCAAACAGAAGCGCGAGAATCACAACTCTATGAGTTGGCACCGTGCCAAGAAAATTGAAAGGTATGTCAGAACAGTAGAAAAGCCAAAAATCTTCAGATTTACCCCTTTCTCGAGCCCCATGTTGGGCGCCAATTATCTGTCAAGGGTTTAGATTACAGGGTGACAATAAAACCCTGGCAGATGTATTGTTAACCTTCTCTCCCCTCCACTTACCCCTTTTGCCCCTCCCTCTCCCCCCTTCCCACTCAGGACAGGTGATTGGGAGGGAAAGAAGGACAGAGAGAAGACAGTTGGAAAAAATTAAAGATGTTTTACTAATGCTACTAATAAGAATAGAGAAAATAATACAAAATACATGAAACCAATCTTGAAAGTCTCAGCAACTGCAGAGCCAGCAGCCAAAGTCCTGGATTAGACTCTGCAGCCAACCAGAGCTGGATTCAGTCTCTCACTAGGCCTCAGTTCACAGGGACGACCAGCAAGGTCCTCACCTAATGTCGGCCATAAGCAGAAGGGAAAAGGGAAAGGGACGAGATCCTCATGATCTCCCACTTTTATATGAAGTATTCACGTGAATGGAATGTTATACACAGTTGGTCAGTTTCTTGGTCACCAGTTTCTCGTTGCCCCTCTCGCGAGATGTCCATCCATGCTTATCAATAAGTTTGCATTCCATTGTTAGGTTTATCAAAACATGTATCTAGTTCTCTAGGAAAATGCAGCTAATATGAAGGCTTTAGCTGACAGGCAAATTCACTAAAAGAGAAACTTCTTTTTAACAAAACCAGGACACTTTCTTAGTGTGATCATGACAGACCAAGAACCACCCAGTGTGAAAGAGATACTGGGTCAAGCTTCCAGGTGGAAGGCACCAGCTTCATTCAGCTGATACAATTCTCAGTGTAGAGGATCTGGCCATTTGTACTTTAACCTTCCTTAGGAAAAAAACTAAATTATACATTGACCTATAGTAAATGAATTTATGGCTGTAGAAACATTTTTTTTCATGCCACTCAAAAAAGACCTAGGGCTAACATGGTGCAACAACCTCTGAAAGTAGGAACAATGTGCAGTAAAAGGATACTTATGAGAAGCAATGCTTTCTTTAATTTCTGTACTTCATCTCTGTCATCCTTGTTTTCAAAAATTGTGGTTGTCTGCAGGTCTGAGGGAAGTTCAAGTGAAATGTAGCAGATTCTTTAGATTATTTTAATTTTACTTTATCAGAAAATTCTTTATAAGCAAAAAAATTGCTGTATCAAAATCTCTTGCAGTAGCAATGATAAGTAACAAAGAATATTTAGCTATGTTACTAGAAAGAGCTAATATAAAATGATAAATTTAATATACCTGTTTTTACCCTCAAGATGAGACTCATTACTGTGCATTTTTAGAGATCAGATTTGTAACAGAGCTAAAAAAAATGTTTGTATAGATGTTCTAAGCAACAAAATTCCTAAAATTCACCCCATATTCATGCATTACTGCTGACCCAGGTTATTTTGCTGTCACTGTTAGAGCAGAACACAATAGTTGTTTCGTACATTTTTCAGTAGTTATAAATAAGTGGCAGAGAAGAGCTGTATGTGTTTATGTGTGCTGTTGTTTACTCTTCATGTAGTTTTCTATTGTGCAATAAAACTTTTAGTTAGCCAGACCTAGCCCTTGGCTGTGTGTGATGAATAACACTGTGTGTCATTGTATATTGTAAAACAGGGCAAATACAAATATAGAGTAAATTCTCCAGCAAAGGCTAAGGAAGGGCATCATGTTTAGGAAATCAACATCACAGTTTGACCTTCAAAGCCAAGCTCTGACTGTCACTGAATGTAATACTAAGTTGATGGTATTAATTTTGAAACTAATGAAAAATGCAGTAATAGAGGAGAAAGTCATAAAGAACCAGTGGTTATATTGCTCATGTAAGAAATCTCACAGTTAATATGGAGTTACCTACCTAGTTTTTTATTATTGCTTTTATTTTGTTAAATACATGAAAGATGGAACTGCTTGAACTAGTCCGTGGTACAGTATGGACATAATCAAGTATATGAGTTACCTTGCCTTTCTGTCAGAACAATGTAACCTGACTAAAACATGCAGGTTACAATAGTTTCTGAGAGATTTAAGACACGATTTGCAGCACAGTGTTTCTGTATCATTTTGTCTTGGGTTTATAGTCGTTAAAATAGCCTAAGTCTGTAGTATGTGTTGGGGTCCAGTTCACAAATTCCCGAGCTGGAGGGCTTCTTTAATATTGCCCAAAGTGAGATTAAGATGCAAATGCGGTCAAATGCCACTTAACTCAGAAACATTATAAAACATTGGTAAAGAAAGTAGCAACAGGACAGGGAAGAAATGAGAATATCATGAAAGCAGGAAACTTAGCAAGCAGTGGGGAGAGACTGGCAAGAGAAAGGTTACCACCATGGATCCAGGATCTAATCAGCTACTCTGGTAGGTGGGGCGGTGCATCCCAGGGAGGCACCTCACAAGGTGGCTGCCCCTTACGTACCTGGGAGGTGTACGCATGGTGCCGGTCAGGGGTAGGGGTTTCCGAAGGACACGTGCATGGGTTGCAGGGTCTTTTTATAACACCTGGTTCACATCTTTTTGCACATACTCCCCCGTATCAGGCCCAGCAGCACCTGTAGCACCATGCATGCTTTGGTGGGGGGCAGGTGATTTGTCCTCGGCCAGGCAAGCCTCTCATTGCCTCTCGCCAGGCAGGATCCCCGCAGACCCAACCCCCTGTAGCCAGGCAAAGTTCTTGTAGCTGGACAGGTTTGCAGGCTCCCACAGCTTGTCACTGGGTGGGCTTCTGGAAAGTGATGTCGTCACTTGTGGCAGAAGCAGGAGCAAGCAGACTTTGCGACAACTTAAAATATGGTCCCTGACAGCATGTCTTTCTTGCTATGAGAGCATATAATTTTGACAGTGTCTAGAAAGTTTATTTCTTGCAATTCAGTTCATTTCATGTATTTGGGTAACCTACAATTTAAATACTTACAGAGACATTCCATTACTTGTCATGCCCTTTTGATTCCTGGGGGTTTTAAAGAGTATTATCAAAGATACTTTATTTTTCATGAGAGGAAGGACTACTTTCTTAAGTTGACAGGGCTGCATTTGAGGAAAACTGTTGCTTCATTTAGTAGACATTGTTTCATCTGCAGTGTGGACCTTTTTCCAATTCTGAGAAACAGTGATACCAAAATGGGACAGATCAGCCTGTTTCTTCTCAGTAATGTCAATGGGTTTTGTCTTTGCCTCTAATCAATAGAGAAATAAGGATTTGAAAACTGATTTGTTAATCAGAAAACATCATCTACTTTTTACAGGCTTCATGATCTTGTATTTTCACAACATTACTTAAAATTAATTCAGGAAATGAAAGAAATAATGATTAAGATAAATATATTTTAAGTAGTCACTGGCCTCTTGGAGCTAATTTTTGTTATCTGAGTCTATAAAAAAAAAATTATGCTTTCATTGTTAATGATCTTCACATTCTATTTTCTTTCTTGTACTATTTAAACAATGAGGCACTCAATGATGACTTGCCTGCTTGCATTATTGCTTGCATCTCCTGTGTTGTACAATGTGGGACAATGGAGAGATAAATCGTATCATTTTCTTTTTTTAATGTTATTTTACCATATTGAAATTAAACACACAATTTCAAAAACTAGGGTCCTCCTGTGTATCTTGCACATGCATTAGACTATGTATATACCTACCAAGCAATTTGCATACATGAGTACCCAAATTGCATGCACAGTCAGAGCGGAGTTGTCACTGAGATGTTTATGGTTCACTAAATTTTGTCATGCAGTGATTTTGAAATACCAAATTAAATATAAGGAAAACTAATTTCTTGGGCTTTGTAGTAATTCTTGGCAAATGATTGAGGTTTTTTCTTGGTAGTGAGTACTGTGTGTAATTACCTAAGAACTTACGTTCAATGAAATGTACCGAAATCTGCTTAACAATGCTATAGTCTTTTATTTATCTACCCAGAAGACACAGGCAGTAACAATATAGAAACGCAGCACCTGCTTTACCTGTAGCCCTATGCTTTAACAAAGAAAGTTTTTGCCAGATTATAAGCCATTTCTGCATTTAGCTCTAACAAATTCTTGGCTGTTGGATGTTGTAGTACTTTTGACATTAAAACTGTGAAAGATTTGCCCAGTATAGGTCAAAGTTGATGAGAAACTATATTTTAGACTCAGTGGATCCAAGCAGGATTCACAAAGTAGCTTATACTTTCCCTTTCCAACTCTCTGAATAATCACTTTGATGAAAGACATATCCATGGAAGTTTTAGGTTTGAACAAATATTACATTAGTGGTTTTTAAACTTCGCTATGAAAGTGTTTATTTTTTCAAATTTGCCACATTTCCTTATCTTAGAAATCTGAGAAATGCATTAATGTTAGCTTCCAAACATCATATTGGCTCTTAATTTAATGAATTTATGTCTAAATTAAATAGTCAAATTAGAAAACATAGTGTAACAATAGGTCCTGATTTTAATTTCATATTAATGCTTAATCTTAGAATCTTTCAGAAATCACGACAAATCTGATAAAAGCAGAAACCAGGACAAGGTTTCAGAAATGTTAGGTGTTTGAAATGTGCAACAATTAACATTTGCAACATTCCTTAGCCATTCTGTTATTTTTCTCTTACTTTCTTCCCCCTTTGATGCTTTCTGGTTGTTTTATGGGGGTAGAGTGTTTGGGGGTTTTTTTAATGTGGTTGTTTTTGTTTTCTTTTGCTTTGTTTTGTTTGGGATTTTTTTTTTCCTGGTGAGGCTCCAGGGCAAGTATTAACAAGCTCCAACTGTTTTTTTTTTGAAAAAGGAAAAAGATGGAGAAACCAGAAAACTGTGGTTGAAATTGTCAACAAGACAAAGGGCAGAACTGGAGTACCCATACCTGCAGCTAAATAACCAATGTAAGTTGAAGTTTCATGTGTATCCTTTGTACCTGCTATGTATATACTGAAAAAAAGAAGATACTGCTGTTCTTGCTATTCCTTCCCACACTGAAACAATAGTCCTTATATTTGATATATTCATTATGTATTCATCAGTTTATGCTTTTCACAATTGAAAAAAAAAGGAAATTTGGCAACCCTCCTCTAATTTAGCAGGAGTGAAACAGCTATATTTTTTTTTTTTTAATTTAAACTTGGTCACTATGAGGTTTAACAAAATTATACTATAATCCTAGTGTTTTTAGGCTGGCTGAAGAACTGACCTAGGAAACTGGAGTCTACCCAGTGTCTATAGATAAGCTTCAAATAAGTGGAAGATACGGAATGCATACAATGCAAAAGCTGAGAAAGAAGAACAGAATTAATTAATGAACAGAAGTCTGACAGTCTTCAAGATCTGATTGCTCAAATTAAGATTTCATTCTTGCATCAGGTTGCTTCCTGTATATACTAAGGTTGAATGCTTTCAGGAAAATGTTACTTTAAGACCAAACAAGTGGTCTCATAGAAAAACTTAGGCCTTGCTTCTGTGCAATGTTGGAGCAACTTCAGTCTGAGTTACAAGTATTCGTGTACACAGCTTATTATACCACTCTATGAGTATTATGTATCACTGTGATTGCTTGCACTTTACCCAAGGCACATTATGCAGTATGTGGTGTATATATATACTGCAACTTAAGCAAAGACAAGTCTCAAAGTTATGCTATGAAAGAAAGCAAACTCTTTATTCATAAATAGCCTACAACTACAGCTTCAGATGCTCAGGGAAGGGAAGAAAGGTCACTTTTTTTTAGATTTTTTAGTTGATTGCAAAATAGTAAGGGACAATAAAAGCTTATAGATGCTTTGTATCTGTACGTCCTTCTTTAAGGAGGCAGAAACACAGTCTCTAGACACTGGCCCAGCATTAGTGCCTTGTGTCTGAAAATAATTCCCAGTAATGTGAAAAGTTTCATATTTCTGGCATATAGTTATCTTATTTAGTAAGCAAATAATGTGAGGTCTTCGCAAACACTTTCCTATTTTTAGTGCCTTTGGTTTCATTTTCAGTAGTGGTTTGTGGTGATGGTGTTTTTTCCTTCTAGAGCAGATATGTCCTTCTAGTCCAGATATGTCAATAAGCAAAATATTAACACTCCTCTCTACTCTTCACAAAACAAAGGCCTCATTAATGGTATATGTTATGCCTTAAAGAACTGTTTTTTGCAACTTCTGTGGAGGCAACTTCTGTGCTGTGGAGGCAGATCTTCTGTCTGTTCCTCAAGGTCTTTGCAAAAGACCTTATATTCCTGATTAACAGGACTGGCACCAAGGCAGGGTCATTCAGCAGTTCCTGAGATATAAAAAATCACCAGCTACCCATAGAGGACAAAACTATTCACTTCCAGGCACTTTTGAGACCACCGGCGTATTTTCTGAGACCACTGACCTATTTCTGGAACAATCTCCTTAATTAGCCTGAAGAGTGATCAGAGGGAGGAGATGAGCCACCCTCTCCTATCTCACATGGAAATGGGCTAAATTATAAAAAATTCTTGCTGGGGACACCAGGTGTGTACATAGCATTATTTAAGTTTTCATCACACCCACCACCAAGAGAGCTATAGAGATCATTGCTGGATCAACAGAACCTTGGAGTGGGGAAAACTTACCTTTCTTCTGACATCTATGTCTATTTCCTGTCTGTTTTTCTCCTTCTAAATTTATTCTGGGCACATAATGGTAATATTGTTGTGAGTTTTGTTGTTGAAGTCTTGTAAAGTTTTATGATACAGTTAAAAACTTTTCCCAAGCCACTCTTTGTTGTAATTCCACTGAGTTTTTAGTAAATTCATCATTTAATTGGACCTCTCAGTTACTTGTCATTACTCCCTTTTACCACAGAGAGTATTAAAAAATTAGCTCTGGCATCACTGAGTGGGACAGGAAGAATATGAATTGTCTTAAGATAAGGATAAAGAAGATTATCTTCTTCTTAGATTAAAGAAAAAGAAGAAAGAAAAAAAGATCGTTCTTATTCTAGTTAACATTTCCACTATGAGTTACTTAGATACTTGGAGAAAATGGACAGAAACATTTATGAACTGACAGCCCTATATAATACAGTTATTAAAAAGTTTGTAGAGCTTGAGTGAACACATGTTCTTGGAATATGAGTACACTATAATATTTAATCATTAAATCTGTTGATATTTAAGAACATAAATTTAAACAAAATATTGTCTGCTATCTTATATTTTCTGATAAATCACTTTTAAATAAAATATTAAGCATATGTTGAGCTTAAAATTTTAGCAAATTCTTAGAACAAAACTATGCTAAATATTTTATTTCATTTGCTTTAATTAAGAAAGCAATTCAGATTCAGTATTTTCAAACTAACAAAAACAACTGTGAAATTGTTTTATTGGCAAGTCGATCTTTTCTATCTCTGTGGGGTTCTTGAAATTTAATTTCAAGGTAGAAAGGTTAAATAGCACCATTTCAATATAATTATTTCCAATTGCAAGGCTTAAGTACGTCTTACATGTACTGATAAAAAAGACTAATCAATAGAAAATTTCCCTTTTATTCTCAAGTAAGAAACAATAAATTAATTTTACCTTTGAAGTATGTGCAACTGAATTATACAAGTTTGCCTTAGCAATGTTCTTTTTTTTTAATTACTGTCTTGTCAGATCATTGAACTTACTTTCTACCCATGTACTAATAAACTGTTTGGTTTGTATTTACTTAAATCTGCCTTATTCCACTTTTTAAAGAATTCTTATTGAGTTGATTAAGATAAGTAGGAATGGTGAAATAATTTTCAGGCTTTTAATCACACAATTTGATAATCAGAAAACAGAAACCATTACAATCAGAAAAAGTACTGCAGGGTGGTGATATAATTTCACACAAAATCACACAGAATCAACTGGGTTGGAAAAGACCTCAGAGATCATCGAATCCAACCCTTGGTCCAACTCTGGTCCGTTTACTAGATCATGGCACTAAGTGCCATGTCCAATCTGAGTTTCAAAAACCTCCAGGGACGGCGAGTCCACCACCTCCCTGGGCAGGCCATTCCAATGCCTGACCACTCTCTCTGTAAAGAATTTCTTTCTAATATCCAGCCTAAATTTTCCCTGGCAGAGTTTAAGCCCATGCCCCCTTGTCCTATTGCTAACTGCCTGGGAGAAGAGACCAATCCCCACCTGGCTGTAACTTCCCTTCAGGTAGTTATAGAGAGTGATGAGGTCACCTCTAAGCCTCCTTTTCTCTAGACTAAACAACCCCAGCTCCCTCAGCCGCTCCCATAGGTCTTATGTTCAAGTCCCTTCACCAGTCGTGTTACTCTTCTCTGGACCCGCTCCAGCACTTCAATGTCTTTCCTGAACTGAGGGGCCCAGAACTGAACACAATACTCCAGGTGTGGCCTCACCAATGCAGAGTACAGGGGAAGGATCACTTCCCTTGTCCTGCTGACCATGCTATTTTTGATACAGGACAGGATACCATTGGCCTTCTTGGCCACCCGGGCACACTGTTGGCTCATGTTGAGCTTCCTGTCAATTAGTACCCCCAGGTCCCTTTCTGTCTGACTGCTCTCCAGCCACTCTGCACCCAGCCTGTAGCGCTGCAGGGGGTTGTTGTGACCAAAGTGCAGCACCTGGCACTTGGCCTTATTGAACTTCATCCCATTGGAATCAGCCCATTTTTCCAGTCTATCCAGATCCCTCTGCAGAGCCCTCCTGCCCTCCAGCAGGTCAACACTCCCTCCCATCAGCAAATTTGCTGATGATGGTCTCAATCCCCTCATCTAAATCGTCAATAAAGATGTTAAACAGGACTGGACCCAACACCAACCCCTGGGGAACACCACTAGTGACTGGCCGCCAGCTAGATGCAGCCCCATTCACCAGCACTCTCTGGGCCCGGCCCTCCAGCCAGTTCTTAACCCAGCGTAGACTACACTTGTCCAAGCCATGGGCTAGCAGCTTTTGCAGGAGTATATTATGGGAGACAGTGTCAAAGGCCTTGCTGAAGTCCAGATAGACCACATCCACGGCTTTCCCCTCATCCACCAGGTGAGTCACCTGGTCATAAAAGGAGATCAGGTTGGTCAGACAGGACCTGCCTCTCCTAAACCCATGCTGGCTGGGTCTGATCCCTTGTCCATCCTGAAGGTGCTGTGTGATTCCATTCAGGATGATCTGCTCCATAACCCTGCCAGGCACCGAGGTCAGGCTGACAGGCCTGTAGTTGCCAGGGTCAGCTTTGCAGCCCTTTTTGTGGACTGGGGTAACATTGGCCAATTTCCAATCATATGGGACCTCCCCAGTGAGCCAGGACTGTTTGGAGATGATGGAGAGCGGCTTGGCAAGTTCTTCTGCTAGCTCCCTCATCACCCTAGGATGGATCCCATCTGGTCCCATTGACTTGTGAGGATCCAGATGGCTCAGTAAATCACCAACTATTTCCTCCTGGAATACAAGGGGCCTATTTGGCTTCCTATCTCTGTCAACCACCTCCAGAGATGAGTTGTCCTGAGGGCCACCTGTCTTATTGGTAAAAACTGAGGCAAAGTAGGTATTAAGTACCTCAGCTTTCTCCTCATCTTTGTTAACTATATTTCCCTCAAAGTTCAACAGAGAATGGAGGCTTTCCTTGCCCCTCCTTTTGTTATTAACATATTTGAAGAAGGACTTTTTATTATCCATGACAGAATTGGCCAACTTAACTTCAAATTGCACTTTTGTTTCCCTGATTTTTTTTCTGCATGATCTACCTATTTCCATAAATTCTTCATAAGTAGCCAGCCCTTTTTTCCACAGTCGGTAAAGTCTCTTTCTATTTCTGATTTCATTCAGGATCTCCCTGTTTAGCCAAGCCAGTTGTCTTCCCCGCCGGCTAGCCTTTCGGCACACTGGTATAGCCGGTTCCTGTGCACTCAAAACCTCCTGCTTGAAGCATGTCCAACCCTCCTGGGCCCCCTTGTTTTTAAGCATTGTTTCCCAGGGTATGCTCTGAACTAGACTTCTGAATAGGCAAAAATCTGCCGTCTGGAAGTCCAGCATAGAGATTTTATTAATGGTTCTCCCTGCATCTCTGAGTATTGAAAATTCTATTATTTCATGGTCACTATGCCCCAGGCGGCCTCCAACCACTACATCTCCCACCAGCCCTTCTCTGTTTGTAAACAGTAGGTCTAGCGGGGTCTTGCCTCTGGTAGGCTCATTTACCAGCTGATGAAGGAAATTGTCCTCTGTACACTCTAGAAACTTTCTAGACTGCCTCTTCTGTGCAGTATTGAGCTCCCAGCAGATATCCGGCAGGTTAAAGTCACCCACAAGAACAAGGGCCATCGATTTTGAGACATCTGCCAGCTGCTTGTAGAATAATTCATCTCCTTCATCATCCTGGTTGGGCGGTCTATAACAGACACCCACGAGGATGTCAGCCTTGTTGAACTTCCCTCTGATTCTGGTCCACGGGCACTCAACCTTGTCACTGCTGACCTCAAGTTTAACAGAGTCGAGTGACTCTCTAACATATAAAGCCACCCCTCCACCTCTCCTACCCTGCCTGTCTTTTCTGAAGAGCTTGTAGCCACACATAGCAGCACTCTAGTCATATGAGTCATCCCACCATGTTTCTGTGATGGCAACTATGTCATAGCTTTCCTGCTGCACGATGGCTTCCAGCTCCTCTTGTTTGTTGCCCATACTGCGTGCATTAGTATACATGCACTTCAAGTGGGCTGCTGATTTCACTCTGAATTTGGGCTTTCCATCCTTAGGCTGATCTTTGGAGAGCCCAGTTTCAATCCCTTCCCCCTTCAAACCTAGTTTAAAGCCCTCCTGATCAGCCCTGCCAACTTACGGGCTATAGTCCTCTTGCTCTCCCTAGAAGGATGAAGCCCATCTGATTTGAGGAACCATGGAGTTTGCCCCATGGTCAAAAAACCCAAAATTTTGACCGTGACACCAATCCTTAAGCCACCTGTTGATGAGATGGGCTTTTCTACTTCTCTCTTTATTTAGCTCCTCATCCATCCCAGATAGCACAGGAACTGAGGCAAATATCACTTGTGCTCCCGTCCCATGAACTGACCGACCCAGTGCTTTAAAGTCTTTTTTAATTACCTTGGTACTTCTCCTGTTGATGTCCTCGCTGCCAGCTTGGACTGCTAACAGGGGATAGTAGTCTGAGAGCTGAATTAGCTCTGGAAGTCTTCTATTAATGTCCCTCACCCTGGCCCCAGGAAGGCAGCAGACCTCCCTGTGGGATGGATCTGGGCGACATATAGGGCCCTCTGTTCCCCTCAGAAGGGAGTGGCCGACTACTACCACTCTTCTTTTTTTTTAATTCTTACAGCTGCAGTAATCCTTTTTGTAGATGAGGTCCATCCAGGGGGCTCTCCAGGTGGATCCTCTTGGCTGTCCTCTGCCTGATTTTCAGGGTCCAGTGCCTCATATCTATTTGTTAAGGGCACCAAGGGTGGTGATGTGGTTTGAGAGAGGGTTCTTTTACCTCTCCGATCAGGGACCTGTTTCCATTCCCCCCCACCAATTAGATCTCCTCTATCTGCCTTATGGCAGGAGGGACAAGGCTTTGCCATCTCCTGCTGCACACCCTTAGGAGTCAAAAGAGTTTGACCCCACCGGTCAATTTCTTCTTCACTCTCCCTAATGCTCCTTAGTCTCTCCACCTCTTCAAGTTCTGAAGTACTTAGCTTTTTAATGGAAAAGTCAAACGGTTAACCACTGGAATGGCTAATTTTGCTTCTGCCATAGTATGCAAATAATTTCAGATATATTACCACTCTATGAAAAAAAAAACAAAAAACAAGTAGATTTAATCATTGAATCATTCTACATCTGCAGTACTTATTTCAAAGTCAAAATCAAGCTGAAGAAGAGAATAAATGGAAGAACCATTACTCCATAATTGCGTATAGGGCAAAAACAGTAAGAGGAGAGAGACACAGAGTAACTAAAAATCTTTTGAGGGTACACCTATATGCTCTAAGGAGCATTTACTTATATAATAAGACAATGTGGACCTAAAGTAATCTGAGACTTTTTGCCTGTTTCAGTAAAAGCAAAAAAAATATGGCAAAATTTCAAATATTTATAACTTTCCTTTTTTTTTTTTTTTTCCTTTTCATCTGTAAACTCCATCCATAAAAAATATGTTTCCAAATGCTTTCTAAGCAACCAGTCATGCTGGGCATGTAGTAGAAGTTTTATTTTCCATTATGCAGTTTAAGTCTCAGTCAAATAATTCTGCAGTCAATGAAACAACTTCCTTTTTTTTTTTTTCGACCATGAAATTCATTCTTTTCTTAACTAGCTATGCAACAGAAAACCAACTTTGTATGCTGCAAGATCCATTCTTCTGTTCCTTCATATTTCTGCTGAGAGTCACGCTGCAAGTTGCACTGATCTCAAACCGAAAGGAACTCATGCTAGAGGACAGGTGAAAAATGTCAAGATCCTAATACCTGCTTTGTAATCAAAGCGAAGGATTCAAGCCCATAAGAATACCAGATGCATATTAATAGCAACTGTGTAAATGAAACACATGTACAATAGTTCTTCAGAAGCCTAGTTTGAGACCCAGAAGTATTATTTAGAGATCTGCCTTACAGTTGTATAAGCAGCTGAAAAATGTTTTTTAAAAACGTATGGATGCTGCAAAATCTGAAGTTCATCCTTAGTGCCAGGAGGCTAGATTCAATATTGAGTCTGTTCCAAAAGCGTGAAGTTAAACTGCCTGATTTTTGAAAGAACTAAAGACCATAGTTCTCAATAAGGTTTAATTGAAAATACTTTAAGACATTGTTGACATGGAAAAAAAAAAAAAAAAAAAGATTCTTTCTGATGCAGGAGATCTGTGCTCCCTAAGTACCATTCAGTTATTCTGCAGCAGGGAATTTGGTCCTTTCTTTGAAGAAAAGATATAATGTAATAAAATTCCAACCATTTTTTTTTAATCAATATTAGAGTTATTTGAACTAAAATAAGTCACTGGAATTAATTTTATAAATTCTGAGCTTAATCTGAAAGTAGATTCATAGTTTTAATATTCCTTTTATCAAATCTATTACCATCTGAATTTTACCTTCAAGTATTTTTACCCCATTTGAATTTTGTTTTTTTCTGAAAGTACAGAGGAAAACATTGAAGACTTTGTACTTGTTGAGAGAAACTGAATTTTCCTCTCCATCTTATTTCATCTTATACATGAAATCTCTTAAAATCTTAATTTTGATTGACTGTAACAAATGTGTTCAGTACCACAGTATCTAACTTTATACATTATGGTCTTATGACTGGTTGTATATTTTAAGTAAAAGCTAGGAACTTAGCCACATCTGAGAGATCTCTGATATGGTACTCTATTGTAATTAGGTAGGATTAGACAAGGACTGAGATAAAAACCTTTCCCTATTTGATTCTGGAAAGAATGATCAATGTTTCTCTCAGTTTCTGAAGGTGAAATGGAAATCCTCAGTTATTTCAATTATTCTCAGCTCAGACCAGCATAATAGACTGCTTGAACAATACCCTGATGATTCTCGCTCACCATGAATATTGATGTCTTCCATAATGAGCATTTTGCCATCCAAGAATTTGGATTAATGAATCCTGTAAAAAAAAATGCTTCAGGATAGGATTTTAGGAGTTGCTTCTGTCCGTGCACCATTACAGAATGTTTGACCACCACAGTTGTACGGAGTGTGGGGGATCAAGTTACAATCCAAGTTTTGTTCTGTCATTAACACATGAATTCTAAATGCAAACTGTTGTAGCTGAATGGTTCTAAATGAAACAACTGAAGTTGAAACACCATCTTAGAAGAACTGACTTATCAGGTGGAAAAACACACCAACACCACCACTACCAAAAGAAAAAAAAGAAAAAAAAAATCAAAATAAATCATGATAGGTAAAATAACAGGAATAATCTGAAAGAAAAGGAGGACCAAATCTGAGTGCTTCAATGGCTTATTCTTTAAGAATCTTCCATGAAAGCAAGGAAGTTAATTGGGGTCACTTATTCCCAGAATAAAAATGACAGCAATATGGGTCCCCAGAAAATCAGACTTCCAATAAAAATATGCATTAGTCTACCTTTCTCCTTAATGTCAGGTAACAATTTCACAAGACAGTGTGAGCTAGCTTGTAATTTCAATATTGGAAAAAAGATTGGACTACTCTCAGGGAAAGTCAACCCTATGATATGTTTTATTGCAACAGCAGAGTAAAGCAAAGGAAGAGAAGAATGGAACTTCCCTGTCTTTTTGTGGCATAGTTTTATGTATGAAACTCTGCCTTCTGAAATCTTACACCACTAAAATTGTTTGTGCTCACTGGTTCATATCCCTGAGCCAATAAAGCTCCCAAGTCTCTCCAACCTCCTTAGTGTTCAGCTTACTTATAGGACCAAGTTTCAGCATCAGCTAAGAAAAAGGAGGAAAGAGAAACTGAATTGTTGTTTCTGGTGGCAGTCAGCTGTTGGATCTGTTTATGTAAAAGAATCCTTTTCACTGAAATAGGTTAAATTCAATATTCAAATACTGTACATATTACTTTGATTTTTTTTAATCATTTACCAACCTCCCCCCCCCCAAAAAAAACCCACACAAGCAAACAAACAAACAAAAACAAACAAACAAAAAAAAACCACAACACCATAAAAACTGATCCGTATCAGAGTTCTACAAAGGAGAGGACAGATTTTTGTAGAGTCCCATTCAACAGCAGCCAAAATCATGTCCCAAAAACTGAGGTTCAGAAATGCAAATCCATGGTACTTCTTTGATAGCACACTTCTGAGGAAAAGGTAGGGGCATTAGAGTGAATTCCAAAAAGCCAGGAGCATGCACAAAACACGTGCAAAAAGAGGAAAAACCCATCCATGTTACCATCTGAGAGAACAGTTCTATAAAAAATGAAGTTTAGTACCTACACCCTACAGGTGAAGAAATTTATGTCAGACATTATTCCTTTTTGTAGAGATCCCTAGTGCTGTATTGATTTAGGTCAAAACCAAATATTAGTCATGGAGTTTAACAGAATTCTAATGATAAGGAAATTATGCAAATCTTGTAGTTACAGCAAATGAAGTAATTAGCTCTGTAAATCCATCAGGTTCCAATAAGAATCATTGAGGACATGATCCTAAAGGAATACTGGTCAGATCTAATGTTTCTGAATTACTTATACTGTATACTTTATTTTTATGACTTCATACATGTAATGTATTTTTGTGGAGAAATATATTTAAGCAGTTTTAGCTGCATTCTAACTGAATTTTCTTGTAGGGATTACAGCTAGAAAAATGTATATTTATATATATATATACACATATATGTACATAATATATAAATTCTAAACTAACAATTGCTGTTTGTCTACTACAAATTGTCATACCTGTCTGAAAAGATAACTCACAAAATGCAAATTAAATACATATCTTAAAAGGGAAATGTTGGGTTTGAATTTTTGGAGGTTAGGGGCAACTGACACTGTTTATGAAGCAAAAACCTAGACTGCCTTTCAAATATTGACAGCAGTAGCAGGGGAAGGCAGAGTAAAAGCTAAACATACCGTCACAAAAGGAATAAGGAACAATGAGAGAACAGAAAACAACATCTCAACTCAGGTATAGGCTATATAGAACAGCATACCTCTAGTAACACAGAATTTCTCTTAGAATTAATCATTCTAGAACTGACCAGCCTGTCAAGCAGCCTTGCTCAAGACAAGCTTTCTCACCTTTAATTTTACTGACAGCCAGTAAACTGAAGCCATCACAGGCAATTTCTGCAGTGTTTCTCAGATGTAGTTTTGGTGTTGCAGAGCAGTGACAGCCTTACTAAGAGTCTGAAAGTTGATTATAATTAAGGTGTTGATACTATTACAATAGTGGCCATC
Source organism: Streptopelia decaocto (assembly GCF_964273445.1). Lineage (NCBI taxonomy): Eukaryota > Metazoa > Chordata > Aves > Columbiformes > Columbidae > Streptopelia > Streptopelia decaocto. The sequence goes on from NC_138657.1 coordinate 43,511,023, forward strand.
TGCAGAAAAGAAATTCAACAAACTCATTTTTTAAATGAAAAGTAATGAAAAAGTAATGAAATAGAATGTTGCATATACCTTTGCACATGGATACAACATTTCCTGATGAAATGTGTGAAAAAAAAATTATCTAACAACTCCAGTATGGAAGCTGAGCAGCTAAAAACAATGTCTTGACAAAAAAAAAAAAAAAAAAGAAATAATCTGACATAAGGCAATATATGGCAGAAATCAATGAAACCTCCACCAGATAGGAAAAGGTGGTTAAGCCACAGGTTATCAAATAGGTGCAGATACAACAAAATCAAACACTAGAGGAAAACAAAAGTGTGACTGAGGCAAACGAAATATAGTCTGTATACAGAGTGATAAAAGCTGTGGAACAAAAAAAAATCAAATAAAACTATCCTACTCCCCCTCCTACTTGCACATTCTGTTCCTTGAAATTATGTATCATATGCCCATACAGAAAAGAGTGGAACCACATGTAACCACAAAGAGATTAATTGTATTTATTTATTTCTATTTCACATACTAAAAGAGGGAGGAGAAGAAAAACTCTGGTTCCAGATTGTAAAGTGCCTCAGGTAATTTTTTAAAATATTATGTATGTTACACTAAGGAAAATGATAAATTTGAAGCAAACCTGACAAAACTTACACCTTTGGCAAAGCGCTATGAACAATTAATTTCCCTGTCCCCTATTTCAGCTTCACTTCCCCACTCATTTCTACACCAAAAGCAAACAAATTTGTGTTATTTTGGTACCACAAAAAGAATAGAGTCCTACTTCCCAGCAAACAGAGAGTCAGCAAATTCTCTGCAATCCTTTAAATATAAAGTGACTTTGCATATCTTTGTAGGAAAGAATAGTGGTTATTTAAATAGGCATCTCTCAGGCTATTTAATTTTCTTTTCTTCTGAACAACATCTTATGGCTGGAAGCCAACAGACTGCAATGAAAATCATGAAGAATTAGCATCACCAACTGCACTTAGCAGGTTGGTTGTTACATTTGAGTTTAGCCTCAGCTTTCGAATGAGACTGAGACAACATATACATATATAGAACAGTGCAGAAATTCCATGGAAACAAACAAACAAACAAACAGACAAACAAACAAAATATAAAGAAACACACAAAAAAACCCATAAAGAAAAAACAGATAAGCTGACCATTTTATTTTATTAGATGTCTAGGATCTGGTTCAATAGCAAAGAACTTGCCCTTCAGCCAACTCAAGTGTGCACCTAGAAAACTATCATATTCCTAACATCCAATGTCTAGATATGATTTTAACAACCTTTGAGCTTTTCAGTTTTGAAAGGGTTCCATAACCACTATACTGCAGCCATAACAGGGCTATTTCAGTGCTAGAAAAACCAAACTCGATCTTCTTCATAGCTTCTGCTGAAAAAGCAGTTAGTGTTCCAGGAGTTCTCAATGTTATTCTCCACAGAGATGTGCCTTATTCAGGAAGAAAACTTTAATTTTTAGACCAAATTTTGTAGGAGAGAGCCTTCCTTGCATGTCTCCTTGTAGTGTGACTTAACAGACGGAGCAAGTGAAATTCCAACCACAAATATGGAAATATGTAAATGTATATGATGCAGAATTGTATTCAAGACTCTCCTTGAATCCTTCTGGGACTGTTGTCCAAAATAAAAGCTGAGAAGTTTTTTGCTAAAAAATATGAAATCAGTGCAGCTAAAATGTAAATAGTCTCGGTCTGTACAATATTGTGCGAAATAATGGTTATCCACATATTAAAAGAGATGCCATGTCTTTGTGTATGTGGCCTGTTTTTCATTCTGCATTAAAACTGAACAAACACAAAGTTTTTAAACATAAAAAGATTTGTATTTCTTCTTGTGAAATAAAAAATTTTCTGTTCTGTAAATAACAAGAAAGTAAAGAAAGTGAACCTGACAGAAACACATATTTCTCAAGAAATGTTAAATTATATATCTCTTTTCCAGATTACATTGGGCAACATTTTTTCTCAGCAACAAGTTCTAAAATGTAGGTTATTCCTACAGCTTTGAGGAAATGTTTGACAGATAATCAACCTCTAGCAAACACACCTCCTTCAAACTCATGAGGGAACTAATGTTTGCCTGTTGGGGATATTTGATAAAGTGTAAGTGAAAATTGCTGCATGGAGCCACTAACCCTCCAGAGGAAATTAGGTCTGGGCATCAGAGAAATGGAAAAGATATTAAGACTGATGGAAAACAGGCATAGTCCCAAGGGTTAATTTTGATTTTAAAAGTGTGTGATTGTGAAAGTCACTATCACCTTTCATTACTCAATTAATTAAGCACACAATCAAAATTATGAAGTGGTTTATATTTTTCTAAAGAGAATTTACTCAATAGCCAATTTCCCAATGTGCTCACAACCTAAATAGTCTAACTGCAAATTTAACGGGTTAATTGTGAAATATATGACTTCCACAAACAACTACAGTATCGTTTTCAAAAAGTGTCTGCTTAGGGATTTTCTGAACATGTATGTGAACACAGATTCCTATCCATATCAACAAGAATTTCTAAATCGAAATGTACATATTTTATGTAGATTACTATTGCCACATATGGAGCCAAATGTCCGAAGGCTAACATTTTGTTATAATATACTGGATATGTCTCTAAGATACTTAAAGGAATAGCTGACTGCTTCAAACTCTTTATTTTCCAAGGAGTTCCCAGCATACATGGATCACTCTTCCCTATTGAAAAAAAAAGAGGAAATAATCAACAAATTACAAACTGATTCTTTGCATTTTGAAGAATGGTTTAGGAGAAGTAGAGACTCTAAATTCTGAAAGAAAAACATCAAACTGTTTTGTTCAAATCTATGCTTGAAAGATTTTGAATATATCAAAGTGTCACTTTAGTGCTTAAGAATGTGTTGTGACTACCCATGTTTAGATTTTGTGCATGATACATTACAACATTATTGTGTCGATCTATTAAAAAAGGTATTATTTGCCATTAGAATTAACTTAACCACAGTGGAATTTTCAGTTCCAGGGTTCAATATGCAGCAAGTGTACTTAGAGGTGTTTCAGAAAAAGGAATTATTTTGCTATCAAGGTGAATGATGTTCCTTGTCCAATACAGGATATTAATAAAAGAGAAGATATTCTTGTTATACCACTGTTATGCGAATGGTGGCATTTCATAAACATTGCATTTTAATGCAACCTGTGCATACATCATTAAAAAGGATAAGATTTAGAATAAGATTTCTTTGTAACTTGAAGACTTCTGAAGCATATTCTAACACCAAATTTTATGGTGGAACCTACATTCTCTTGTTCTTGAAATGTTAGTTGTGTATATGGGAGACAGTTTTTGATAAATGACTTCCAGTTATGCTCTGTTATTTCTGTATTCTCCAAGATATTATTCATCAGTAGTCATTACAGGGTTTGGTGGGTTTTGGTGGTTTTTATTTGTTTGTTTGTTTGGGGTTTTTGTTTGATTTTGTTGTTGGTTTTGGTTGTTTGGTTGGTTGTTTTTTAAGTATATGTTACTCCGTTTTTCCTCAAAACTATGGTTACAACTACAATTACAGAACTGCAGCTACAGAACTGTAGCTACAACTGTAACAGGACAAAAAGCCTCAAACTTTTCCAGTCCCTCTAACGCAATGTTTTTTCTTTTTTCTCTTGATCTCTTTTGACTAGTATGTACCTTTTAAATTCCTTTTGAACTCCAAAGTACTGTTTATTCTTGTACCTATAAGTTCTAAGTAGAGTTAATAATTGTCTTCTGGTTTTGAACTGTGAATTCTCCCTGTCTTTTCAGCCTGATAATATGTGTAAAAGATGTATGAATATAAGTTATTGACTCCAGCTAATACATATGAACATGACCGAATAAATACAATGTAAAGTTGTGTCTTTTAATACGGAGAAAGGCCAGAACTTATTTTTATATAGCAGTTTTATCCAACTATCTAACTGAAATGGAATGCACAACTTCCTAGTTCATGCTTCTGATATTTGAAACAGTATTTCACAATATGAGATAAATTAAAGAAGACAGTAATGCTATTTGAAGATATAATCTGCAAATTATACTTAAGCAAAAAGCTTTCTTAAGTTACATGAGACACCTTGGTTGGTTTTGAATCAGGGTATTCTATTCTTAATTAGGAAGATCATATGAATATTAAATAACAGATATGAAATATTTAATATTTCATATCTGATATTTAATATTACATGAACATGTGAAAATTGTTAGATAATTATGGATTCCATGCCTTTTCTTAAGAAGAGAAAAAACACTTTTCACACAATTCATGTTATATGAAATACAGCCTTTGAAAGTGGATTTTTATAAAAAATTTGGAAAGTGTCAGATTTTGCAAATATGCTAATTGTGTTTAATTGCCATGAAGGATTTTCTTTCATTAATTTGTCTAATTAGTTTTTGAACTATCTAATTAGTTTCTGAACCATTTGACATCTACAACTTTCAACCCATGGTGACAAGTTCCTCCCACATGCAACAATACTTATTTTTCCTCATTGTTAAATGGATAATTTTCTGTTATGACTGCTTGTTCTTGTATAGTGAAATCAGGTGGATAATAGTTTGTAAGTCACTTTCTTCACAATACTTATGATTTTATATACTTCTTTCAGGAGTTATTTCTCATCACTTATTGGGGAGAGATCAAATAGCAATTGTGAAAAACTAGACAAAGATTCATGGTGATAAGAAGTCAGTGGAAAACAGATGTCAAGGTAAGAAGAGAGAAATTATGTTTGCAACACCACAAGAGGAGACAGGATAGGCATGACTGTGCTATTCCTACAGGTACAGAATTTTGCTATCTGACCTCCCATGGTGGTGGCACCTCTCACTTATCAATCTTCATGTACACGTTCTGTCCTTCATTATTCCTCTTTATTTCTTACCCTCTTCTTTCTTCTTGCAACAGAAGATATTACCTTCCTTTTAAGAAATATTCATCCTTGGCCTTGTAAGTCCCTTCCACTGAAATTTAAGCTCTTGTAAGGAGCTTAATCTCCAAAGCTTTATTATCTGTTTCAGAACCATCTGTATACAGTGTTCACTGAGGAACAAAGGAAAATAAGTCATGTTTGTCCCTTTTTTAGAAGGCAGAGGGAAGGGAAGGGAAGGGAAGGGAAGGGAAGGGAAGGGAAGGGAAGGGAAGGGAAGGGAAGGGAAGGGAAGGGAAGGGAAGGGAAGGGAAGGGAAGGGAAGGGAAGGGAAGGGAAGGGAAGGGAAGGGAAGGGAAGGGAAGGGAAGGGAAGGGAAGGGAAGGGAAGGGAAGGGAAGGGAAGGGAAGGGAAGGGAAGGGAAGGGAAGGGAAGGGAAGGGAAGGGAAGGGAAGGGAAGGGAAGGGAAGGGAAGGGTGACAGAAGGAAGGCAGGCAGGTACGAGGGAAGGCAGAAAGGCAGGAAAGAAGGCTGGCAGAAAGGCAGGCAGAAGGGAAGGCAGGCAGGCAGGCAGGCAGGAAGGAAGGAAGGAAGGAAGGAAGGGTTTTCCTTTATTGACATTTTGATCAACTGATTTTCTTAGAAAGCTGAGTATGAGTTTTCCAGCTTAACTACCTTCAGCTGGAAAACTGAAACCATTTTTCATTTGAAGATGCATTACATGGAGGATGAAGTTTTGACACTGAAAGTACATATTTTGTCAAGTATATACTTTGAAGGTTCTTTAAACTTTAAACTGTTTTGTATTACTTATGCTAAAAGAGATCTAAGAGAGGTTAGATGATTTCCACAAGGTTAAAGAAAACCCAAACACATTGCTTTTAGTGATGAAAGCTGATACAGACTTTTCTGTATACTGAGGGTCTTCAAAGTTTTAAAGGTCCTATCTGAAACCATGTATGAAACAAAGGTACCATAAATACGAATTATTCACAGGAAAGTAATACCATCCCAGACAGAAAACTTTTTCTAAATGAGCACAGAATTGAGAGCAACAGACACATTCCAGTGAATCAGAATGAGGTAAGTATTTTCTTCATGAGCAAAGAGCATTTTATTATCATTCTGTTTCTTCTGCTGGTGAGATCACTGGGAAAAAAAAAAAAAAAAAAAAAAAAAGAGATGGCCCTTCAGTGTTGTAGTTGTTTTATTTTTACTATTTTGTCTTGTGAAAACTGGAACTGCTCTGGTGTTTCATTACCAAGTGTAACTTCCTATTCACCCCATCTTTTTTGATGTCAAGTTTAATAACTTCATGTTGCAGTAGGCAAAGCACCATGTCCTCCCAGATCCTTATATCCCATGCTGGCACAGACACCTTCGGCAGAATGGGCTTCTGGAACATTGCATCAGAGTCTGAAGAGATTGTGAAATCAAGTCCTGAGGGAGGGCTGACTCCTTAGTCTGCTTCCAGATTTGACAGTCAGGTAAGTAATAATGCTGTTCATGTTTCAACATTTCCATGTACCTAGCTGTAGGCAATCAGCTGCCCAGGGCCTTACTCAGATCATTTGAATCACTGCTAAGGCCTTTCTCAGATGCCTCTGCTGTGAAAGGTGATCTGGCAGCTGTATTTACTCATTGTGTGTTTTGGTCAGGATGCCCAGACAGGTAGCTCTAACACATTCGTCCACAGGACTAAATTTAGGTGGCTGCTCCTGTTAAGAGATTGGCTCAAGGAGATCCAGACTGAAACTAACAGAAGTATCACATAAATGGTGGAAGGAAATGAATAGTAGACAAAGGTAAATAACTGAGTACCTAATAAATCTGAATCCTTGAATTCATCATATTTAAAAGCAGAAAGAGAAATCAAGGAAAAGAGAGGGCATGTGAGGTATATAAATCAAGAAGATTGCTGCTATTGAAGACAGCAGATTAACCTCGAGTTTCAAATGACTGAAAAATTAATAAGTGTATTGAAAATGAAGACAGTACAAGACAAAAGGACATGTAATGAAGGAAGCTCATCAGAAATATAAATTGGAGAAGACTGTAACCTCATTGAGGAAGGAAAAGACCTTTTCTAACAAAGAATGTGTGCACTCCTTAGAAACAATGGTTTATTTGTTCCAGTTTGAGCCAAAGTGCTCAAGTAAGCGTTATCAAATTATAATGTATAAAGTTTTATGCCTTGGAGCATGAAAGACAGTAGGAAAGGCAAAATTTTTTTAGGTTATTGCTTCTATTATAATTATTATTAATTAGAAAGTATCTTGCAGTCTGTGGTGTGTCTACAGTAATTTTCTGTTAAAACTACAGTGAAAGTAAAAGGGTTCTGCATTGTGTCTGGTGTCTGTTCATTCTAAACACCTTGCTGGCGGAATGGCTGAAGGAGTGATTTCCAAAGACTTCTATAGTACTGCAGCATCTGGGTAGTCTGAGCTATCTCTTGTACACTGACTTTGGTTCCAACTCCAGCAAAGCTGCAGTGACTGTAGATAAGCATCCAGTAGCTGAAATCATGCTGCTATAACTACACTTTTATTTAGTCCCCCAGGTAGTTACATTAAAAAATAATTTCTATATGCTGCATCACGCTTTCTCTGGCATTACAATTCTACCTATGGAAAACAATCTATGATACCAGTATAGTAATTTTGACTTTGGCAGATTAAGGTCAAGTTCCAAATAATTGTTTAATTTTATGGAAGAGGTCTTGTATACCTTACCTTGTAAATCAAAAAGATACATTTGAAGTAAAATAATTTTCTAAGTGTCTTTGGTTATAGTCAGCATGGATGTATAGTCTACATGGATTCCTATCATGAGTCAATTACATTAATTTATATGATTTCATAAATTTTATAAACTTATCATCCTTGTAGTTGTGATAATAAGGCAAATTTGTGAGCTCCTACTGCATTTCAAAAAGGGTTCAGTATTACCACAGAATTCATACTCTCTAGAATTCAGACTGGAGTAGATGTCAGAGAATATCTGAAATGAAACACGAAGTATAAAGGAAAACATCTTTATATGCGCACTATAAAGGAAAACATCTTTATAAAACGTGCAATAAGAATTTGCTTTATAACACATGCATTGTGACAATAAGAATTTGCTCTAAAACTATGGTTTTGGCTAAGCCAAGAAGTACTAACATATGCAGAGATATTACTTCCATCTGAAGTAAACACTCCATGAAAGAAAATGTTCTAAAAAAGATTGCACTATAAGGATTAAAATCTGAAGGTTATATTGGAATCAGATGACAAGCAGATTTCAGTGGGTATGACCTTTTAAGGTGAATTTTATATGTATATGTATATGTATATGTATATGTATATGTATATGTATATGTATATGTATATGTATATGTATATGTATATGTATATGTATATGTATATGTATATGTATATGTATATGTATATGTATATGTATATGTATATGTATATGTATATGTATATGTATATGCTTATGCTTATGCTTATGCTTATGCTTATGCTTATGTTTATGTTTATGTTTATTTAAGCTTTTAAAAAGCCTTTACTTCATTTTAAGGTTATTTAGTATTGAAAGTAGTCCAGTGTGTTCTACCTGAGAGTCTAGCACATATATGACAAAAGCAAACTGTTACAAGATGTAAGCAATTGCTTGAAGATCTTAATTGAGTCACAGTGAATATAACATGATTCAAAAATAGGTATGAAATAAAAAAACTGTTAATGTAGAGCCTTTTTTTTGATAAAGTCTATAAAAAATAAGGTAATGAGGCAGATTTAAAATTTATCCAACCTGATGAATAGGCAATGACTATTTGGCAGAGATTTCCTGACATATTGTTTTAATTAGAGACTGATTTCTGATCCACGTGGCCAGAAGCCCAGAATGCAGGCTTAGTAAACCACTAAAACTTTATTTGAACATTGTTGTGTCTTTTCATTGCAAAAGAGTGTTGTATCAAAGAATGGTTAAAGTTTTGATAGTTTAAGCTGTATTCACAGTGGGAGCACTGTGTAATATAAACCAGTGTAAGTATACAAGGAAAGTGCTTTTAGTACAGATATTAGGCTGTGTGATGTCCTTAAATATGCAAATTAAAAATTAGCATACTATGTTTCTATAATCCAACAGGTATCAGAAAATGGGTGAACAAATATTTGCATTTAATCTGAGATTCTCCTAGCATCACAAAGCACTCAGACTACAGTCTGTGGCTGATCATGACTCTGTCAGAAGTTACAGGAATGCACTTTGTGTGCAGAGCCTTATAAATCATAACTGGTTTTTGCTTATGTTCCATTAAACACTCTGGGCTGTCAAATATACCCTACAGAGAAAAGTGAATAACATTTGAGATCTAAAATAAGTAATATCTCAACACTGTACCCACAAAATAATATAGTTGTTGCCAAAATATATATGATTTCTCTGTGTAGTTCACCTTGCAGTTACTAACTAGACTGTAAAACAACCCTTTCATTAACGCTGGCCAGAAGGCAGGCTTACCTTATTAGCTCAGATTTGTTAACCTATTTGTCATAACACTTCAACACTCAAACTGGACCCCAGCCATAGTTCTGTTCTTCACACTCACATTCCCAAGGTACAGATATTCTATATGTTTTTATACTTCACACTGTTGGTATAAGAAAGCAGTGAGTGTCATCACTTTGGTATGTTACAATCTGTTGTGGAACACAATGTGATAATGAGGAACAGTGGATAAGAAAATTATTTAGTCCTTGTAAATGATTTTACAGAGTTAGATTGACCCAGTTTATGATTTGTCTCCAGAGACAGTGAGATCTCATAAAAATACACAGCCAGTTGTGTGCTGGGAATCTGAAACTAAATCAATAACAAGAAATCTTAACTTGAATTAACCTCAGAGAAAGCTTCATAATCTTGGTTAGCATGTCACATGCACTGTTATGTCTCTTCAATGCCATGTCTACATCTTTTAGAGGAAATTGCAGAGAAGTTTTGCATTTTAGGAGTGGACTGTATTACTACTTAAAACGTCTGGGCATCACATTTAGCCGACTATACAATCAGATTTGTCTATGTTCTCCCTGTGCAGACCTATCCTCCTGTTCTTCACACAAATGACAGCAGCAGGCATTGTTCCTACCTTCCCCCTATACATTTCAGGATTTATTCATAGTTACATATTTACACATATATGAAGAGCTCATGATTCTACTGTATCTTATTTATTATTTAATTAGAAACAAAGGCAGTATTCACATCAGGATGGTGTTTTCTGAAATTATTTGTATATCTTCTTTTTTAACACAGCAAAACAGATTTCCCACAGTAGCAAACTTTGACACTTCTGCTAACAAAATATCTGCAGGGTGAAGGTGATTGACCACACTGCAAATGTCAGTCTATGCTGGGTTTAAAGAATTTAGCTGGAAAATTCCAATTTCCTGAAGTAAAACTGTCTGCCTGAAGGTGATACCAAATGTTGTTTTGCAAGGGTTAAATTGCATCGTGTGAAACTGCACTCATTTTTAGTGCTTTCTTCTCATGAAATTGGAGCTAACTTTGCAAGTGCATGTTATTTACAGGTTGCCAGTTTCAGAATTATTACGAATGTGATTGTCTTAAGCTTTTTATTAGCTATAGGGGTTGAAGTAACTATTATGGGGCATTGGTTACCTAATTTGATTACTATGTGTAAAAACCAGCTTTAATTATAAGTCACATGCATAGTAAAGGATTACATAGCATTGTAAAATGTTGCAGCTGATTGCATAGGTGTCAGTCAGTGAGGCACTCAGCACCAGATCGGCTAGTTCCCACAGCTGAGCACTAGACCAGGGTGGACAACAGGCTTCTTGGACACAGGGAAACGCAAGGAAGAGGTATTTCTGGCATTTGTACTGAGAAGCCATAGATCTCATGAGAGAGGCTGATGCAGAAGGGGCGTTGCCAGGAGATTTAAATGGCCCCTAAGGAGTGCAGGTAACCAGGAGCACAGTGAACAGGGCCAGCACACGGGTGAGGCAGTTAGCATGGCAGTTTGCACAGGGAAGGGTTCTGCCAACTCAGGAGATTATTGTAGTTAGTGGTTATCACCCTCACAGGAGGAACCTAACTATGGCAGCCACTCGGAAGAAAGGTAAGTCCCCTGCATTTGCCAGGAAGGAGGCAGCAACACAGACAGAGCTGCCCAGGAAACATGCAAGCCATGCAGACCTCAGGCTGCAGGGAATGCCAGAGTCTCTCACTGGCACGGAATGGTAAGAGAGAGAACAGCTGTATGAGGTGTGAGTAGGTGGATGACCTGCTCAGCTTGGTGGTGGAGCTAAAAGGGGAGGTAGAAAGATTGTGAAGTATCAGGGAGGCAGAGAAAGAAATAGACTGGTGGGATCAAGCCCTGGCCTCCCTCAGTTGCGAAAGGCCACCACCAAGAAACCAAGACCAAAAGAGTCCATTACTCTTCCCCTGACTGACTAAAGACAGTGGGTCAAGGGAAAAGGGTGAATGGAAACAAGTCCACACTCAAGGTAGCAGGCAAAACATCCCCTTACCCACCCCACCCTCCCAGGTGCCTCTATACAACTGGTATGAGGCTCTGGAAGTAGAAGTCCAGTCAGTGGTCGATGAAAACAGAGGACCATCTACACCACAGGTGCTCACACAAACTGAAAGGCCTACCTCCCATGTCACAACCATCTCCACAAGAAAGAAAAGAAGGGTTATAGTTTTAGATGACTCCCTTCTGGGGGGTATGGAAGGTCCAATATGCTGAAGTGTCTATACACCAACACACATAGCATGGGGTATAAACAGGAAGAATTAGATATCTATGTGTGTCTGCAGGCCCAGAATCTCATTGCTATTATGGAGAAGTGGTGGGACAGTTCACATGACTGGAATGTTGTCATGGAAGGCTAAGTACCTTTTAGGAAAGAGAGGCCAGCAAGGCAAGGTAGAGGAATTGCACTTTATATAGGAGAGCAACTTTGCCTTGGGAGGGATGATGAGCGAGTTGAGTCCTTATGAGTAAAAGTTAAGGGACAAGCTAACAAGGGGTACACTTGTGTTTACTACAAGCCACCTGCTCAGGAGGAAGAAGTTGATGAGGCTTTCTACAGAGAGATAGTAGTAGCCTCATGATCACATACCCTGGTTCTCATGGAAGACTTCAATGTCCCTGACATCTGCTGTGTGGGCAACACAGCTAAGTCTGCACAGTTCAGGAGGTTCCTACAGATCATTGATGACAACTTTTAGACACAAATGGTGGAGGAGCCAACGAGGAGAGGTGTGCTGCTGGACCTTGTCCTAAAAAACCCAGAAGAACTCGTTGGAGATGTCACGGTTGGGGGAAGCCTCGCCTGCAGCAACCATGAGATGGTAGACTTCAGGATCCTGCGTGGAGGAAGCAGGACAATAAGTAGGACTAAAACCAAGGACTTCAGCAGGGTAAACTTTGGCCTCTTCAAGGTCCTTCTTGGAAGAATCTCATGGGACAGCGCTGTAGAAGGTAGAGGAGTCCAAAAGAGCTGGCTAATATTCAAACTTCACTTCCTCCAAGCTCCAACCTCCTGATGCATCCCTATGAGCAAGGAGTCAGGTAAAGTAAGAGGTCAGCATGGATGAGCAAGGAGCTCCAGTCAAAACTCAGGTAGAAGAAGGATGTTTCTGTAATGTGGAAAATGGGACAGACCACCTGGGAGTAGTATGAGGAGGCTGTTAGAATATGCAGGGATGAGGTGAGGAAGGCCAAGCTCCATTTGGAAGCTAATCTGGCCAGGGATATCAAGGACATGAAGGGCTTCTTCAAGTACATCAGCAGCAAAAGGAAGGTTAGGGAAAATGCAGGTCCACTGCTGTATTAATAGGGTGCCCTGGTGAAAGAGGATACAGAGAAGACAGAGTAACTGAATTATACATTTGCTTCTGTGGAAAGGTGATGGAACAACTCATTCTGGATGTCATCTTGAAGCACGGGGAAGAAAATAAGGTTATCAGGAGTAGTCAGCATGGGTTCATGAAAGGGAAATCATGTTTGACCAATCTGATGGCCTTTTATGATGGTATGACTGGCTGGATAGATGAGGGAAGAGCAGTGAACATTTTCTACCTTGGCTTCAACAAGGCTTTTGACACTGTCTCTCACAGCCTTCTCATAGGCAAGCTCAGGAAGTGCAGGCTGGATGAATGCATGGTGAGATGGATCATGAACTGGCTGCATGGCAGATCTAAGAGGGTTGTGATCAATGGTGCAAACTTTGGTTGGAGGCCTGTGGTTAGTGTGGTTCCCCAGGGATCAGTACTAGGTCCAGTCCTGTTCACCCTGTTCATCAGTGACCTGGATGAAGAGACTGAGTGCATTCTCAGCAAATTTGCTGATGATAACCAAACTGGGAGGAAGGGTTGATACAGCAGAAGGTTGTGCTGCCATTCAATGATACCTGGACAGGCTGGAGGACTGGGTAGAGAAGAACCTAATGAAGTTTAACAAGGGCAAGTATAGGATCCTGCACCTGGGGAGTAATAACCCTAAGTACCAGTACAGGTTGGGGTGGAACTGCTGGAAAGGAGCACTGCAGAGGAGGACTTGGGAGTTCTGGTCAACAACAGGTTGACCATGAGTCAACAATGTTTCCTTGTGGCCAAGAAGGCCAACGGTATTCTGGGGTGCCTTAAGAAGAGTTTGACCAGTAGGTTGCAGCAGGTTATCCTTCCCCTCTAGTCTGACCTGGTGAGGCCTCATGTGGAGTACTGTGTACAGTTCTGGGCTCCCCAGTTTAAGAAGGACAAAGAATTACTGAAGGGTGTCCAGCAGCAGGCTGTGAAGATGACTAGGGGCCTAGAGCACCTTTCTTATGAAGAGAGACTGAGAGAGCTGTGTCTATTCAGTCTGGAGAAGAGAAGGGTGAGAGGGTCTCTTCTTCATGTTTATAAATATCTCAAGGGTAGATGTCAAGAGGGAGGGACCAGATTCCTTTCAGTGGTGCCCAACAGTAGAATGAGGGACAGTGGGCACTGACTGAAACAAAGGAGGTTCCATCTGAATATGAGGAAAAACTTCTTTACTTTGAGGGTGACAGAGCACTGGCACAGGCTGCTCAGAGAGTTTGTGAGTCTCCTTCTCTGGAGACATTCAAGACACACCTGGACACATTCCTGTGTGATCTGCTCCAGACATACCTGCTTTAGCAGGTGGGTCGGACTAGGTCCCTTCCACCCGTAACCATTCTGTGATTCTGTGATTCTGTTTACTGTGTCACTGAGTGAAACAATATTGTCCTGTGTTTTTTGTTAACACGAGGTGACACAACTGGCTACAACCTTTGATTAATTTTATTTGTGTGTCCACAAAATGGGAAATTTTGATATATACATTCGTGTGACCAAGCAATGCAACTCACTAATATCTGGAGTTAATATGCATCAGAAATCAAGTACTACTGGTCATGTTTAGACATTTTGGTCAAAGGGGTCAATATGGTTGTAAGATACATAACTATGGCAGTAAGGTAAATCAGTGAGAATTTTAGAGACTGACTGCTTTCTGAGATCCTCCACCAGCATTCATCTACATGGGATTAGAGGGATATTAGATATATATTAGAGGGATATCCTCTAATTGTGTAAGGATTAGTGATATACTTGCCTAGACCTTCTGTGGACATCCTCTCCATGAATAGATTAGATTTCTAAATCAGAACCTGACACTTTTGAACCTACCAATCTCGTCTGCCTGCAGCAACAACTTCCAAGAGTTTATAAAGGAATTTGTTAGATTTTGCAAGTTCTGTAATTCTCCATCATTGATAGAGAAGGAGTAGATTTTTTTTCTGTGGAAAGTTTTCTATGCTTTTCCCATCTACTTTGTAGCTAGCACAGGGTTAAGGCTGATAGATTCCCTGATGGCTTTTCATACACAACGTTTTTCCCTACTAACCTGCTGATGATATTCCATCTTCTGTTATTTACGCTTTTTCAGATATTATCTGTTCTGGCTAATGCTGTCTCCGTGTTCATTACCTGTCTGGAACACTTTTGCATCATAGTTTATTTGACATGGAGGGAAAATGCATCTTCTGTTTATCTCTTATCAGATTAACTTTGCAAACCTCCTACAAATTTGATAGTTTCATCTTTTTGATTTACATTGATGAAATCCTATTATATTTTTGCTTCTAGGTATGTTTTGTCTCAAGATTTCTATTAGCAGTGTAAAAGTACACCCTTATGATGACAGTGGTGAGACACTAGAAGAGGTTGCCAGTGAAGTTTTGGATGACCCATCCCTGCCAGTGTTTAATTTCAGGTTGATGGATCTTTGAGCAACCTGATCTAGTCAAAGACTTTCCTGCTCATGTCAAGGGGATTGGACTAGATGTTCAGGGTCCCTTCCAATCCAAACTATTCTATCATTTCATGTTTCTGTGATCATAAACATCCCATCTTTCAACATTCCAATAATTTAAAATTGTGTGTGTTAATTTTTATCTTAAATTGTACACCAGAGACATTTATAAAATATCTATAATGGTGCCATGTAAACAGCTGATGCATTAGAAGTAATGGACAATTGCCACATTCATATTAGTAGGAATGTGTTTATGCAGCCTGTTTGACTTTTTTGCCCATATGAGGAAATAGTATTGCTTTTTGACAAAATCAGGAGTATGAATCTTGCAAAAAACTCTTAACAAGTCAATAAGATCTACTTTACCTACCTCAAAAAAACACCGAAACCCATCTTATAGTTACTTCTCATGTTTTTCAATGCTCTACTCACTTTTTTAAAGGGATGTTTATAATTTATCGTAACTTTCAGTTTAGTAAAACAAAGCACAATATACAGGCAAGCAAATAATATTACCACGGCAGAACATATTCAACCAGTGCTATTGCAGATTTTTCTTACAATGAGTATACAGTTAAGCTACAATCTCACCACTTTTTACTCTGCTCCCAGAACCATTCTCAGCTGCCATCATAGCATCATGCTTTGTTTCACAAATTTCATGTGCTCATGTATGTACTGTGAGGATTATTTCCCCTGCTTTCAGCTGCTTTATTTATATATCTGAGCAGTTAATTGAATTCTTAGAGGGTGTGATAACACAGATAGCATTGTGACAATACAGACATACATTAATAAAGTAATGTAAAGGACAAGTTCTGAGATAGCAGATGGGTATATAAAATTAAAATTATATCTACAAACACAAAGTTAATGCTCAGTTCTTCATTCTGACCCAGTAATTTTGACAATATATTTTTCTTTGCAAAAATATTCATCTTACGTTAGTGATAAATTGAGCCAGAACTGCTGTCGTAGTCCAGTACCTAGACCATTGCTGAGTAGAAGCTATGGAAATGTTCATAGTATAAGACAATATTAAGAAGAATGAACTTTTCTAGCTTTTAAAGTAAGATGTTGTTCATATGTCTTGCTCAGAAATATGATTTTATAATCTAAGTTCTTTTTAGTAACTGTTCTTTTAACTCTTTTAATCCTGTAGATGAATATTTGGTCCTGTTAAATTGAACAATTACTCTTCCAACAGGTTAAACAGGTTAAGGTTTCTTTTTTTTTTTCTTTCCTGTCTGACTAAAGACAAACTGTGTTTGAAATTTGGTGTTCCTGTGTTTGTTTTCCACACAGATTTATTTTGTGTGTTAATATGTAAGACAAAGACACTATTTCTGCTTCAAGTAGTTCTAGGAAAGAGATACTATTGTTTAAAACTCTGAGGTTTGTACCCTTATGTCATGCTCTTCTGAGAAATATTAGACTTCTGGAATGCATGAATGGATGCATACCTTAAGATTTTCATGTTGTCAGGACTTTGCTTTGTATCAGATAAAACCTGCATTACCTGAGTGTGTAGTACATGAGTTTTCTTATTGTTCTTATAGTAGTATGGCTCATTTGACTACAGTAGAGCACTACGATACATAACAGTGGGCTGTAAATTAATAAATCATAAAAATAAACAAACCTGTTAGCAGCCTGAAGTGAGTAGCTTTTAAAGCTTTTACTCAAATATCTTTTTTTATTAGATAGGAGCCCTGATATCACAGATGATTTCACACAAGCTTAGAACCCCCTATCTGTTTCAATATAATTCCAAAATGATTACCATTGAACCTAACTGAAGGTAAGTGATGTGACTGTAAAAAGCTAGAGCACACATGTTGAAGCTTTTGTAACTGCTGCTGCTATATTTATCTATGCCATCAGTGGGTAATCATAAGGAAGATGCTGCCAAATCCTTGCTCATGCTGTGAAAGTGACTATGTTAAGCTAATTTTTTGATGTGTTTTCTGGTCATATTGCTTAAGCAATGAGCTTTGCTATTTTGCAGCTGGACCACATTTTTTTTATTAGCCTGATAGAAACAGTGGTGTGCCACTGGGCCACTTTTTTTTATAATTCTGTAGGCTGACTAATGGTCATAATGTAAACATGATCCATCATTGAACTGACTAGCACAGGTGTCAGAACAGAACAGGATTTAATGGAAGGGAATGTCTCAGTCTCAATAAACACTGCCTTAAACTCACAGGCTGTTATTTAGATTGTGAGAATACAAACTGCTGTAGTATCACAGCAAATTAGTCTTCTACTAAAATATTAAAATATAAAGATCAATATTATGGAGATGAAATGTTAATAATGTTAGTAAATGTGAATGAAAATGATTTTGATCTTAAATTATATTTTTTTAATTGTTTGATAGCTTACATATAGAAATACTGTAAAACATAAACAATGCTATTATGTTTTCATGTGTGTTTATAGAGTCCTGTAATCTCTCTTCTGACATGTCAATGAGGAATTTTAGATGCTGTAAGGAATTTCTCCAAAATTGCATGTACAAAGACACATGTACCTTTTCAAAATGTTTCTCATATCTTAAGAAGCAGAAAGCTATTGGATTGATTACGTTGCCCTAGGAAAACATCAGATATACCTAATAATACTTTTAAATGCCAATATTAATAAATAAGACACAGAAAATAATTCAAGGATGAATTCAACTAACACGTGAGTTTATTTAATTTTGATTGCAATTTTCAGAAATCTAGGCACTCAAGGATTATGGGGGGAAAAAAAAAAAAATGGCAACCCAGGATAGTTCTTTACTGCTAGGGTATGCAGGAGTTTTGCAGGGCCCTGAGCTGCAAAAGGCTAGGAATTATATAACCACATATTTTCTTTAGATAAAAAGTCTGTAGCAAGGAAACAGTTGGCCGAACAGATGTTCAGTTAGAAATTGAGAGGTGATGTAAGTTAATCTTCAGAGGTTTAATAGGGTACCTTTTCAGGAATACTAGTTCCAAGAGAGGGAGGGAAGAAGTCAAATCTCAGGTCAGAGTCATTGTTTGAGCTTATTATGAAACAGTAAGGAATAACTTTTCAAGGTGTTCGCAAGGAAATAGTGGCTTTAATTAAGAAAAAAAAATGCAGGAGGAATGTTAGCAGCCTTAGGGTATAAATAAGGCTTAATTATTTATAGAACAGCCTTTCTCATTACCTCTTAAAAGTGATTAAAAAATACGGAGTTCTGGAGCTCAGAAAGGACTTTCCTTTGGTTTCTTTACCAAGTTACAGACCACACATTTTTTCCAACTTGGCATTAAGCAGTCAGAGTGTCTCATGCAATGATTGCAGGAAAAGGCATTTGTTAAGCTCCAGGCAATTTTAATTTTCTTTCAGTTAAAACAGATGAGATTAAAAAAATAGATGATCACCGTCTATTGTAAAGTACCTTCACATCCAAATACTAACATGAGCAGTGTCAGGCTTTGGGTTTTGTTTTGTTTCTACCCTGAGATTTATTCTAGATGCAAAATAATGTCAGGATCATCTTGATCACCAGGTAACTCAACCTATAAAAGAAATTGTATAATTTCAGAATTTTTATTTTATTTGACCTTCATCATATTTCTTTAACTATAATGCTATATATTGAAACTAGATCCCATAAGATGTGGTGGGGAGAATTTAAAAGCATTGAAATGGCTGTGAGAAAAGAAGGAGGAACAGATCTCCTAAAATAAATATAAAGAACTTCTGGATGAATCCTATCATTGGTTAAACATGCATGAAAATAGTGTGACCATCAATAAGCACTTTTTGATCTCTTGAAATCAATACTTAGATTGAAATAATAGAAATAATTTGAATTGAATTTCAATTAGATAGAATTGAAACAATTTCTAACTGAAATAATACATCAATTAGAGGAATAAGTATTGAAGTATTATTTTCTACATGGAATCTATAGCTGCTTCTACTATTCTATTAAAATAAAATAATATTTTTTTTTTAAATAAGAATGGAAAGGTATTACTTGGTGGTAGGCATATGTTCAGGATGGACCAGCTGCCCACAGAGGTGGTAGATACTGCATCCCTGCAAAAACATTCAAGTTCAATTTGGACAGAACTCTGAGAAACCTGGTCTGGTTTAAGAGGTCCCTAGTCATTGTGAGGGGCTTAGACTAGATGACCTTTGAAGGTCCCTTCCAACCCAAACTATTCTATGATTCTAGTGTGAAAAGCCTGTAAGAGTTCATGTATGATGTGGCAAGAGAAAAATTTTACTTTCTCATCATCCTTAGAATTTTCAGGCCACAAAGGATGGCAGAAACACCTTTGACAGGAAAATAACAGATTATATCCTTGTCATACAATTTCAAGATTTCATGATGCTATTAATAGAGAGCTGGGGCATGTGGCAATGGTTAGAATAAATAAATCAAATTTTTAGTCTGTGATTTAATAGATGGAAACTCTTTGGAAGGTTTTAGGAAAGAATGAGTCTCTGCCAGCCCAACATTCATTTCCTAGCCTGATTTATTTTCTCTAAGAATTCTAAAGTTAAAAATCTTTTGAAGTATTTGTGTTTGCTAACCAGCAAAAATTATGTTTGCAAAAAGCTCAGCTTATGCAGACAATAAATAATACGGAAACATAAATTAAATTCCTCTTAAATTTCAAAATGATAGGCAAATCTCACACATATCAGTAGGAATGAGTGCATGGTTTCCCCTACTTCCCAATGAACTCATTACTGATGACATTTTAATGATTAATTTATGCACATGCTCTATATATATATATATACATATATTATCATAGCTTTTCATAGAGAAAGGTAGCCTACTGTTATAGCAAAACATCTTAAAATTTAGGAACTGGTGGGATTAATATCTCTGACAATTTATTTTTCCTAATGGCTCTTACTTCCAGTGAACTAGATTCAGATACTCTGTTTGGTTGAAAGAGAAAAAATACATAATACCGTTGCTTTAAAAACCTGATAAAAATCCACCTAGCTAGCAAAATTGCCCTGAAGATCATATGCTTTTGTGCATATTTAAATAATGATTTCATAGCAGTAGCAGAAATTAATCCGCTCAGGACTGCAATGTATTAGTAGGCTGTTGAGAAACAAGATTGAACAATAGCTCTAAGCAACTGCCTTTCTCCCTTGTTTATATTAATATACTGGTTTTCACCACTCATTATTTTCAAAGAGAAAAACAAATTAACAAAATGCAGGAATCTGAAATATTTCCTGAAAAGATTTGAAAATACTCTTCTGAAAAAAAACCTTCTAGGGTTCTTCTCACTCACGTGAGCCTTAGAAAATTAATCTGTGCCTTATCAGTGGATGAGATGAGATATTTCTCATCCTTTACAGAGCTGGATTCTTTCCCACTAATCTTATGCTTAATGCGGTGTGACTTCACCCATGAATCCACAAAAAATTTACAGATTTACATACACATATAAAATTTCTGGGACAAAATGAATAATACTGTATTTTTTTTTTTAATTAAGATTAGTGTTTCCATCCTGTTTTGATTCTCCAGAAAGAATTCCTGAAGGTTTTTATACTTAGAAATGATTATAGCAAGTTTCTGCTGAATAGCCTGCTAAAATAAGAGGTAGGAGAAAGAAAAATGCATGTTGAATTGAAGCAACAATACTTTAAAATAATTTGAATTTCTCCTATTTATGTTTTCTCTCTCATTATCACAAATCTTCATTTAGTTGGTACAGACGTTATGATATCTATATAGATCATTTGCTCACTGTCTGAGTCTGGACCAGGGGAAAGCTCTTCATATTTATAGATAATATTAAAACTAGAAAAAGAAAAAGTGGAAATACTCTCAAGACACTTGGTAATGTACAAGTCTCAGTATTCTTTATAATGGGACAATACTGAAACAACCAAACTGTTCTTTAAAATGATGAACACAGAGTAATGTTGTTATATGAGTAAAAAATACTTTTACTAGCTGTGATACAGTTTTAATGTGTTTATCTCTTTAAATAATGCAGCGTTTTTCAACAGCAATATTTTAGCTAGTTTTGTTAACACATCCTTATACTCATGTAGTTTAGTTTTGGCTTGCTTACATTTTATTCTTAGAAGCAATAAAAGGAAAGGTAACAAGAAGAACAAATGAAAAATGTTAAATAGGCTTTTTACTTTCTTAAAGAACCTCTGTAACTGTAAAATCCAAGAAAACTCATTGCATCGCTCCATGTGTTACTCTTTTTGTTAACAGCATTCTGAAGTCATTTTAGGAGCAGGTAACTGTGTATCTCAAAAGCTATCCTCTAGCATGTAGGCTAGCAGCACCAAGATTAATTTCCAGTTTATAGTATTTGTTCTTCTAAGCACAGCTTTGTTCTGTTTTATTGCATACAGCCTATGCAAAATTGTTTTTAATGATCCCATTGGTCTCTTTTTTTTTTTTTTTTTTTTAATCTTCATGTTATGCTCCTAATTCCTTTCTGCAGTGGTGTGGCAGATGCACTTGATCCTCGCCCCCAGCCAAACCAACAGCAGTTTGGTCCAGGCTCCACAGGAGGTAAGGGCCTGAGCCGTAGCCAGGCCAAGAGCTACTTCCAGGAGTTACTCTGCCATTGCTGTCAGAAATGTGTGCATACATTTTTTTATTTTGTCAGGGGGAAATGAAGCTACATTTAAGAAGAATGATACATGAGAACAACAGTGTCCATGTGCAGCTTTTTAATAGATTTATCATGACAAATTTGTACTTTTTAATTTCTTCCAGGTTTTCTATATCTTGATATCTCTCCTTGTGATGTCTTCATGTCTAATCAAAACCAATAGTGTTCAACCTAGTGACTGAGATGTGATTCGTTATTTTCCTGTGTGGCATGGTGTAGCTGAAGAAGTGTGAAATAAGGGGATGTCCTCTAGCAGAAGCAGAGCAAATTTTAAGGAAGCATCATTGCAATGCGATCTCACACAAGTTGTGAAGCTAATCTCAATACTCGCCTAGCTCACCTCCCTTAAAATTATTAAACTTTTCAAATTATACCTTCTACTACTAAAATAGTCACTATACTAGACTTTTCAGGTTTTATACGACTGTTTCGCCGAGTCACAATGCAGGTCTCAGTGTACTTTAATTTTTTGAATTATCTGTCAACAATCTTATCACTTTACAGTAGTCCAAGTAGGACCCCTTATCAGCCCAAGCTACTGCTTTTCTGAGTCATTCTGAAATCAGTCTACTCTTTTCCACTTCTGTGCTGACTGGCTTCATCTTTTTATGTGTGGTAAACTTCACCAAGGCACTAAATGTCATCTCTTCCAGGTTGCTGAAATTCATGCTGACTTTTTTTTTTTTTTTTTTTAAAAAAAAGATAACACCAATTTTTAGAAGAGTCTAGTGTAATATAATGGAAATAACAAGAAAGTGGAGGTGGAAAATGAAGAATAAGGGAGAGGAATTTCTGAAAATAGCAACAGAAAGCAAAAAAATAACATTAAACTTGCCAATTTTTTCCGAATAGTTTATCAACTGTTGCTTGATATTTGATCTAATCACTACCTTGAAGATACTGTCCAAATAACCTTGAGTGGATTTGAAAGGTAAAATTGTGGGTAATGAAAACTCTGGAAAATCAGAAGATATGCATTATATACCTCAATATTAATTTCAGTTCTTGGTTGTACACATCTACATTCTGGTCTTGCCCTTTTCACTTCTATTAACTCAGGACTCCCTGGCTCATCTCTGTAAGACTTCAAGTGTGCTCCAGTGTACCCTGCAAGTCTCAGAGCAACAGGCTGAGGGCCCATACTAACACCCCGTCTCTCTAACCTTGGTATGCTGTTTCTTCCAATATTGCTGCCCACAACTGGAAGAATAGAGGAAAATATTAACCATAATCCATATTCTTTTACCCACCATCCCAAGGTCTTGAAGTCTTTTTTGATTGCCCTTGCATTATGTGTTGCAGCTTCATTGCCACACACATGGGAAAGCAATAATGGGTAATAGCCTGAGAGCTGTATCAGGCTAGGAAGTTTCCTAGTGATGTCCTTAACCCAGGCTCCAGGCAAGTAGCAGACTTCCCTAAGAGGAAGGTCTGTCTGGAATATTGGACCTTCTCTCCCCTTCAGAAGGAAGTCAGTTGCAATTATAACCCTACTTTTCTTCCTTGTAGAGGTTGTTGTGATACAGGGAGTAGGCCTTTCTGACCTTGGCAACACCTCTGGTGTAGATGGACCAACATCCAGACCACCAGTTGACTGACTTTCCACATCCAGAGCCTCATACCCATTCTGTAGAGGCACCTGGGAAGGCCAAGTAGATAAGGAGGGGTCCACCTGCCACCTTGAGTGTAGACTTAACTCCATTCATTACTTTACATTAAGCTACCACTTTTGGTTTGATGAGGGGAGGATACATGATCCTGTTACGTTGCTTTTTTTTTTTTCACCCAGTGGGTGTTCCTGTTTGTGTCTCAGGGACGTCAGAGCACAGTTCTACCAATCCATCTCTTTCTCAAACTCCCTAAGGCCCCTTAACCTTTCTACTTCCTGTCCTAGCTTCACTGCTGTCAGAGCATAGAGGATATAGCTTTCTGCTGACTAGATACCATAGCTAGCTCCTTCTGTGAGGGCAGTGACCAACTGAACTGACCTTTTGAGCTGGTAGGGTGAAAATGCCCTTCTTACATGCCCTTCTGCAAGAACTGCCATGCAAACTGGCTGCTGCACCACACTGTGTTTGCCTTCTCTGTTGGCAGTGCTCCTGGTGACCAGGGCAACCCAGCTGCTTTGTACAGATATGGGGGTGGCTGCAGTTGCCCTGGCAACACCCAGACCTCCTCAGCATCTCTCCCAAGAGCTGCTGCTGCCTGGCAGGTCTCTCCACTGCCCAGGTGTTTCCCTGCTGGAATGGGTCTAGAGCTGTTTGACTTGGCAACTGACTGTTTTAATTACACTATTTTCATTTTGATAGCTGCTTTGAATTAAAAACGAAGACTGTCTTGTGTATTGAAAAAGTCAAAAAGAGAGAAGTGGAATTCAAAGGCTGCACTTTCTTGACCTTCTGAATTGCTCCCAACACTTGTTTCAGTAACATGATACACCACATGGCCATTTGAATGTGTCATGTTGCAGTGTGTTAGTTGTAGCTATGTACAAGATGTGTAGTTTGAAGTTAAACCTAATACCATCCAGCAGTGTCGTTTTATCTGATAGTACCTTTTAAGCAGTGTGGTTGCAAAGAACATAAATAAGTGTTCTGTTCAACTATAATAACACATTAGTACTAAATTGAAGAAAGGTTGTTCTGTAATCAAGTGGAGTACATTTCAGTGTTTGTGGTTTTTCTGATTTCAGAATTCCTACAGAAGAAACATAATCCTCTCAGGGAAGCCCTATATTGTCTCCTGGCTTCAGAAATAAATGTATTAACATTAAATTCTGATTACATTTGAGCTTAATCAGATAATACTATTTTTTTTTATTTTTTTTTTCCAAAACATAATGTGAATAACTAGAATTATCATGCCTCTTGATAGTTCTATATAAAGCCACTCTATTACAAGGACAGCAACATCATCTGCTCAGGCAAAGCATCTCCTTAGGTGATCTTCTATCTGTTGATTCTATAGGTACATGCTTATGTCTCAACACCTGCACATATATGACATTTAAGTTTGTTTGAAGAGAGCAAATAAAAACCTTTTCTACATTAAGAAAGATGTAATAAAAAATGTAGTATTTTTGCTTCACAGACTAAGTTTTATACAGACAGTAACTTATTAACATTTATGTGAGTGGCAGCTCAGTTCCTATTAGAAATAATTTTGTTTTGCATCATCCACTAGGATAAACAATCTTTAAAATACCAAGAATTTTTAAATTAACTCCAACAATTTTAGGTTATACCACAATTGTTGCAAATTATTATCTACTTTATTCTGAAAGTGACCTTTAAATTCTCAATTAACAATGAACAATTTGCTTCTTTCTGAAGATTCACATTCCAGAAATCTTATTGAAAAATTATAAATCCATATCTTTGAAACAATGCAAAATAATTAGTCAAAAGTGAGGTTTTTCTAAGACCTCTATTTCATATAAATGGTTAAGTGAATATCATATACCACCATGCCAACATTAGCAGACTTTAAATGTCGGGAATCTGACAATTCTGAGTGTTAGGAAATTACTTTTCTAAAAGTATATTGAACTTGAAGTCTATGTTACTTTGAGCACAGCTTTTAAAGACTGTATGAAAAAGCCACAAACAAAATTTTATTCTTTAGCATGCGAAACTTACCAGTAGTTTATCTGGTCCCAAATGCTGCTGTTGGACTTACAGTACCTAGGACACACAGATCAATTCATACTATCTAATATCCTACCTTTATGGATTCAATAGGTGTACCACTTTCACGTTATTTTTATTTTGTAAATGTATAGTAAATTGTAAGTTGAACTGTCATTTATCAATTATTTTTTGCCTATGAAATCTACATTTTAGTTACACATCAAACTGCTTATTTCCACTTCGATCACTAGAGGTTTGACCAGGCATTTCAGCAACTGCACTCTATGTCATTTTCTGTTGCAGGAAGTAGCAGAAATTACAAAGTCAAGTGAATGGCAGCAAGAAATTCTAAGTATCAATATTTCAAGTACTGAAATATATCTATTTACATGACACTAAACCAGTGGTATTCTCTCAGATAATAATTATTGGTAATTGGATCTATCTAGCCTATAAAGCATGAGGCAAAGAAGAGCAATACTTATCATTGAGTAGAGATAAATAAATCAGTTCTGGAGTAAAACAAAAGGCACAAATGTCAACCATAAACTTACTGTGGTTTTTGTTCAGTAAATGTTTTGCAATTTTCATCTTCTTTAAAAGCCTGTTTACCTTCAAGTAGCAACAGCTCTCAGACCACCAAGAAAACTGAACTGATTTCAAATACCTTGAAACTTACACCTACAAGAAGCTCATGAATATCTGGATAAGAAAAGCTAATTAAATTCATAGAATCATTTTGGTTGGAAGAGACTCTCAAGATCATTGATTCCAACTATAAACTAATGCTGGCAGTAAACTGTATCCCTAATAATGTCACCTATAAATCTTTTAAACACATCTAGGTATGGTGACTCAACCACTTCCGTGGTCTTCCTGTTCCATTGCTTCACAACCCTTTCCATGAAGAGTTCTTTCCTATACCCAATCTGAACCTTCCCTGATGCAAACTGAGGCCATTTCCTCTTGTCTTATTGCTTGCTACCTGGGAGAAGAGACAAAACCCCTCCGTACTACAACCTCCTTTCAGGTAGTTGTAAAGAGCAACTCTTTTACTCCAGGTTAAAAGGCCTCAGTTCCCTCAGCTGCTCCTCATAAGATTTGTGTTCCAAGCCCCTCATCAGCTTTGTTGCCTTCCTCTGAACTCCCTCTAGAACCTCAATGTCTTTCCTACAGTGAGAAGCCCAAAACTGAACACAGTATTCATGTTGGGGCCTCACCAGAGCCAAGTACAGTAGAACAATTCCTTCCGTAGTCTTGCCGACCACACTGTTCCTGGTACACACCAGGATGCTGTTGACCTTTTTGGCAAGCTGGGCACACTGCTGACTTATGTTCAGCCAGCTGTTGATCAACACACCAAGGTCCTTTTCTGACAAACCTCTTTCCAGCCACTCTTCTCCAAGCTTGTAGCATTGCATGGGGTTGTTGTGACCCAAGTGCAGGACTCGACACTTGGCCTTGTTAAACCTCACACAGCTGGCCCCGGCCCAATGATCCAGCTCGTCCAGATCCCTTTGTAGAGCTTTCCTACCCTTAATTAACACTCCCAACCAATTTGGTGTCATCTGCAAACTTACTGAGGTGCACTCAATCACCTTGTCCATATCATTGATAAAAGTATTAAATATAACTGGGCCCAATACCATATCCATACCCTCGGGAACACCACTCATGACCAGCTGCCAACTGGATTTGGCTCTGTTCACCACAATTCTTTGGGCCTGGCCATCCAGCTGGTTCTTTACTCAGCAAAGGTTACACCCATCCAAGCCATGAGCTGCCAGCTTCTCCAGGAGAGTGTAATTCCCCAGATGGTCCCTTCCAGCCCTTCTTGTAGATGGGCATCACATTTGACAACTTCCAGTCATCTGGGACCTCCATGATTAGTTAGGATTGCTCATAGATAATGGAAAGTTGCTTGGTGATCACCCCCTTCAGTACCTTTGAATGGATCCCATCTAGCCCCATAGATTTGTGGGTGTCTAAGTGTTGTTGCAGATTGCTAACCATTTCCCCTTGAATTGTTGAGGCTTCATTTTGCTCCCAGTCCCTGTCTTCAAGCTCAGGAGTCTGTGTGCCTGAAGCACAGCTGGTCTTACTATGAAAAACTGAGGTAAAGAAGGCATTTAGTACCCCAGCCTTTCCCTCATCCTCTGTCACTACAGGTGGATCGTAGATAACATTTACCAATTCAGACTATTCTTCTCTTTCATCATTATATGGTTCTTGAACGGTTAAAAGGAAAGATGTGAGCAATCTCTTTTCACAGAAGAAAACCAGTATACGTAGTTAAATCACATTTAGACCAGAGGAATTTGGGCATAATTCTACTTTGTATAATCACATGTTTTGTTTTAATTTTACAGCAACTATGTTTTAAGTGTACTTGTATGAAGGGTTTTTGCATTTGCAATTGAAATGAACCCCATCACCAAGGAAATTGATGATATCAGTGGGTTCATAGAACCCCATTTTGGTCCTAAATATACCTGTTGATTTTCCATTCCTTCCGTGGAATGATTCCACTCAAAGAGGCTATGCCAGCTGTGTAATTTACCCATTGCCTTTAATAGGAGCTCTATATGTGAAATGTTGCTCAAATGTCTTTGAAGCAGATGAAATATTTTGGAGGCACCTCCAGATCGCTAGCCCTTGTTCTTGTGGGGGACTTCAACCTGCCAGATGTCTGCTGGAAGTACAACACAACAGAGAGGAAGCAGTCTAGGAGGCTCCTGAAGTGCATGGAAGACAACTTCACAACACAGCTGGTTAGGAGCCTACCAGGGAAGGAGCCCCACTCGATCTGTTCTTTGTAAACAAAGATGGACTTGTGCATAACATACTGGTTGGAGGTCACCTTGGGCATAGTTATCACAAAATGATTGTGTTTTCTATTCTTGGAGAAGTAAGGAGGACGGTCAGCAGAACTTCTGCTTTGAAGTTCTGAAGGGCAGACTTCAATCTGTTTAGGAGTCTGGTTGGCAGAGTCCCTTGGGAGGCAGTCCTGAAGGACAAAGGAGTCCAGGAAGGCTGATCTCTCTTCAAGAAGGTAATGAGAGGCACAGGAGCAGGCTGTCCCCATGTACCGAAATGTGAGCTGGTGGGGAAGAAGACCAGCCTGGCTGAATAGAGACCTTCAGCTGGAACTCGGGAATAAAAGGAGTATTTATAACCTTTGAAGGGAGGAGGAGGCTACTAAGGAAGAATACAAGAATTCTGTGAAGTTATGCAGGGAGAAAATTAGAAGGCCCAAAGCCCAACTACAACTGGCCTGGCTACTGCTGTGGAAGGCAACAAGAAATGTTTCTATAAATATATTAGCAACAAAAGGAGAGCTAAGGAGAATCTCCATCTTCTGGTGGATGCGGTGAGAGAAGATCAGGTAAAGGCTGAGGTACTAAATGCCTTCTCTTCTCCAGTCTTGAATAGGCAGAACAGTTGTGCTCCAGGCACCCAGCCCCCTGAGCCAGAAGACAGGGATGGTGAGCAGAATGAGGCCCCAATAATCCAAGGGGAAATGTCAAAGTTGGCAAACATGATGCCTATCTACAAGAAAGGCCAGAAGGAGGATCCAGGGAATTACAGGCCAGTCAGTTTGACCTTGGTGCTGAGGAAAGTCATGGAGCAGATAACCCTGAGTTCCATCACATGGCACATACAAGACAACCAAGCAATCAGGCCTGGTCAGCATGAGTTTATGAAAGGCAGGACCTACTTGACTAACCTCCTTCTTTGACAAGGTGACCCACTTGGTGGCTGAGGGAAAGGCTGTGGATACTATGTACATAGATCTCAGTAAAGCCTTTGACATCGTATCCCACAGCTTCTTCCTGAAGAAGCTGGCAGCTCATGGCCTGGACTGGTGCACCCTTTGCTGGATAAAGAACTGGATGGCGGGCCGGGCCCAAAGGGTTGTGGTGAAAAGAGTCAAATCCAGTTGGCAGCCGGTCATGAGTAGGGCTCCCCAGGGCTCAGTACGGGGGCCAGTTCTCTTTAATACCTTTATCAATGGTCTGGATGAGGGATTGAGTGCACTCTCAGTAAGTTTGCAGATTACACCAAACTGGATGGGAGTGTTGATCTGCTTGAGGGTAGGAAGGCTCTACAGAGCGATCTGGACCAGCTGGATCATTTGATTGAGGCCAGTTGTATGAGGTTTAATAAGGCCAAGTGCCAAGTCCTGCACTTGGGTCACAACAACCCCGTGCAAAGCTACAGCATTGCCAGCTTGGTGAGGAAGGTGATTGTCCTGTTCTGCTCTTCACTGCCGCAGCCTCACCTGGAATATTGTGTGCAGTTCTGGGTGACACACTATAAAAAAGATATAAAGGTACTGGAAAGTGTCCAGAAGAGGGCTGCAAAGTTAAGTGTTTGGAGAGGAAGTTGTATGAGGAGTGGCTAAAGTCACTTGGTTTGTTCAACCTGGAGAAGAGGAAACTGAGGGAAGACCTTATTGTGATCTACAGCTACCTCACAAGGGGAGGAGGACCGGCAGACACCAATCTCTTCTCTCTGGTAACCAATGACAGTACCCAAGGGAACGGCAGGAAGATGTTCCGATGGAGGTTTAGGTTAGATATTAGGAAAAGGTTCTTCATCCAGAGGGTAGTGGAGCACTCGAACAGGCTCCATAGAGAGGCAGTCATAGCCCCAAGTGTGACATTATTCAAGAAGAGACTAGACAACACCCTCTGATATTTGGTATGAACTATGGGGTTGTCATATACAGGGACAGGAGTTGGACTCAATGATCTTTATGGGTCCCTTCCAACTCAGAACTTTGTATGATTCTATAGGCTTGGGGAAGAGTGGCTGGAAAGATGTTTGATGTTAAAGCATGTGGGGATATTGATCAACAGCCGACTGAACATGAGCCAGCAGTATGCCCAGCTGGCCAAAAAGACCAATAGCATCCTGGCTTCTATCAATAATAGTGTGGCCAGCAGTACTAGGGAAAGGATTGTTCCACTGTACTTGGTGTTGATGAGGCCCCACCTGGAATACTGTGTTCAGTTTTGGGCCCCTCACTATAGAAGAGACATTGAGGTGCTGGAGAGAGTTCAGATAAGACAGGTGAGTGGTCTGAGCACAAGTCTTATGAGGAGCAGCTTGGGGAAATGGGGTTGTTTAGCCTGGAGGAAAGGTTGCTGAAGGGAGACCTTATTGTTCTTTATAACTACCTGAAAGGAAGTTATAGCATGCATTGTGTTGGTTTTTTCTCTCAAGTTGCAAGTGAGACAACAAGAGGAAATGGCCTGAATTTGTGCCAGGGAAGGTTCAGATTGGATATTAGGAAAAAATTCTTCGTGAAAAGCATTGTGAAGCAGTGGAACTGGCTGCCCAGGGAAGTGATTGAGCCACCATCCCTGGAAGGTGTTTAAAAGGCATATAGATGAGTTTCTTAAGGACATGGTTTAGTGCTAGAGTTAGGTTATTTTTGGACTTGACGATCCTAAGGGTCTCTTCAAACCAGAATGATTCTATGTTTCTGTAAGTCTATGATTCTACGATATGACTAGCTCTGAATGGAACATAACATAGGCATAATGGTATGTACCAGCACTACAGAGCTAATTCAGCCCTCAGACTACTATCCCCTGTTAGTAGTCCAAGTTGGCAGCAAAGACATCAACAGAAGAGGTACCAAGATAATTAAAAAAGACTTTAAAGCACTGGGTCGATCAGTTCATGGGACGGGAGCACAAGTGATATTCGCCTCAGTTCCTGTGTTAGCTGGGATGGATGAGGAACTAAATAGAGAGAGGAGTAGAAAAGCTCATCTCATCAACAGGTGGCTTAAGGATTGGTGTCGCCGTCAAAATTTGGGGTTTTTTGACCATGGGGCAAGCTACATGGTACCTACTCTCCTCAAATCAGATGGGCTTCATCCTTCTAGGGAGAGCAAGAGGACTATAGCCCATAAGTTGGCGGGGCTGATCAGGAGGGCTTTAAACTAGGTTTGAAGGGGAAAGGGATTGAAACTGGGCTCTCCAAAGACGAGATGAAAGATGGAAAGCCCGAATTAAGAGTGAAACCAGCAGCCCACTTGAAGTGCATGTACACTAATGCACGCAGTATGGGCAACAAACAAGAGGAGCTGGAAGCCATCGTGCAGCAGGAAAGCTATGACATGATTGCCATCACAGAAACATGGTGGGATGACTCTCATGACTGGAGTGCTGCTATGTGTGGCTACAAGCTCTTCAGAAAAGATAGGCAGGGTAGGAGAGGTGGAAGGGTGGCTTTGTATGTTAGAGAGTCACTTGACTCTGTTAAACTTGAGGTCAGCAGTGACAAGGTTGAGAGCCTGTGGACCAGAATCAGAGGGAAGTCCAACAAGGCTGACATCCTCGTGGGTGTCTGTTATAGACCACCCAACCAAGATGATGAAGGAGATGAATTATTCTACAAGCAGCTGGCAGATGTCTCAAAATCGACGGCCCTTGTTCTTGTGGGTGACTTTAACCTGCCGGATATCTGCTGGGAGCTCAATACTGCACAGAAGAGGCAGTCTAGGAAGTTCCTAGAGTGTATAGAGGACAATTTCCTTCATCAGCTGGTAAATGAGCCTACCAGAGGCAAGACCCCGCTAGACCTACTGTTTACAAACAGAGAAGGGCTGGTGGGAGATGTAGTGGTTGGAGGCCGCCTGGGGCATAGTGACCATGAAATAATAGAATTCTCAATACTCAGAGATGCAAGGAAAACCATTAACAAAACCTCTACGCTGGACTTCCGGAGGGCAGATTTTTGCCTATTCAGAAGTCTAGTTCAGAGCATACCCTGGGAAACAATGCTTAAGAACAAGGGGGCCCAGGAGGGTTGGACATGCTTCAAGCAGGAGGTTTTGAGTGCACAGGAACACGCTATACCAGGGTGCCGAAAGGCTAGCCGTCGGGGAAGACAACCGGCTTGGCTAAACAGGGAGATTCTGAATGAAATCAGAAATAGAAAGAGACTTTACCGACTGTGGAAAAAAGGGCTGGCTACTTATGAAGAATTTATGAAAATAGTTAGATCATGCAGAAAAAAAATCAGGGAAACAAAAGTGCAATTTGAAGTTAATTTGGCCAATTCTACCAGGGATAATAAAAAGTCCTTCTTCAAATATGTTAACAACAAAAGGAGGGGCAAGGAAAATCTCCATTCTCTGTTGGACTCTGAGGGAAATATAGTTAACAAAGATGAGGAGAAAGCTGAGGTACTTAATACCTACTTTGCCTCAGTTTTTACCAGTAAGACAGGTGGCCCTCAGGACAACTCATGTCTGGAGGTGGTTGACAGAGATAGGAACCCAAATAGGCCCCTTGTATTCCAGGAGGAAATAGTTGGTGATTTACTGAGCCATCTGGATCCTCACAAGTCAATGGGACCAGATGGGATCCATCCTAGGGTGATGAGGGAGCTAGCAGAAGAACTTGCCAAGCCTCTCTCCATCATCTTCCAACAGTCCTGGCTCACTGGGGAGGTCCCATATGATTGGAAATTGGCCAATGTTACCCCAGTCCACAAAAAGGGCTGCAAAGCTGACCCTGGCAACTACAGGCCTGTCAGCCTGACCTCGGTGCCTGGCAGGGTTATGGAGCAGATCATCCTGAATGGAATCACACAGCACCTTCAGGATGGACAAGGGATCAGACCCAGCCAGCATGGGTTTAGGAGAGGCAGGTCCTGTCTGACCAACCTGATCTCCTTTTATGATCAGGTAACTCACCTGGTGGATGAGGAGAAAGCTGTGGGTGTGGTCTATCTGGACTTCAGCAAGGCCTTTGACACTGTCTCCCATAATATACTCCTGCAAAAGCTGGTAGCCCATGGCTTGGACAAGTGTAGTCTACGCTGGGTTAAGAACTGGCTGGAGGGCCGGGCCCAGAGAGTGCTGGTGAATGGGGCTGCATCTAGCTGGCGGCCAGTGACTAGTGGTGTTCCCCAGGGGTCGGTGTTGGGTCCAGTCCTATTTAACATCTTTATTGACGATTTAGATGAGGGGATTGAGACCATCATCAGCAAATTTGCTGGTGACACCAAGTTGGGAGGGAGTGTCGACCTGCTGGAAGGCAGGAGGGCTCTGCAGAGGGATCTGGACAGACTGGAAAAATGGGCTGATACCAATGGGATGAAGTTCAATAAGGCCAAGTGCCGGGTGCTGCACTTTGGTCACAACAACCCCCTGCAGCACTACAGGCTGGGCGCAGAGTGGCTGGAGAGCAGTCAGACAGAAAGGGACCTGGGGGTACTAATTGACAGGAAGCTCAACATGAGCCATCAGTGTGCCCGGGTGGCCAAGAAGGCCAATGGTATCCTGTCCTGTATCAAAAATAGCGTGGTCAGCAGGACAAGGGAAGTGATCCTTCCCCTGTACTCTGCATTGGTGAGGCCACACCTGGAGTATTGTGTTCAGTTCTGGGCCCCTCAGTTCAGGAAAGACATTGAAGTGCTGGAGCGAGTCCAGAGAAGAGCAACAAGACTGGTGAAGGGACTTGAGCATAAGACCTATGGGGAGAGGCTGAGGGAGCTGGGGTTGTTTAGTCTAGAGAAGAGGAGGCTTAAGGTGACCTCATCACTCTCTATAACTACCTGAAGGGAAGTTATAGCCAGGTGGGGATTGGTGTCTTCTCCCAGGCAGTTAGCAACAGGACAAGGGGGCATGGGCTTAAACTCTGCCAGGGGAAATTTAGGCTGGATATTAGAAAGAAATTCTTTACAGAGAGAGTGGTCAGGCATTGGAATGGCCTGCCCAGGGAGGTGGTGGACTCGCCGTCCCTGGAGGTTTTTAAACTCAGATTGGACATGGCACTTAGTGCCGTGATCTAATAAATGGACTAGAGTTGGACCAAGGGTTGGACTCAATGATCTCTGAGGTCTTTTCCAACCCAGTCGATTCTGTGATTCTGTGATTCTGTGATACATCTTTACTCTCCTCAAACAGTATCAACTGAGGGATAACATCTTTCTCAAGCAGTGTGTATATACTGAATGATCCCATTGTAACCAAATGGATTTATGGTTTCTTACCATATTGCCATTACTTTTATAGTATTGTGGAGTTGTTCTCATTGGAATTGATATTTCATCAGTCTTCCATGCAGTGTAAGTAAGCATAATGATTACCTCTCACCCACAACTTGCTTGAATAACTCTGTCAAATTTTTCATATGAAACTCAACTAAATTTATTAGGGTCTTATAGCATGAGCTTCTCTCTGGATTTGTTTGTTTGTTGCTTGGTTGTTTCCTTGCTTGTTTATTTTTTATTTTACTTAACTTCCTTGATTATTATTATTATTTTTTTTAATGTTGTCTTGCATAAACATTTAACAACTCAACTCTGACTCTAACCACTGGTTCTTTGTCGTAAGTAGGAATTCTTCACATGTTGGCTACCTTGTGACCAGTTTATCAAAACTAGTTAACCAGTCTAATCTGTAAATCATGTGGTGTTTAGTTTAATGCTCCTTAGATAACTGCAGAGTGTAAAGTTTTGGAGAAGAGTATTACCAAGTTTTATAATATTGCTAGTGTACTTATGGTATACAAACAGATGTAGCATGGCTGCAACAGCTGTGTTGAAAAGTCAGTTATTCCCTCATCATACAAGTAATGGATTTTTCGCTAATCAAAATGTTCTGCTACGTTCGTTAAAAAAAAGTGCTTATGGTTTTAAAATATGCATTAACCACAAGTAAGTACTTTGCCAGTTGTGCACACATAGTATGATGCACTTATTTTAATTTTCCATTCCATGTTATGTGCTGAGCATTCTAATGATTTCCTCTTTAATTCCTCCACGGATGCAGTTAATGTTCTGTGTGACTCAGCATTGGCCTTCACTTTTGCTTGTCAATGAGCCCTCTGATAAAAATGATATCTGGACATAGGGACACAGAAAACATTCTAGTACATCTGGACTGGTAGCATATTAGATAAAAAATCTGTTCTGCTTTTTAAAAAACTCATTTGATGTATTTTAGAAACCACAGATTATACTTTGGAAAAGTTATTTGGAGGTCTGGAACTACTTTAGTTTTGAGTGGAGCATATTGGAACTTTTTTCCCTAGGCAAAAGAAACAGTGAATATGAAGCTTCTGAAAACTGAGACGTGACATATTATCTGACTTGTCTTCTTCATTTGTCAAGTTACTTGGCAACATCCCGCATCAATTCTACACATGATTAAGTGTCAATTCCAATTAAAACTTGACTAGTCTATTTTATATTCTAATTTTCAGTATGACCCTATGTGGAATATGCCATAGCTTATAACTTGTCATTATAAAGATGATTGTTTATCATCCCTGTGATATTTGTAAAACCAAGTATCACTAGGAAAACAAATATTAAGTAACATAAGGAATTAGGTCCTCTAAGTGAAGTTTCTAGTTCTCAGCTTACTGAAAATTAAACAATTAAACAGTATAGAAGCAAATAAATAAGGAGTATAAGGGCCAATAATTCACAAAAGAGAATCAAATTAATAATAAACATTTGTCTGCAGCACTGTTTCATTGACTGCTTTTATTGCACAAGTTAAAGGAAATACAACATCTCTGTGTTACTGTAACATCATATATTTGCCACCTAACACTACCTTGTCTCAAATCAGTTTCAGGAAGTGATGTTAGCATCTATCACATGAATTCAATATTACATGTAGAAACTGAAATTCTAATTTGTGTCTTAAACTTGTTTATCTGTTTGTTTGTCCAGCTGCTATTTATTTCACATTTGGTGCAGCTTTGATCAAATGTTTGTAACAGCATCTGTGCTATCAGTTTAAATGCTGACAGACACACTGGATGCAGGGTACACACTACTGTAGGTGACCTGCCTAAAGTTTATTTTACAGTAAATGTAAAGCCCCTAGGTCACAGAAGTCTCTGTTTTCAACTTAAATTTTGGTTGAGATACTAAAAAAATAGGTATGTAGCCCTTGTGTCTGTAGATATGTATTTTCTGTAAGAGATTTTTGAGGTTGTCACAGAACAGCAGATATTCATGAAATAGGGAAAGAGGCTTTTTCTTTCTCATTATATCTTTCTGAGAAGAGGAAATAAAAGGGAGGGAGGGAGGGAGGGAGGGAGGGAGGGAGGGAGGGAGGAAGGAAGGAAGGAAGGAAGGAAGGAAGGAAGGAAGGAAGGAAGGAAGGAAGGAAGGAAGGAAGGAAGGAAGGAAGGAAGGAAGGAAGGAAGGAAGGAAGGAAGGAAGGAAGGAAGGAAGGAAGGAAGGAAGGAAGGAAGGAAGGAAGGAAGGAAGGAAGGAAGGAAGGAAGGAAGGAAGGAAGGAAGGAAGGAAGGAAGGAAGGAAGGAAGGAAGGAAGGAAGGAAGGAAGGAAGGAAGGAAGGAAGGAAGGAAGGAAGGAAGGAAGGAAGGAAGGAAGGAAGGAAGGAACTCCAAACACTTTATAATTGTGCTTTGAGAAACCTGTTAGGGAGTAATACCTTATGTCTTAAAACAAAGTTAACAGAAACTGTAGCAGGAGACTGTAAGGTACTGCAACAATAGAAATCTGAATGTCATGCTTGTTTTATGGAATTGTAAGGTTAGAAGCAGAGAGGCCTCTGGAATGCACTTACTTTGGTACCTACCTGAGACAGTGACTCAGAAAGAAATGCACATTTCTACAGCTGTTTATTTTTTTTTTTCCGACACAAAATGAAGAGAGAGAAATGCTCTTAATATCTTGCTACTACCACAGGAGGAGTAAAGACTGTGAAATATCCATGCTCCATTCACATGAAAGCCATTTTTTTTAATCATTGTTTTCAAAGACAATTTCTTCTTTAGAGCATACTGAAGTGTTACCTCTTCACAATCAGGATAATACTGTAAGCTTTTATTTCTCCTTTTTACTACCCAGTCACTGAATAATGGAATTGCTGTGAGTTATGGTCCTCAAAGCATGTGATTCATGGGAACTGATCCCAGGGCAAGCTGGGGTCAGCCAGGGCAACCCCATCGGGCACCTCCACGAGGATGGGGATGAGCCAAGGCTGGGATGGGACATGGACGTATGTACCAGACAAACAGTGCCCATGGGCAGACACGGGAATGGCTGCAGGCAGTGTGTGCGATCTGCCCCTCCAAACTTCAATGATTCAGGAAAGAAGTGGCTCTAGATATGACTTAGGTAAGCTTACGTTACTCCTTTACTCCATGTATGCTGGTCATGTGTTCCCTCAGCTGTTTATGCTGGTACTGTGCTAGATAGGTCTGTTTCTCTCCAGCTGCCTGCCAACAAGCTCCAGGCATGGGAAGCCTGCGGGATCAGGGCCTGACAGCTGTGGAGAGCTATGAGTCACAGCGGCTGCAATTATGCTTCTTGCGTTTGTGCCTGGCTTCTGAAGGATATGGTGGCTGTCCTTGGATGCATATGCTTGGCATACTTCTGCCCAGCCACAAACATGCAAGAGTTCTTTTGTGTCACCACAGTCCTTTTACCAAGAAAAATGGAGACAAAACCATTATGCCTGGTATATTCTGCTATGTTATAAATAACTCTTTGTTCATTTATACATTCATCATACCCTTTGCTTTAGAATCTTTACTCTTTTCTAACTTAATTGAAAATTTTCTTTATTTGAACAGGGCTGAGATTTTTCTGTGTATTGCGAATAAACACTACTGTTCTACACTAACTGGCAGAGGGCAGTAGTGCATCTGGAAACTAGAAAAGACATATTTACCTTAATTACATCTGTCTAAATTAGGGGATTATATTCTAAGGTGACAGTTGCCCTATAGATACCAGAGAAAGAGAGAATAAAAGTGCTTCTAAATAGGCTTACCGTAATAAAACTGTGAAAAACATACATTTTCTTTCCTCTGAAGTTAAACAGAAAGCAGTCTTTAATGTGTGGTTAGCTTACTCACCACCAAGCAAGAGAGTCCATTACCCTTTCCCCGACTGACTAAAGACAGTAGCTCAAGAAAAGGGTGAATGGAAACAAGTCCGCACTCGAGGTAGCAGGCAAAACATCCCCTTGCCCACCCCACCCTCCCAGGTGCCTCTATACAACAGGTATGACGCTCTGGAAGCAGAAGTCCAGCCAGTGACCGATGAAAACAGAGGACCATCTACACCACAGGTGCTCACACAAACTGAAAGGCCTACCCCCCACGTTATGACCATCTCCACAAGAGAGAAAAGAAGGGTTATAGTTTTAAGTGACTCCCTTCTGGGGCGTATGAAAGGTCCAATATGCTGGAATGACCCTTCTCTTAGTGAGGTCTGGTGCCTTCCTGGAGCCCAGGTTTAGGTCATTGCCAGGAAACTTCCTAGATTTGTATGGGCCTCTGACTACTATCCATTACTGGTTTTTCATGTGGGTGGCGGTGAGGTTGCGACCCATAATCCATGGGCAATTAAAAGAGACTTCAGGGCCTTGGGATGGTTGGTGAGGGAAGCAGGTGCACAGGTTATTTTCTCCTTTCTTCTTCCAGTCATAGACAGTGACATTAGCAGAAACAGGTGGGTGCACTCTATTATTGCATGTCCAGTTGTAAAAAATGCTATTTATTTTTAATTCTGTTGTTATACTTACCCACAGAGAAGTTTATCTTAATATCTCACTTCATCTAGTGCCAAAACAGACAACACTTAATGGTTTTCTTCTGCATAAGTGCTTGTCTTGAGCATAAAACAGACTTATTTGTGTTGTATTCAACGGTGGCTCTGCAACCAAACTTTGTATGTTTTCCACAGCAACTCAGCTAACCTGAAACCTTTGTTATGAGGTCTGCTGTCTGCAGCACTCCACTGTAACTGACTGCAGTTTCTGTTTCAGTTATAAAAAAGGGGGGTTTAAAAGGCTGTGCCTTTGAGTTATTTAATTCAATTGAATTGTGTGCTGCTTCTAGCTTTCTATTTCTGTTCAATTATGTATTGATCATCTAAAGCAGCAGAACAGTTTTCTAAGTGGAATTTGAAGGTTAGATAGATAGGGAACAGACGGAGCAGGACTTATGTTACTTGGATTGTTATCAGGAATTGCTTGAGAATGAGCTATTTCTGGTGATAGTTGACAGCAAATTACAAAGTCTAGTATTTCAAAATTAACAACATTCTGCCGGGCAAGAAACAGTTAATTTGTGTGTGGGAGCATCCACAGATTTAGGAACCACAATTTTCCTAGCATTTGGTTTGTCTTTGTGTTGTGGCTTTTTACAAACCTCCTTTTGTAGTGGCAAAATACTAAAATTGCTTTATACCTAGAAAATGTGAAACTACACTGTGTCAATCTGGCATAGTGCAATTTTGTTCAGAGCAAGTCTCTGTTGATTTGCACAAGTCTAACCACAAATTTCTAAAGAGTGGTGACTGCTACTAACCTACTTTGATCTGGGGAAAAAAAAATCAGTCACTGGCGTTGCTCTCCCTATGAGTTTTCATATCTTTTTGTTGTTGTTACTGTTCTTGTTGTTTTCTTATCTTTCTGTCACCTTTTCTTTTGTGAGTTTTGGGATTTTTTCCTGCTTTTTGAAAGGTAATTGAATTAGTGTTTTCCCATTATGTTTGACAACTAGACAAAGTGAGAGGAAAGGGTTACTTTTAAGCCTCTCTAGAGAAAAGTCTGGCCTTATTCAGCTGATAAGCACCACATTTCTGGATCTCTTCAGTACTTAATTACACCTAACTCTGTGAACCAAGACGCAAGCATTCTTATATTTTGCCCATCTTGTAGCTTTACACCCCACATAAATTTTGATACTGAAGTAACAATTAAGGCTGGTGTTGAACAAATTTTACATAATTTTTCATTTATTATTATTATTATTATTATTATTATTATTATTATTATTATTATTATTATTATTATTATTATTCCAAATTACTAAAAAATTAATTACTTGCCACTAAGTTTGGTTGGTTGGTTGGTTTGGTTTGGTTTGGTTTCCAAAAAACCCAAAAAAACAGAAACCAAAAAAACAACCATCAAGTAAAATCGCTTTTGTTTCTGTTACCCTGTGTAGAAGAAAAATTCAATATGGGCTCATAAATCACATTAATAGCTTCAGTCAAAATCCAACTATGAAAATTAATGCTAAAATAATTCCTCTTTTTAACAATGGAATTAAAAAAAAAAAAGTTAATATGAAACCTTATTTAAAGAATATTTACAGAACAAAAGCCTAGTTCTGGATGTCCTGTGCACCTGGATGCATGAAGCCATGCATCAATATGCGTGGTTTCACTGGCAGTGGGAAACTAACTGTATACTGGAATTTTCTGACCTGGTCTTGGCTCATCTGCAAAAACCTGTTGAGAGGCTACTGAGTGGGCCATCTGCAGCACATGTTTCACGAGGACATTCTGAGGTGTGACGCATATGCTTCTGCAAGTTTAATTATATATATTGATAATGGAGGCTATCCTTTTGTCTGCATAGGAATGTTTCTTTGACTGAATCGCCTTCCTTGAGTTCTTTATGGGCTCATTATTTTGCTAGTCTTTGTCTTCTATTTTCTTCTTTCTTTCTGTCCAGCTCCTTTATCTGTTCTCTGATTTTTGGATTGTTGTTGCCTGTACAACCTTCCTTCTAATTGCTTCTATCAAGTGCTTAGTTCATGTAGAAATCAAACTTTCTGAGTTTAACTTTGGTAAAAATAAATTGGTTCCCTACTCTGGAAGGGAAAACCACAGTACTAGATAATGAACTTGCACTGGCTACTCAGATTTGACATTCCAATTTTTATATATATATATATATATATATTCATATATTTTTATATATATATATATATAACCTAACAGGGACAGGGCTGCTGTTACAAAGACTCCATTGCCAAGGGGTACAGTCAAAATGCACAGTGTTCTCTCCAAAGCCCATTATCTGCTTTGAAGACCGGTTCATTAACATGTGTCCTGTTTCTACACTATAGAAGCTTGTGAAGGCTGCTGAAGCTATAAAGAGTAATGTTTTAAACATTCCTGTAGATCTGTTTAAAAGCAAAAAACTTCTCAGCAGAAAGCTGAGCTTCCTGAGGCATTCCAGACTTTGTTGAAAATGATTTTGTTGTTGTCATTTCCATATGTTGCTGTCATGGAGATCTATTCTTTGGAAAAAAAAAAAAAAACTTTTTTAGGAAGTATTAAGCTTCTGTAATGAAAATTACATACAGATGCAGACATGCACATATCTACTGAAATTAGTCTTCTGAATCAGTTTTCTTAGTTTTAAGCAGTGGATTTTACATTCTTCTGTCCCTAGTGTCTTATAAATATTTCTACAGCATGTAAGTAGATGTGCTTATTCTAATTTAAAGTGCAGTAATATAGTCTTCTTTACCATGGTCATTTAAAAATAGAGTTTTAATACTCCACAAGCAAAACTCTTGCTACTGAAATCAGCTATCTGAAGATTGATCTTGCAGTTATAAATCTTACAAGAGGAACTCAATAGCTCAAATTAAGGTACACCAATTACACAGTAACTGCTAAATGAATAGTATATAATTTAGCAATTTGCTTAGGAGTTCAGCTCAGATTTTGATGTCTCTAATTATGGAGAGACCAGTTCACCAGGGGGTAAAATGGCAACTTTGATCATAAAACTGATAACTGTCTAAAAAAGGGTTTAGAACACTTATCTAAGTATTGAATGCATTTAAAGATATATTTTATTCTAAATTTCAAACTAAATTTTATTCTCCTAATTTTCTTTAGCATCATTTCAGAGAGGTTTTTCTTCCTTGATTCCAACATATTTTTAGTTCTTTGTTCATTTTCACAGGTGACAAGTAATTACATAATTTGTACAGAAAAAAATGATGTAGTCCAACAACATTGTGGCTCTAGAGAAAGATGATGAAAGTCAGCTGAGGACTGTCATTCACATTTTCATTTTAGCAATTAGGAGATCTGAGCATTTAAAATGCAGTTAAATAACAATGTCAAAAATTCTGGTTTTATCGATACTTAGGAACACTCAATTTACATGAGAAAGTATTATTAATAAAAATAGACAGGTATGTAAAATAATAGCAATAAACAGGTAGTTAATTTGAAAGCTAGGGAAATTTAGATGAAAACCTAAAATAATTGAAGACAACACTTTGGCCAGTCAGAATCCAAAAGAAGTGTGTCACAGTGGGAACAAAGTATTTTAAATTACATAACTGCAATAGAAGAAATGTATAAAAATATTAATCAGAATGCAATGGAAGATGAGATTCTGAAAAAAAAAATGTTATTTTTTTGAAAATAAAAGGTTAGGTATTCACATGTTGTTACACTAAGCAAGCTTTGCTACTACTTTATAACTTGAAGACATTCTCACACAGGAACAGTTAAAGTGGAATAATTTAAGTGTGTTCCTGCTCCAGCAGGGGGATTGGACTAGATGATCTTTTGAGGTCCCTTCCAATATCTAACACTCTGTGATTCTGTGATTGGCCTGCCTGGCCACAAGGGCACATTGCTGGCTCATGGCTATTCTGCTGTCCACCGGGACCCCCATGTCCCTTTCCCCTACACTGCTCTACAACAGGTCATTACCCAACTTATACTGGAACCTGGAGTTGTTCCTACCCAGATGCAATACTCTACACTTGCCCTTGTTATATCTCATTAAATTTTTCCCCACTCAACTCTCTAGCCTGTCCAGGTCTCGCTGGATGGCAGCACAGCCTTCTGGCATGTCAGCCACTCCTCCCAGCTTGGTGTCATCAGCAAACTTGCTGACAGTGCACTCTATCCCCTCATCCAAGTCGTTGATGAATAGTACTGGTTTCTTGTATTTTCTGATAATCTTTTACACTAAATATTAACCACAGAGTCTCAGAAAACAGGTACACTTTCATTCTGTTTATCTCCACATTAAGAATTATGAAAAAGTTAAGAACATTTCTAAAGTACTACAAATAACTAGAAGGATGTATGAAAAACTGAGCACTAGGTCTCAAGTAATTGCTTAAAAAATAAATATAAGTGGAATATGGGAATATAAAATAAAGATACAGGACCATCAGTGCAGAGCAATAGTCCTTAAAGATACAGACAGGTACTTCTTATTTTCCCACTTATTGATACTCATTTTCTTGTTTGTTTAGATGTTGACAGCACTAGGTCTGCAGTAGGATTGTGTTGAACCAAGATTGTTGGAATTGTAAGAACTGCTTGGAAGATTCATTCAAACAATGCAGGAATTATCTTCAAAGAGATAAAGATTATTCTTGATCTTTTCCAGCACAGTAAGACTGCCTAGTGAGGTCACTGGGATTTCAGCACATTTACTACTTTTTCTAAATGGACTTCCTGCATTTATCTTCAGTTTTCATGTTCTTACTGGCACCGAATTGTAATAAAATGTTAAACTGCCAAACTACCAGCAATCTACTGAATAGGATGTAGTTGTACATAATTGCCTGGATCTTTTTATACCTCCATATATCTCATATTTCTTTTCTCTTGTTAGTGCCTTCAAGTCCACAAATATCTTCTCAACTTCTATGCCTTCTGATTGTCAGACTATCAACATTTTTATAAAGTCACTAGTAGAGAGAGAGAAATTTCCTTGATGTCAGATAATTTTGCAATTATTTTTGTTTTGATAACCTGTGGAAACTATTC
Source organism: Streptopelia decaocto (assembly GCF_964273445.1). NCBI lineage: Eukaryota > Metazoa > Chordata > Aves > Columbiformes > Columbidae > Streptopelia > Streptopelia decaocto. The sequence continues at coordinate 43,555,127 of NC_138657.1, forward strand.
CCTTTCATAATCTCACAGTACTGTCAGACATGAGTCAGATAATTAGTTCTCCAGCTGTACTCCAAGTTTTATTCTCACTGAATTTTTTTCAAGGATTTAACCTTATTTTCCCAGAGCCCCATCTCACTGTGGAATACTGTAGAGTCTTTGAAAATACTTTATTTGATGATGTAGGATTTTTAGGGGGCTTTTGAGATGGAATAGCTATTTTTATCTAAGTGTGCCATATCAGTATACTTTTTTTTTTTTTTTTTGTAACCTTCTGTTCCTTCCAGGAGATGATTCTGATAATTCTGGAATTTTCTTGAATATTAAGACCATTTACTGACTCTTTTGATGGTACATGATTCTGACAAAACAAACAGCTGCAGTAAAATTAGTACCATTTCTCTTATCACAGCTTTTTCCTGCAAGTTTTTCCTTGGCAACCCACTTGAAAGTTTCCAAATGCACATCACATTCTCATAACTTTTTAATATTTTTGAAAACTTCAGAGATTCTCTTTTTCAACTGTTTATTTATTTCTCTATTCCAAGTCTTCGTATTCAGGTAAAGACATTACACTAAATTCTTAGCTCCAAAATTTAGATAGGTAGAAAAGCGCTTAAATAGAGGGTTCACTTTTGCCTTGTTTATTTTAGCATTAGTTCTCCTGATAGGTGGATCTATCAAGCCCACAGAAATACAGAAGTCCTTCTACCATATTAAGAACATGCAGTTTCTAGGAAGGAATAATGCTTTATTAGATACCTTTTACTAAAAGCTTGGAAATTAGAATGTTGCAGCTTAAATAGTAGGATGGGCTTGAGGAGCTAATTGTGTTTGAGAGGCTTATTTGTGCTACATATAATACAACAGCTCCTTCCACACCTTAATATTGAAGAATAGCAATGAATGTCATCTTTTCAAATAAAGAAAAAAAATCAGTGATTGTGACTTTTCTATCTGATTTCAAACACTCTGCATCACTATGAACACTGAAGTAGATTTAGCCCTTAACGTTGTCTTGATAGGATCAATCTTATCCATACAAGAGGAGTGATCAAAACTCAGGGTGCAGTATGTAATGTTTTCATGCTTCACAATCACAGTTGATACATGTAGCTATAAGTTACATTTCATTTTATAAGTAGAAGGATTTGCTGTTGACAGTAAGCAACATAATATTATTGTGCTACTTTGATTGTATTAGAAAGGATTTTGGAACTAGTTTTAATGGAAAAAAAATTCTGCTAAACGTGTTGAAAAAACAGAGGATGTCTTATAAAAATGCGTGAATTTGTCTCTCTTCTGTATTGCTCTTGTAATATTTTGAAAACAGATTTTGGATTAAATTAATTCAAGCAAGGTAACTGGAATACTCAAATATAACCAGTGTGAAGATTATAAAGCCTCTTTAAACGTCTTGATCAAAGATGCTGGCAAGTTTAGATGTTATATTTGTGGGTTATACACATGATACTAGAAACAGCCTCTGCCTAAACAGTTAGTAAAATTAGAACTTGACTGTGAATAAGGAAGTATTTTAAGTCCTCTTTCTAATGTATTCTTGACTTAATAACAGTATTTATTTATTGAGGACAAAGGTTCTCAGCAGACATAAGCTACAATACTTACAGATAATTACCTGTGTTTAAACTACTAAAACTTGGACCACTAGATCAAATTAAATATTTAAAAGTTTAATAATATTGTTTAAAAATATATAGTTTCGTGGCAGTATCTTTAGAGATATTTCAATTTTTGTAATTTACTAAAAATCCTTATTTTACATATTACATCATCATAATTTCAATGTATTCCTTTGTGATTTAAGTGCTGATTACGCTCACTCCCACATAGTATTATTTATGTAATTTTTTTTTGTCTGCTTCCAGCTGCATTTGAGGCTTAAACAATTATACAAATAGATGCCCTAATGCCATTGCAGTTTCCTTGTAGCAAATTTATTTAAAGCATACATGATTTTACAGTAATATTGTTTGTTATCAGGAGAAATGTATTATCTAGCAGAACACTGGGGATTTATGCAGCAATCTTGTTTCATTAAGGTGAGAGTCATATCAGAATTCTGGTATTACTTTATGTTGAATATAATCACTCTTCTTCCTTGAAAAATATTTTATTTCCTGGACTAGTAGTAAGAAACAAATGTAGAGACAAAAACATTTAGTCTGTGTACCAAAGATTAAGTGAAATAAAGAGTAGTAAACAAAACCTGTAAGCAAACTAGAAAACACTGGGAAATGTTGTGACATATATCATAAAAACACACCTGAGGGATGGGATGGCATCCAGAGGGACCTGGAGAAACTTGAGAAATAGACACACGTGAACCTCATGAGGTTCAACAAGGCCAAGTACAAGGTCTAGCACCTGGGTCAAGGCAAGCCCCAGTAGCAATACAGCCTGGGGGATGAAGGGATTAAGAGCAGCCCTGTGGAGGAGGACCTAGGGGTTCTGGTAGATGAAAGACTGAACATGAGCTGGCAGTGTGCACTTGCAGGCCAGAGGGCCAACCATAGAGCATGGCCAGCAGGTAGAGGGAGGTGATTCTTCCCCTCTGTTCTGCCCTGGTGAGATTCTACCTGGAGTACTGCATCCAGGTCTGGAGTCCTCAGTACAGGAAAGACGTGTTGGAGACGGTCCAGAGGAGTACCACCAAGATGATCAGAGGGACAGATCACCTCTCCTATGGGGAAAAGCTGAGAGCATTGTGGTTTTTCAGCTTCGAGAAGAGAGGGCTCCAGGGAGAACTTACTGCGGCCTTGCAGTACTTAAAAGGGGCCTATAAGAAGGATGGGGACAGACTTCTTAGCAGGGCTTGTTACAATAGGACAAGTGTTATGGTTTTAAAGTAGAAGAGGGGAGATTTGAGCTAAACATGAGGAAGAAATTTGTTACAGAGAAGTTGGTAAAGTACTGGCACAGGTTGCCCAAAGAGGTAGTAGATGCCCCAGTCCTGGAAACATTCAAGGCCAGGCTGGATGGGGTTCTGAAAAACCTGACCTAGTTGAAGATGTTCCTGCTCATTGCAGGGGTTTTGACCTAGATGACCTCTGGAGACCCCTTCCAATCCAAACTATTCTATGATTCTATGAAAAAAATTACCAAATGAATCTCTGGTTTCTCACTTTTTATTTGTTTTGGAAAAGATGAAATTTTAAAACATGATTCCATAATTCCAAGAGTGATGATGGGCCTCCTGCTGACCTGGAAAACATTACATGGTCCATATGGACACAAAACACTGACCACTAAGAGCTGTTCCTTCTGTTTAGTATTTTCACTCCCATTCTCAAGTTATGAAATAAGGTATCACATTAAAACCAGCAGCAAGCTATTTTGCTCCAGTTCCTCTCTGCAACTGTTTTGTCATATAAAGTGAACATTTAAGCTAATCATATTTACAGCTATATTTGTTTTCTGTTCCTCTAGGTTCCCGAGTTAGTAATTTTGTTGCAAGCAAGACAACTCATTTTTAGAAAGTAAAAGTTTATTTTCCTTGCTTTGATCATTAAAAATGTACTTCATATGTGCTTCTGTTTAATGGAAAATTTTGTTATTCCTCCATATTCTGTGCCTTTCCATTTGGAAATATGTGTTTACTATCTGTGAGAATGCAATTCAAATGTTTTTATTCAAACGTTAAGAAGGACACTAGCCTCTTTTCACTGAGCAGAAAGATTTGAAAGAAAAAAATGGATCTTATTTTAATAGTGAGTAGGATGCATGGATTAAGACCCAATTCAGGCTCAAAATAACAAGAAGTGTTTGACAATGAGGGTGGTGAAACCCTGGAACAGGTTGACCAGAGAGGTAGTAGGTGCCCCATTCCTAAAAATAATCAAGGTCAGGCTGGATGGGCCTCTGAGCAACCCAATCTGGTTGAAGATGGCCCTGCTCATTGCAGGGGGGTTGGATGAGATGACCTTTAAAGATCCCTTCCAACTCATAATTCAATTATTCTGTTCCACTGTAACCATTTTTAACACAACAGTTCACAAGCTGAGGGAAGCAGTCCATAGCTGCTCAGAGGTCAGTTGCTGCTACTTAGCTTCTCAGCAGCATGGGAAATAATCATAGTGGTGAATGCCTGAGAAGGTGCTGCAGCTCATCTGGTGTCCAGGGTTTCCCTCATCTCTACTTTCTGCTTAGCCAGAACTTTTTCGTTAGTGCTCCCTACCTCACCTCTAGCTCTAACAGTTACAGTTGATGTCCTGAATTTCTACAGCAAAACCCCATATAGTCTCAAGTTGACACCAACTTGGGAAGGAAAGAATTTGTATTTCTTATCAAAAGTCATCTGATAATTGGAATTACTCAAGGGAAATAAGGCGCATCTCTGAAGCCAGGGTGAATGCTCGTGTTAGCTGTAACAAAGGAAGGAAATGTTAACCAGTTGGAAACTGAAGCAATGGAAGTAAAAACACTAATTATACCACATAATAAAGATAAATAATGGCATGTTAATGTCACTTTTTATCCCTATAACTTTCTTTATCACAATTGGTAGATTATTTCTTAATTATTTTTTCTTATCCAAGACTTAAATAAGAAATTATTTTTCATTTATAGAGGTATTTGAAACAGTTCCCACTTAATCATTTTCCCTTACATGAAAAATTTCATAAGATTCACACTCCTTCAGAAAAGGCCAGTGACCTTGAAAAGGACAAATTGTGAGAGCTGGAAATTTATGTTGAATGTTACATACAGTTTTACTGAAAATCCCCTGACATGTCTTGCCCCCATTTTCAAATGTATATTCAGGAATTGCTCATGTATTCAAGTTAATAACATTTTTTCCCCTTTTTATTCAAAACCCTTGGAGCAAAAACAGAAGAACAGAACCTAAATATAAAGATAATATTGTGTAAAATAAAGATTATAAGTGAAATAAATTTATAAAATTTTTGACTCAGAAAAGTATCCTAAGCAGTGACTGATGGTTTGTGTTGCAATAGGTAGTGTATAGGGAATGGTCTCTACACCTCTACATCTCAGTCATTTACATATTATGTTTATTTTGCAGTTCTTACTAATAATCTACTTCAAGGATAAATTCTATTGCTATTTAGAAAGGATTTTAAGTCTCTTTGGCTCAGTAACTCATTGCGCCAAATTGTCAAAAGCTGTAGTGAGAATGTGACTGAAAGACACTGTCATGGAGTTTTCTCTTTCATGATTTAGATTAGGCATTGATTACTCAGAGAGAAAGTACCAGACTACAAAGACCTTCTGCTGATTTATTCTTTAACTTTTCTGTCCTTAGGTGAATGACTACAGATTCAATATAAACACATCATGCATGCATATGCAGGAAAAGACGTACATCTACCAGTGTATAGGGGTATATGTATGCACAGATTTATCAGCCTTGAAAGGTTTCAATTTGTTAATTATAGCATTTTTAAAATAGACTACACAGTGACTTAACCTTAAATTGTATATTCTAGCTAAAAGTATGCATTAAGTGTCTGAAATATTACTATAAAATTATTTATTCTTTTCTTTTTATAAAAGCTTTACAAACTTTAGGAAAATACATAGCCACCTACAATTATTAATGTCATTCTTATAAGGATATTGCTTTATTTGCAAGAGATTATGAAACATTTTAATAGTGTAGCCAGTTTTTTACTAGCAAAAATATTCTAAATAACAACTATATTAGTCAGTTATTTTTATGACACTTTCTATGATATGTACAATGGAGAAGTTAAACAGTGGCACAGGTTTCCCAGAGATGTGCAATCTCAGTCCTTGGAGATATCCAAAGGTCAATTGAATGAGTCCCTGAGCAATATGTTCTAACTGAGGTTAGTTCTGCTTTGTTCAGGGAATTGGACCAGATGACCTATATAACTCCTGTCCATCCTAAATCTTTCTATCATTCTTATCTAATTAGAAAAGGCCAGATGTTATGTTATATTATATGTTATATTGTGTTATGTTATATTATGAACTAATAAGATAGTTCAGTAAACATTCATACATTAGTTTAGTAATATAATAAACAAGGGAGTTTAGGTGAAGTTATACACAGGATTGAAGTTTGTATGTTCTTTCATAAAACAACATTCATAATTCAGGAGACCCCTATAGGAATAAAAATTGACTTTCACTTGTATATTCTGTGAATGCAAGAGATATGTGGAAGGTATGGAAACAGCAGAGAAAAACACCTAAAGATATTCAACCCCATTTTTCCTTCATCATGCCCACTGACCTCCCTAAAAAACCCAAACAAAGCCATACCAAAACCCCACAAAATTTGAGCAGGCAAGAAATATTTCCTGAAACAGTATTTAGTTAAGTTAAACTGAGACAAAACTTCAAACTATCCAATTGGACTTCAATTAAAAAAAAATAAAGTTAATGAATTTTACTGTCAGTTTATTTCTCCTAGATTCTTACAGCTAGTAATAATTGCATTTTTCATCAAAATATTTGACTTCACAAAACACAATCTTATTAAATGTCAGTCTTTCCCAGTCTCTTCTGGACAGTCTCTGCTATCTGCATTCTTGTATGGCTGGATCTGATTCTCAATATAATTTGTTGAAGAGAAAAAGAATAAAAGGATACAACACCATCTCAGAGACAATTTCACACATCTGTTCCTGCAGGTGATCCTTCATTCTTTTTCATTTATAATTAATGAAAAATAATGGTGCTGACACAAGTTAATTACTATGAAAAATTACAGTTTATACTATTCATTATTTTAATGGCAAATTACTTGAGATTTTCAAACACTGTTCCTAAGCAATTAGAAGTGTTTATAAGGAGTTCGCCTGTGATTTTTTTTATGATTTTGAACTCTGTGTACTAAAGGGAACACCCAATGCTTTTCATTAACAACTGAAGTAACAAAACAATAGATTTGAATCACTAGTCCTGTGTCTGAGGGAGGAAAATGAAGAACAGTCTGAGCATATGTTGATGTAGCAGAGGTCAATTGACAATACACAAATATATTCATTACAGTTAAACTTTTATCAACAGATTTGGAAAAAATATTATGAAACCCTGTCATTCGAAAATTATTTGATGTAAGTAATTGGAAATACTGTCATATCTTCACCAAAACTTTAAATTACTTGTTTAAAAGTTAGAATTAATATTCTTCAAATTAGCACATGCAAATAAGGAAAATGTTTCTTTTACAACTTGCTTTTCATATAAATACATGAATTTCAAAAGTACATGTGATATTTTTTCAGATAATTAAAGAAAATTTATGGTTGAAACATACTAATCAAGTCTAATTTCTGTAGGCAAATGACTATGAAAAAACATTCACAAAATGTATTAACAGTCAATAATAGCTGAGAACGGGCTGTCTTGCATTTTGCTCAAAAACCTGAATTAATTAGAAATAGTATTCCTTCTACTGCATATCACTGAACAATGCATAGATTAACACAAAAAGTAGCTCAAGAAGTTATGTTAGACCTGTTTATCTTTCATCTCATTTGTTTTTAGGTAGATTAAATACTACTTCATTATTCAACAATCTACTGCTATGTTAACCTTACAAAAAACGTATCAGTTTCAGTGCAAGAATTATCATGAATCACAGAACTCAAATTATAAAACAGCACTTCAATACACATCGAACATCTGATTTCAAAAAGAAAGCCCAGTGCCAGGATAATATTTCTCAACAGAATAGAGGTCACAGAAACCATAAAAAATGCAGAGTAGTATAGGGAAGAAAAAAGTACCTAAATTTCAATACTTTGAAAATACTGTAGACAACAGTAAGTGTCATGACTTCCATAGATAGGGAAATTCCTGGCTCGAGTACATCAGTCAAGTAAATCAATCTGATACACAAGTACGTAGGAAAAGACAGAAATTTCTGGAAGATCTCAAATGCAGAGGAAAATAACCTCTCAGAAATTTCCTTACTTTTATACATTTGCTGAGTTACATTCTCTTGGAATGTCAAGATATATTATCTGTGAACTTTTACATCACATATAGAATATCTTTCATGATTCAGAAGTCCAGTTTTATCTTAATTTTATTTGCTTATGCATTTTATTTTCTTGTTTATGCATTATGAATGAGGTTCTGAAAGAGCAGAGATGCTTAGATCACCGGGATGGTAAGATCACCAGGAAATTGTGGACTTAACAGTGCTGTTATTGTAGATTAGTAGCATTGCTACCAAGCATTTCAAATGCAAACACACAGACTATAAATAGTGTTTCTGTGATGCAGACAAAAACTCACTGGGGACTACTCCAGTACCACTGTACTAATTTTAATGTAAAACTAATAAAGACATGACCCAGGATCTTCAGAGTTTGAAGTCTATTATCCAGACACTAACTGTTACTGCACTTCTCTGCTGCTTATTTATATTTTTTGTAATGGATTAAAATCAGCAGAGATATTTCCCTGCCAAAAAAAGTACATTTACTTAGATTCTTCACCTTCTAATCGCCAAATGAAGAGCTCTGGACTATATGATGCTAGCTATAAAAATCAGTTGCTGAAACAATCTATCAGTGCTGAGATGATGATGTTAGTCCTAGATGGTATTTGTAGAAGATGACAGAGGTTGTCTCATCAACCACCAAAATATTGTAAGATTCAAAGGCTTTTTACTATCCTACCAGTATATACTTTTAAAAATACTGTGGCAATCAAAACTATGGGTCATCACGTCAATAAATACGGTGTCTTTTGTATTATTTTTCTGGATGGTAAACAAGTCTGTGAGGCCTATGATCTGTGGAAAATAATAGGTTTTGGAAATGCCTCAGAAAAGGATGTCTGGGTTTGTAGAAATATGTTTGAAATGTCTCCTTGTGAAAAGTTTGTGATTTGTTTTGATTTGCTCAGGGTTTTTTGGTTGGTTGTTTTTTTTTTGTTTGTTTGTTTGTTTTTTCTTTCAGCTTGGATCTGTAGTTGGAATATTTTCCTCTCTTGTTTTATCCCTCTTATATATATATTTAAAAAAGAGAAAGATTAAATATGTAAATCTGTGCAGCTCTCAGATACTTACCCTCTGCAGCTGTGGCAGCAAACAGCAAAGAACTTGCCTACATTAACCACTTATATTTTAAACCTGTAAGATTGAAACATATCTGTATGTATTCTGAAAGCATTGGACCAGAGTCTTGCTGGGTTTGAACTGACATAATCTCATTGCAGTCAGCAGACCTTCAATAATTTGCAGCATAATTTTGGCATCATAATTCTTCTTGGTTCTTGAGTTACTCAGTTTAGTGAACAGAAATTATATATCACACTGCATTCTGAACATGCCTGTAGATTTCCTCAGCACCCAGAAAGTTTCCAGTAATACTACTGATGTACTACTGCATTAACAGATATACATAAATAAAATAATATTATAATGAATTAGCTTGTGCACAAAATTAAGAAAGATTTTATGGTATAGAATTACTAGTGTTCAAGCTTCATATTAAGAAACTGACTACTTAACTCTAGTGACTATGAAGTATGTTTAGTCCACTTCATTTTCTCTTTGATGTCTTCTTCAGTGTCTTTTTCTTTGAATTACTGTGAATTTCTGTGAAATTTATTCGTAGTGAACCATATAATTATGTCAATTTTTAAACAAGTCTTTCCAGTGCCTTCCAAGATTCATTATATTTAAAGACTGATAACACAATATGACTTAGATTTTTCCAGCTGCGAATCCAAGAAGGAGTGCATCCTAGGTCTAAAAATTGAAAATGCCAATGCTTTAATATTAAGGATTTGGTTTACAGTAAAAGATTCAAAGAAGGAATAGTATGTTTTGAAGAAAAAAAAAAATTAAGGTGAAAGGCTAGGAAGATGGGTTTCTCTACCATGGACAGCAGGAGCAAGAAAAGGAAAACAAAACCACACACACAAACAAACCACAACCAAACCTGAAAAATACCATTCATATTTTTCTTTTTGCATGATAAAAACTTTTGCATCATATTGTAACAGCATAATAATTTCAGCTGTGTATGGACAGGAAATTTGCTATAAATTGCAGTCACACTAATAGATTCTACACATGGGATAAGGAGCCTTTTTCTATGCAGATAGAGATTCTGAATGTGGTATGGGAACTTCAATGAGTTTCAAACTGCCATTCAATGTAAAGATCATGGTGTTGTAGCCCAACTAATTTTACAGAAATATCGTTTCTTGCTTATGAAATTTTTATTGCCACTGATCAAATCATGCACAGGTTTGATACTCATGGATGTATGGCCTGAATTAGTTCTGTAAATCATAATACCTGTGGTAAAAGAAGATCTATGTCTTAGCTATTGTCAGAAATCTTCATGACCTTACCTCTAGTTCAAGTCACGGTATCACCACGGTATCACCACGGTATGTTTGGGATTGGAAGGGACCTCAAAAGATCATCTAGTCCAATCCCCCTACTGGAACAGGAACGCCTAGGTGAGGTCGCACAGGAACATGTCCAGGTGGGTTTTGAATGTCTCCAGAGAAGGAGACTCCACAACCTCCCTGGGCAGCCTGTTCCAGTGTTCTGTCCCCCTCACTGAGAAGAAGTTTCTTCTCAAATTTAAGTGGAACCTCTTGTGTTCCAGCTTGATCCCATTACCCCTTGTCCTATCATTGTTTGCCACCGAGAAGAGCCTGGCTCCATCCTCGTGGCACTCACCTTTTATATATTTATAAACACTAGTAAGGTCACCCCTCAGTCTCCTCTTCTCCAAACTAAAGAGACCCAGCTCCCTCAGCCTTTCTTCAAAAGGGAGGTGCTCCACTCCCTTAATCATCTTTGTTGCCCTACGCTGGACCTTCTCCAGCAGCTCCCTGTCCTTCTTGAACTGAGGGTCCCAGAACTGGACACAATATTCCAGATGTGGTCTCACCAGGGTGGAGTAGAGGGGAAGGAGGACCTCTCTCGACCTACTAACCACCCCCCTTCTAATACACCCAAGGATGCCATTGGCCTTCCTGGCCACAAGGGCACAGTGCTGGCTCATGGTCATCCTGTTGTCCACCAGGACCCCCAGGTCCCTTTCCCCTACACTGCTCTCTAATATGTAATTTCCCAACCTATACTGGAACCTGGGGTTGTTCCTGCCCAGATGCAGGACTCTACACTTTTCCCCTGTTAAATTTCATCAGGTTATTCCCCACCCAACTCTCCAACCTGTCAGCCACTCCTCCCAGCTTAGTGTCATCAGCAAACTTGCTGATAGTACACTCAATTCCCTTGTCCAAATAGTTAATGAATATATTGAATAATATTGGCCCCAGTACTGACCCCTGAGGCACTGCACTAGATACTGGCCTCCAACTAGACTCTGCACCATTGACTACCACTCTCTGGCTTCTCTCCTTAAGCCAGTTTGCAACCCACCTCACTTTCCCAGGGACAGAGGTGAGGCTGACCGGTCTATAATTACCCGGGTCCTCCTTCTTGCCCTTTTTGAAGACTGGAGTGACATTTGCTTTCCTCCAATCCTCGGGCACCTCTCCCGTTTCCCAAGACTTGGCAAAGATGATGGAGAGCGGTCCAGCAATGACTTCAGCCAGCTCCCTCAGCACCCGCGGATGCATCCCATCTGGACCCATGGATTTATGGATGTCCAGACTATTTAATTGCTCCCTAACCCAGTCATAATCTCCCGACCGAACGTAGGATTGTAGCTCCTCCTGAGAGGTGCCCGAGGATTGGAGGAAAGCAAATGTCACTCCAGTCTTCAAAAAGGGCAAGAAGGAGGACCCGGGTAATTATAGACCGGTCAGCCTCACCTCTGTCCCTGCGAAAGTAATGGAACAGCTTGTCCTTGGTGCCATCTCAAGGCATATCAAGGATAAGAGGGTTATTAGGGGCAGTCAGCATGGCTTTACCAAGGGTAGGTCATGCTTGACCAACCTCATAGCCTTTTATGAGAATGTAACAAGGTGGATGGATGATGGCAGAGCGGTGGATGTGGTCTACCTTGACTTCAGTAAAGCCTTTGACACAGTCTCCCACAGCATCCTCACAGCTAAGTTGAGGAGGTGTGGTCTAGACAATAGAGTAGTGAGGTGGGTTGCAAACTGGCTTAAGGAGAGAAGCCAGAGAGTGGTAGTCAATGGTGCGGAGTCTAGTTGGAGGCCAGTATCTAGTGGAGTGCCCCAGGGGTCAGTGCTGGGGCCAATATTATTCAATATATTCATTAACGACTTGGACGAGGGAATTGAGTGTACTATCAGCAAGTTTGCTGATGACACTAAGCTGGGAGGAGTGGCTGACATGCCAGAAGGCTGTGCTGCCATCCAGCGGGACCTGGACAGGCTGGAGAGTTGGGCGGAGAATAACCTAATGAAATTTAACAAGGGCAAGTGTAGAGTCCTGCATCTGGGCAGGAACAACCCCAGGTTCCAGTATAGGTTGGGAGATTACATATTAGAGAGCAGTGTAGGGGAAAGGGACCTGGGGGTCCTGGTGGACAACAGGATGACCATGAGCCAGCACTGTGCCCTTGTGGCCAGGAAGGCCAATAGCATCCTGGGGTGTATTAGAAGGGGGGTGGTTAGTAGATCGAGAGAGGTCCTCCTTCCCCTCTACTCCACCCTGGTGAGACCCCATCTGGAATATTGTGTCCAGTTCTGGGCCCCTCAGTTCAAGAAAGACAGGAAACTGCTGGAGAGGGTCCAGCGTAGGGCAACAAAGATGATTAAGGGAGTGGAGCATCTCCCTTATGAAGAAAGGCTGAGGGAGCTGGGTCTCTTTAGTTTGGAGAAGAGGAGACTAAGGGGGGACCTTATTAATGTTTATAAATATAGAAAGGGTGAGTGCCAGCAGGATGGAGCCAGGCTCTTCTCGGTTGCAAACAATGATAGGACAAGGGTTAATGGGATCAAGCTGGAACACAAGAGGTTCCACTTAAATTTGAGAAGAAACTTCTTCTCAGTGAGGGTGACAGAACACTGGAACAGGCTGCCCAGGGAGGTGGTGGAGTCTCCTTCTCTGGAGACATTCAAAACCCGCCTGGACATGTTCCTGTGCGACCTCACCTAGGCGTTCCTGCTCCAGCAGGGGGATTGGACTAGATGATCTTTTGAGGTCCCTTCCAATCCCAAACATACTGTGATACTGTGATACTGTGATCTTGGGCCCCTTTACCTTCAAGCAGTCTTGCCCATGGGATTTCCACCAGCAATTGCTTGAAAAAGCCAAAGTTAGCCCTGCTAAAGTCCGGGGTTCCAATTCTACTTGCTATTCTGTTCCTGCCACACAAGATGCTGAACTCCATCTCGTGGTCACTGCAACCCAGGCAGCCCTCAACCTTTACTGCTTCAACCAGACCCTCCTTGTTAGTGAGGATGAGATCCAGCAGTGCACCTCTCCTAGTCCACCTCCACCATCTGCATGAGGAAGTTATCATCAATGCACTGGAGGAACCCCCTGGACTGTGGCTGGCTGGCTGAATGGTCCTTCCAGCAAACATCAGGGAAGTTAAAATCCCCAACAACAACCAGGGCCTGTGACTGTGAGGCCACTCTCAGCTGCCCATAGAAGGCCTCATCAACTTCCTCAGCCTGATCTGGTGGCCTGTAATAGATGCCCACAACAGTGTCACCCCTGCCAGCCTGCCCCTTTATCCTGACCCATACATTCTCAACTCGCTCGTCATCCGCTCCTGGGCAGAATTTAGTACATTGTAGTTGCTCTCTCACATAGAGAGCAACTCCACCACCACACCTGGCTGGCCTGTCTTTCCTGAAAAGGGCATAGCCATCCATGACCACATTCCAGTCATGTGAGCTGTCCCACCATGTTTCTGTAACTGCCACCAGATCATCATCTCCCGACTGAACACAGGATCCTAACTCCTCCTGCTTATTCCCCATGCTGCGCGCATTGGTGTACAGGCATTTCAGGGAGCGAGCAGAGCACACCAATTTCTCCCTAGCGGCATAGGAGGCCACCCAGTCCTCATCAGTTTTAGAATGCTGCCCCACTGGGACAAGCCCAGCTACAACCCCATCCCCCTTCGAGCCTAGTTTAAAGCTCTCCAAATGAGCCCAGCTGATTCCTGCCCCAGCATCCTTTTTCCCCTGCGAGATAAACCTTTCCCTTGTAACACTGTCCGGACTGGACTCTTATAAAACCAACCATTATGAAAAAATCCAAAGCCCTGCCTGTAGCACCAGTCTTGGAGCCAACCATTAAGAGACTGAATTTTCCTATTCCATCCCACATTGTCACCTGAAGATGGAAAGAGTGAAGAGAAGATCACTTGAGCCCCTGAGTCTTTCACCATTCTTCCCAAGATCTTGAAATCGTTCTTCATTCCCCTCAGACTACGGGAAGCAGCTTCCTCCCCATCTGTCTGGAAGACCAGCAGCAGGTAGTAGTCTGTCGGGTGCACCAGTTTGGGGAGCTCTCTAGCGATATCCTTGATCCTGGCTCCAGGTAGACTACAAACTTCCCTAAGATGAGGGTCAACTCTGCATATTGGGCCCTCTGTTCTTTTCAGAAGGGAATTTCCTATTACAACCACCCTTCTTTCTTTCTTATCAGATACAGTCTTAAGTTGTGAAGTCAACCACCTCTTCCTATGTGATCTTGTAGGCAGGCTTGGCACCACCTCCTCACCTACCTCTTCTTCAAGATCCAGGGCCTCAAACCTATTACAGAGGGGCACCTGGGGAGGCAAAGCAGGCAGGGAGGGGGCTGCCTGTGACGCGGAACCAGAATATGCTTCCAGCCCTCGTCGTCTTTTAGGTCCCCTACCTCTGCCCGACAGCAACAAGGGTGGGGCTGTCTCAGGACTTCCGCCTCTGTCCAAGAGGGCAGGAGGTCCATCTCCTTTTGGGATGTACCTCCCTGGGACCCTTCCGACTGGCACGTCAGGGTGTTACTCCACCAGTCAATCTCCCTTTTGCACTCCCTGATGGTCCTCAGCGTCCCCACCTCCTCCTTAAGTTTCACAACCGTGTCGAGCAGGTCTTGCACCTGCTCACCCCTCACACAGGTGGAGTGCTGGCCTCCCTCCCCCAGCAACAGCAGGCTCTGGCACTCCCTGCAGCCGGAGACCTGAACAGTCACCATTCGGGACAGAACCTCAGTCTGTGTTGCCACAGTCTGTTTGAGACAAGCTCTCCTCCTGGAGGCGACCATGGTCGTCAGCAGTTTGGGATGCTGGCAATAAGTTAGAGGGGCTGACAAGCAACAAGTGCTCTCTGCACCCTGCTGCACAAGCTACCACACCCGCTGCTGCGGCTCAGTGTGTGTGGGACTCACCCGCTAGGAAAGCTGGTTGCTCCTCCCTGCACCCGGTGACTAGTCACTGCCCTCCTAAAGGCTTTTTCAAGGCAAGGGGAGGGGGTGTGGTCACCGTCACCATGGGAACGCCCCCCGCCACGTCAGCCGCTCTCTCGCAATGGCTGCCGGGGCTGGGAGGATCGGGACCCGCCGGGAATCACGCTGTCCCTGTACGTTTCCCTCTGAGCTTCCTAATCTCGGCTGAACCTCGCGGTCGGCTGAACCCCGCCGGCTCCGGCTCTCGCTGGGCTGGCTCCGATCAGCTGACTGAAGTCATGTCACATGTATTTATCGTACTCAAGCATTGTTCAATGAATATGAAAATATATCTTGTGTGAATAGATTCACAGCCAAGGTTTAAGGATTTTACTGGGAATTACATTGTTGTTTCTCTTTATATAGAAAAACACACATATACGTGTAGCTTTCTGTTTATCAAAATTCAAGTATAAAATGGGATTAATCTGTCAGCAAGCATACGATTTGTCGAACAGAAATTCCTTGAGCTTTTTTTTTTTTTTTTCAAATTGATTCACAAATTTTTATTTACATTCCACTTTAACAGAGAAATTCAGCCTGTGTAGTCTCCTACTCTGGAGACATTCAAAATCCAAAGAATCACAGAATCACAGAATGTTAGGGATTGGAAGGGACCTCAAAAGATCATCTAGTCCAATCCCCCCACTGGAGCAGGAGCACCTAGATGAGGTTACACAGGAAGGCGTCCAGGCAGGTCTTGAATGCCTCCAGAGTAGGAGACTCCACCACCTCCCTGGGCAGCCTGTTCCAATGTTCTGTCACCCTCACTGAGGAGAAGTTTCTTCTCAAATTTAAGTGGAACCTCTTGTGTTCCAGTTTGTACCCATTACCCCTTATCCTATCATTGGTTGTCACTGAGAAGAGCCTGGCTCCATCATCCTGACACTCACCCTTTATATATCTGTAAACATCAATGAGGTCACCCCTCAGTATCCTCTTCTCCAAGCCAAAGAGACCCAGCTCCCTCAGCCTTTCTTCCTCAGGGAGGTGCTCCACTCCCTTAATCATCTTTGTTGCCCTACGCTGGACCTTCTCCAGCAGTTCCCTGTCCTTCTTGAACTGAGGGGCCTAGAACTGGACACAATGTTCCAGATGTGATCTCACCAGGGCAGAGTAGAGGGGAAGGAGAACCTCTCTCAACCTACTAACCTCCCCCCTTCTAATACACCCCAGGATGCCATTGGCCTTCCTGGCCACAAGGGCACAGTGCTGGCTCATGGTCATCCTACTGTCCACCAGGATCCCCAGGTCCCTTTTCCTCTACACTGCTCTCTAATAGGTCATTCCCCAACCTATACTGGAACATGGGGTTGTTCCTACCCAGATGCCATACTCTACACTTTCCCTTGTTAAATTTCATTAAATTTTTCCCTGCCCAACTCTCCAGCCTGTCCAGGTCCCACTGGATGGCAGCACAGCCGTTTGGGGTATCAGCCGCTCCTCCCAGCTTCATGTCATCAGCAAACTTGCTGATAGTACACTTTATTCCCTCATCCAAATCATTGATTAATATATTGAATAATATAGGCCTCAGTACTGACCCTTGAGGCACTCCATTAGACACAGGCCTCCAACTAGACTCCGCCCCATTGACCATGACTCTCTGGATTCTTCCCTTCAGCCAGTTCACAGTGCACCTCACTACCCAATCATCCAGACCATACTCCCTCAATTTAGCTGTGAGGATGCTGTGGGAGACTGTGTCAAATGCCTTACTCAAGTCAAGGTAGACCACGTCCACCGCTCTGCCATCATCCGTCCATTTTGTTATGTCCTCATAAAAGTCAATGAGGTTGGTCAAGCACAACTTCCCTTTGGTGAAGCCATGCTGACTGCCCCTAATCACCCTCTTATCCTGATATGCCTTGAGATGGCACCAAGGATAAGTCATTCCATCAGTTTCCCAGGGATGGAGGTGAGGCTGACCAGTCTATAGTTACCCGGGTCAATAACCCACCTGGATGCCTTCCTGTGTAACCTCATCTGGGTGGACTAGATGATCTTTCAAGGTCCCATCCGATCCCTAACATTCTGTGATTCTGTGATATATTTTACAATGCCATGACAGATTCAAGGAGCTGAAACTACTTGCTGATTTACAGTTTCATTCATTATGCCAGGAATCTGGAGAAATGTGGAGACATTTAGTGTTTCCTGTCCAGTTAAGACTGAAAACAAAGAAGCAACCAATTTCATCCAGTTTGGTGGCTTGCACACATTCTGGGCTTTGGCACATAAAAAATGTGTGTAAAATAGGCTGGAGGAATTAAAGCCTGCCTCCAAAGGGTCATAGAACAGGGGTCTGCATACCTGAATCGAAGATTCAGTGCTTCAAAACTATGAGGTCGGAGATCAGATGATAGACACCTGAAGTCAAAGATATCTGAAAAATTGTACTTATTGCAGATATATACATCTGAATAATAACCTCTGAGCTACTCAGCTATCACTCCCCAAATAGTACAAGAACAGAAGGAGGCATTCTGAGTATACAATTTGTCTCATCTTAATGTACTTTCTAATATAGGTGAAAGGAGATTTGTCCCAGAAGTTCATTATTTCTCCCTGAGGATTCAGAGGTGAGCCCAGGGTAAATGAACTGGACACTCAATGCAGAGTCTTGCATTGGAAATGCCAAAAGACAGGTCTGCATAACAAAATATGAGCCATGATCAGTAAAAGGGGAGACTAACATCAGCCTGAACAGTTTAGTCTTTTCCCTCCCCTTACCCTCACTTAGAATAAAATCTTTTCTCTATTGCCTATTGAGTCTCTCTCCCACTCCTGTGAGGGAACAAGGTATAATCAAGGACTGCAATTCTTTTCTTGCCCTAGCTGAACTGCTCACAAAATGCTGATTAAACTAACGTGGCTTATTTTGGCAGTCAAAGAAGGCAGCATAAGAAGGGCTAAGATGGTCAGCAGACCTAGCAGACCAGTTAGGAGTTCACAGGTAAGAAGTGACAGGTAACTAGAAGAGAAGGCATGGTCAAATCCCTCTTAAACACATTTGGATAAAAGAGCTGTGAATTCATGTGTAATGTGTTGCGTACAATGAATTGAATCCCTGGCTGAGTTATATGCAGGCTGAATTTCTCTGCTAAACAGGAATGTAAACAAAAATTTGTGAATCAATTAAAAAAAAAAAAAAAAAAGCTCAAGGAATTTCTGTTCAAAAAATCACACGCTTGCTGACTGATTAATCCCATTTTATACTTGAATTTTGATATTTTCTTCAAAACACAAAAATGTGACTGCTTAATGCCATCTAAGGCAAGGAGTGGTTCATCATTACTTGGACCTGTGTGGCCTGAGGCAACCTAGCTTTCATTCAGTGCTCATGATTGTTCTGTTCTGATCTACAGTTCAGCTTAAGTTTGATGTATCATATTAATTTATTTTGTAGGAGTTGATCAATTAACTTGAGAAAACTCTGTGTAGTGTTGATTCAATCATATAACAAGCATAATTTAATACAAATTGTGCATCAGACATTGATTTTGCCCAACTGCTCAGTAGAATTAGTGTCACTAAAGGACGCAGCCAAGCTGAACTAACAATATTAAGCATTTCTGCAATTTATCTCTTGCTATAATGAACAGTAAATGATATGATGACCAACAAGATTAATGATAAAATAAACATGCTAGTTAGATTCCCTCCACAGAAGTCCAGCTGAATAATCTGGAACTCATAATAACAAGTAGGAATGTTAATATAAAGACGGAACCATTAATAGGGTTTGAAAAAATATATTTATCCAGTAGTTATATTTTTAGCTATATAAAATCTAAGTACTTCCAGAATTACTACTGCTAGTGTGAACGTCAATAGTTGTTCTGAAAAAAGTACAAAATCCAGAATATTTCAGACGCTTGTTTCATTAACCAGGAAACTAGTTTATTAAAACTTGATTGAAGTTGCTCCATATGCCAATTGTTGGCAAAAAATCAACAATATAATTAAAAAAAAAAATTCTTTTTTAAATTAATAGATTTACCAGTCACACACAGTGTTCACATACTGATGTGGTGAGTACAAGAAATTGAACTGGTATAAAATGAAAGAATCTAGAACAGTTTATGAGACGAAAAGTTCAGAAATTATTTCTGTTTTATTTTCCACCAAATCTGATGAACACAGAAAACACTTTTTGACCCCTTGATGACTAGTCAAATTTCATTTGGTACACTTCTGTTCTTGAATTGTGTGTGAGTGTGTTGTTTTTTGGTTCTGTGGGTTAGGGGTTGTGTGTTGGTTGGTTGGTTGGTTGGTTTGTTTTGTTTTGTTGTTGTTGTGGGTTTTTTTCCCCAAACATTATAAAATGGTAGGTTATTCCTAAAAATCTTTTCCGTTACCACAGACCATGCTCTGACCCCTAGAGTACCTCCCTGGAAAATATAAAGCAAGAAAAGTTATTCTGAATTTATAGACCTGTTACCCAAAATGTTTTCTACCACAAATAACACACTTCAGTAGAAAAGCAGATGTTTAGCACGCCAACCTATAAAGACGGTCCCTTATCGCAACATGATATGTCAGAACATCAAATTCACCATACGACTAATTTATTTTCATGAACTAAATAATTCGTTCTCACAGGAAGTAGATTCCTAGAATCATAGAATCATTTTGGTTGGAAGAGACACTCAGGATCATTGAGTCCAAACATAACCTAACATAACTCTAGCAATAAAACATTTCCCTTAGAACCTTGTCTAAATATCTTTCAAACACCTTCCAGGGATGGTGACTCCACCACTTCCCTGGGCAGCCTACTCCAGTGCCTGACAGCCCTTTCCATTAAGATTTTTTTCCTAATATCCAATCTAAACCTTCCCTGGTGCAAATTGAGGCCATTTCCTCTTGTCCTGTCACTTGCTACTTGGGAGAAGAAACCAACATCCTCCATGCTACAACCTCCTTTCAGGTAGTTGTAGACAGCAATAAGGTCTTTCCACAGCCTCCTTTTCTCCAGGCTAAACATCCCCAGCTCCTTCAACTGCTCCTCATCAGAGTTGTGCTCCAGACCACTCACCAACTTCATCGCCCTCCTCTGCACTCTCTCTAGTACCTCAATGTCCTTCTTATGATGAGGGGCCCAAAACCGAACACAATATTCAAGGTGGGGCCCCACCAGCACCAAATAGAGTGGCACAATCACTTTTCTAATCCTGCTGGCCATAATGTTCCTGATACAAGCCAGGATGACGTTGGCCTTTTTGGCCACCTGGGCACACTGCTGGCTCAAATCCAGCTGGCTGTCAATCAGCAGCCCCAGACCCCTCTCTGCCAGACACTTTCTTTGAAGTCACTCTTCCCCAAGCCTGTAGCATTGCATGGGGTTGTTATGACCCAAGTGCAGGACCCAGCACTTGGCCTTGTTAAGCCTCACACAATTGGCCTCAAACCAAAGATCCAGCTGGTCCAGATCCCTCTGCAGAGCCCTCCTGCCCTCCAACAGGTCAACACTCTAACCTGATGTGGTGTAATCTGCAAATTTGCTGAGGGTACACTCAATCCCTTCATCCACATCATTGATAAAGGTATTAAAGAGAACTGGCCCCAATACTGAGACCTAGGAAACACCACTCATGACCAGCCGCCAACTGGATATGGGCCTATCCCTTCAGCTAGTTCTTCATCTGTAGCAGAGTACACCCATCCAGGCCATAAGCTGACAGCTTCTCCAGGAGAACATTATGGGTTATGGTGTCAAAACCCTTACTGAAGTCTAAGTACACACATCCACAGCCTTTCCCTCATCTACTAAGTGGGACACTTTGTCATAGAAGGAGATCAGGCTGGTCAAAGAGGACCTGCCTTTCATAAAACCATGTTGACTGGGCCTGATCATATGGTTCTTTTGTATGTGCCATGCAATATTGCCCAAAGTCATCTGCTCCATGACCTTGAACAGCACAGAGGTCAAACTGAGAGGTCTGTAGTTTCCAGATCTTCCTTCCAGACCTTCCTGTAGATGGACATCATGTTAGCCAACATCCAGTCAACTGGGACCTCCCCAGTTAGCCAAGAATGCTGATAGATAATGGAAAGTGGCTTACTGATCACCTCTGCCAGCTCCCTCAGCACTCCGGTGTATCCCATCTGGCCCCATAGACTTGTGGGTGTCCAAGTGGTGTAGCAGGTTGCTAACCATTTCCCCTTCAATTATTGGAGCTTCATTTGGCTCCCCATCCCTGTCTTCTGGCTCAGGGGGGCTGGGTAGCTGAAGCACAACTGTTCTGATTATTAAAGACTGAGGCAAAGAAGGCATTCAGTACCTCAGCCTTTCCCTCATCTTCTGTCACTATGTTTCCCTCTGTATCCATCAGGGAACAGAGATTCTCCTTAGCTCTCCTCTTGTTGCTAATATATTTATAGAAACATTTCTTGTTGCCATCCACAGTGGTGGACAGGCTCAGCTCTAATTGGGCTTTGGTCCTTCTAATTTTCTCCCTGCATGAATTCTCACAGAATTCTTGTATTCCTCTTGAGTAGCCTCCCACTCCTTCGAAAAGTTACAAATTCTCTTTTCATTCCTAAGTTCCAGCTGCAGCTCTCTATTCAGCCAGGTCAGCCTTCTTCCCCACTGGCTCACCTTCTGGCACATGGGGACAGCCTGCTCCTGTGCCTCTCATTACCTTCTTGAAGAGAGATCAGCCTTCCTGGACTCCTTTGTCCTTCAGGACTGCCCCCCAAGGGACTCAGCCAACCACCCTCCTAAACAGATCAAAGTCTGCCCTTCCTAAGTCCAAAGTAACAGTTCTGCTGACCACCCTTCTAACTTCTCCAAGTATAGTAAATTCAATCATTTAATGATCACTATACCCAAGGCAACCTCCAACAGGTACGTTGCCCATGAGTCCTCCCTGTTTACAAAGAACAGATTGAGTGGGGCTCCTTCCCTGGGTCACTAACCAGCTGTGTTGGGAAGTTGTCTTCCATACACTCCAGGAGCCTCCTAGACTGCTTCCTCTCTGTTGTGTTGTATTTCCAGCAAACATCTGGCAGGTTGAAGTCCCCCACAAGAACAAGGGCTAGCAATCGGGAGACTTCTCCCAGGTGCGTCCAAAATATTTAATCTACCTCTTCATCCTGTTTGGGTGGTCTGTAACAGATCCCCACCAGGATGTCTGCCTTACTGCCCTTCCCCTTGATTCTCACCCATAGACACTGAACCCTACCATCGCCCTCCTCAGGTTCCAAACAATCAATACCCTCCCTGACATGGCTACCCCATATCCTATCCTTCCTCGCCTATCCCTTCTGAAGACATTATAGGCATCTGTTACAGCACTCCAGTTATGAGAGCCATCCCACCATGCTTCTGAGATGGCAATTCATGGCATCGGTCTTCTCAGACACTACATTGAGAGTACCTTAAACACAGTGTCATTTTTATTAAGTTTAATTTCAGACAATGTTGAATGCCAAAAACTGATTGAGTTCATGAATTTTTGCATGTAGTGACACAAAAATGAAGAATTCATTCATCCAAACAAATTATATCAATTTGTAAAGAAAACCATGTTTCCCCTGTATCTATCATGTGTATTTCTAAATCAATCATGTCAATAGGAATCTAAAGGCCAACTTCGGTTCTTGCATCAGTTTTCTTTAATCATTCCATTTATGAATTTATCTAAGATTGATATACAAATATTTAGTATTCTACTACAGTCCATAGTAGAAAAAACCCTATTTTTGTATTTATATAAACATTTTATTTGTTTTAATAGACAATCATAGACATAGCTAAACGTTGCATCTTAAATTCCATTATACACTACCTTTTTTTTTGCCAGAAATATGAAAGATACTGATTGCAAACTGGGCTTCAGATTCCAAAGCCTGCACAAAGTATGCAATCAGTTAAATGAAATCCACTGACATCATTTTAAATCCTTTATTTTTATTATTATTAATCCAATGGTCATAAGACAAAAAAAGAAAACAGAGAAGGAAAATATGGGATAAATATATTCCTGAAAATTCTGTTATTTACTTCTTAATTGAGCTAATAAACTAAAAGATAATCATTTCCACCGAGACAAGAGGGAAAAGAAGTTCCCTTACTACTCACTCAGGTGAATATTGAAGGATTCAAATATCCCAGAATGCCCTTCACTGCTCTTCTAATACCTAATGATATAGTTTCTGTTTTCAGCAACAACAGTTTAAACGGAAGTCATATTTAACCTCATGGAAATGTGTCAAAATTTAAATTGCTCATAGCTCTAAGGTGGAGTACAGATTTTTCCAGGTTTTCACAGAATCACAGAATGGTTAGGTTTGGAAGGAACCTCGAAAGATCATGTAGTCCAACCCACCTGCTAAAGCCACCCACCTAGAGTAGATTGTATGGGAATGTGTCCAGGTGGGTCTTGAATGTCCCCAGAGAAGGAGACTCCACAACCTCTCTGGGCAGGTTGTGTCAGTGCTCTGACACCCTCAAAGTAAAGAAGTTTAGAAGTTTTTTCTCATATTCAGATGAATCCTCCTATACTTTAGTCTGTCCCCATTGCAGTAAGAGAATAATCATTTGTATTATTTTCTAAATGCAACAAATACTTCCGTTTTTTGTCATTTTTTTCTCCTTTACTGTAAGATGTTAATTTAAACAGTCTGGTTTGACATTTTGTTGTTGGGAAATCAAAGACCGAGAGAGACAAAGCTTTTAAAGGAAAAAAAGGTAGCTATTAAGGTATTCCCTCCACCATGATTCATCAACAGTAGTGAGACTAATCTTTTCAGACCTGAGCCTGAATCCTTGAGAATTCAAGACACTGAAGATGTGTGCTTAAAGCGCTGAAGCAGTTGGGTGACCTGTTGGCTGTGACCAGTGAAAGGAGACACTGGAAGCTATAACAGGAGTAAAAATTGAGACACTTCATCATGCTATAATATTTGTCCTTCCCAGAGAACAGAGATTAAGATGAATTTTTGAAGGCTGAGTGGAAAAATAAAGGCTTGGAGTAAGGACAATGTATAGCTTAGAAGAAAGAAAGGTGCTCCTGAGAGGATTTTTTTATTTATTGGAAAAGGAGAAAAGGTAAGAAAACCTATTCCACTTGAGAAAAATAATCGAAATATTGACCTTCCTTTAGCTGTCTTGAATAGAATAGAATAGAATAGAATAGAATAGAATAGAATAGAATAGAATAGAATAGAATAGAATAGAATAGAATAGAATAGAATAGAATAGAATAGAATAGAATAGAATAGAATAGAATAGAATAGAATAGAATAGAATAGAATAGAATAGAATAGAATAGAATAGAATAGAATAGAATAAAGTTCTATCTGGAAAGGACCTGCAATGGTCATCTAGTCCAACTGCTGAAAGATGGAACTTCAGTCTATATCTTTATGGGTTCTTTTCAAAATTGAGGTTCTACATTTGGGTCTTCTTGTTGTTGTTGTTTTGTTGATCGTTTTTTGTTTGGGTTTGTGTGTTGTTTTTTAGTTGGTTGGTTTTGGTTTTTGTTGGTTTTGGTTTGTTTGGCTTGTTGGTTGGTTTGATTTGGTTTGTTTTTTTTTAATTGGTTGTTTTGTTTGGTTGTTTTGGTTTTGTTTTGATTTTGGTTTGGCTTGTTGAGTTGTTGTTGTTGTTGTTTGTGGGTTTTTTCCCCCACAAAAGAAAGAAATTACAACAAAGAGAAAAACAATACTCATAGCACAAGCTTCAAGAAGAACTATGGGTCTCAAAACCTTTATCTGGTATTAATTAAAATTAAACTGAATTAAAAAGAAGATACATAAAAATATTAGCTAATGATAAATGTTTTGGAAGCAATACAAAGCTCTTAAACATTATACTTTAGAGTATTGGCTGTGTGAAATGGTATACTGAAGTGACCAAAACATCTGCTAGGTACCCCTAAAAAAGATGCTCTAGTTCCTGCTCAGGTCAGGGGGTCACAGCTTAGAATTCTTAGTTCCTTCCTGCTCTGCCTGCAAAACTTTGGGATTACTCTTCCAATACATCTAATTCCCTTTGTATAAAACTTCTCCTTTTGACTGTATAGGGGGCCTAAATCCTGTACTCTGAATGACCAATACACATTTTGTTTTATTGAATACCATGTATGCTGGTCCATTAATAATTCTTCATTGCTTTCCTAGTATTTGTTCGGCTACATTTGTAGCTGGTATTAGTCTTACCTTAAGGGAACCAATTGATAGTTCTTACTATGCTCTTCGCCTTTTTACCATTTACTTGAACAAAAATATATCTATTCACTTTGGGAAAGACTGAATATCTCCAGGATTGTGATTCAAGAAGTATTGATATTTTTAAAGTTCTCCAGCACCTCTGACAGAAGAAGGTTTCATGTGTTAAAAGTTTGGGCTATTGACAAACCAATATCATAAGAAAATAAATAATTGATATTCTTGTGTTCTCTGAACTTGAGAAAATCCTATGGGAATAGAAATTTTATTGAATCAGTTAAGAGTCATTCCATCAGAAGAATGGAAAAGAGACCCAAAACAAATTTCCCATAATGCACTAGCAAATTGTGCTATGCTGACAAGGGGTGAAAATTATTTCCTAATCCATGTCATAACTGCTGTTCACAAGGCTTTCAGGAATTCATTTACTGTTTTCTTAGTGTTTACAATTGATTTCACAGCAGGAAAATCAGCTGCAGCTGCTTTAGCATGAACAAAGCAGTTTAAAACCCCTTCTACAATTTCTAATTTTGATCTTTTCTATCCATTAATTCCATGCAGTGACTATGTATCAAGTAAATACTGTCTTTCATTTTTCCTGAATTTAACTGCTACTTATTTGAGTGCCTATTTGTTCTGGTACTGAAGGTGAGTATAAAAGAGAGGGATTGATTAGACATGAATAAACCTTTTGTAATTTTATTACTAAAAAAAAATTGCATGGTTATTCCTTTCCTCCATGCCGGATTATTCCAATTTGTGCAGTCTTTTCTCTGATGTAAAGACAAGCGTCTTCACAACCTGCTTTTTCAGCAGTTCAGGCTTCAGTTTATAATCTGATGGGAGGACAGCAGACTGCCTATCTAGCTATCTCTGACAAGGCTAGGCAAATGCTGGTCTATGCATTTATCTTCATAATGAAATGTTCCTGAAGGGGACAGGGGAAAAGTTATGAGAAAAAGAGGGTGATGATATTTATGATGTTGATGACGTTGATGATGATGATGTGAGCTCCCGGAGATACAAGCCTGCCATGGAGGCACTCCAAAGTTAGTTTTAGGCAGACAACAGGGTCCAAAACAGACTTTTATTCTGGCTGGGAAAGTCTGGGAAAACAACTGATTAGAAACAGGGTTTATACAATTAGTTAGCACTCCGGTAACATAAAATGCAGGTTAGGATATCAATTGAAGAAATTATTGCAGTACAGCCAATAAGAATAATGGAGATCCACAGCGTGCTTACCCGCACTCACAAGAAACAACGCCAGAGCCGTCTGACTCCAGGATACTACACTTGCTTGTCTAGCAAGGAAATACACTTGCTTATTCCAGCAAGGAAAATATTAAGGATATACACTTGCCTGAGTCCAGCAAGGAATTATTACTACATTCACTTATGCAGTGAGGAATTATTCAAGGATATATCTAAAAAGTTATCTCTCACCTACACGTGGAGGTGAGGCAGTCCCAGTCTAAGGGGAGGGCTCATCATCTGCAGCAGACCCGTGGCTCCGAGAGGACCACACAAAGGGGATCTTCAGTGGGCACCCCATTTTTATAGTCTAGTCAGATCTAGCTGTGGGCATTCCAGAAGCTTCTCAGCTTCTCTGCAGCCCCCCACTCTGTTTATGGGTGCCCAAAAACTTCTCGGCTTCTCTGCACGCCCCCCACCCTGGCTATGGGCACCCAGAAACTTCCTGACTTCTCCGCGCCTCTTCTCCTCTCCTGGCTAATGGCAAACAAAAAGAGCTATTAACTGCCCCGCTGAAGGAGAGGGGATATGTGTTGAGGAAGAGGGGGATGTGCATGCACCTTCCACATCGAAGGAAAGGCGGAGGGAAATGTGCAACTGCCACAAAACCCCTGTTGGTTTTCTTAGAATGCTTTGAGGGTCTGTGTGTGATATGAAGCATGCGAATAATCTTAAATTCTTCTGTTCTCTAGCCTGTATAGTGATGGACAGCAGATAAATCTACATCATAAATCTACTCCTTTCTTTTCATTCTGTTCCCTCTCCTTTTCTGGCTACTTTTTCAGTGTCTGGAAATCACTTCACAATTTTTTTAACTATTATTATTCCTGCCTCCAAAGCAGTAAATGATGTCCCAGTGTTCAGTTCTTACATGTTGTGTACTTCTTTGATACTCACCCACGCTTGACCCTATCTATTAGTGCAAGCACAAGTGTCTTGCATTTAGCACCTGTAGTCTCTATACTGAGTTGAGGTAATCAGAAAAACTTTGGAGTAAAGTTATTCCACTGTTGTTATGTGTACAGTCTGTTATGTTAGTGTACATTTCTGGACAAATTATTGGTTTTTTGACCACCAGCCCTTCATCTTCCAAATTCATGATGAATGTCTTTTTCTCAATATTATTTAATTTGCTGTGATGTAAGTATAAAAGTAATTTCCCCAAATGTAATTAAGAAAAGGGAAAGAAAATAACCTGTATCAGATAACTATTTACAGTAAAGTCTCATCATCTTACAGATAGAATGGCTTATGATGGAAACTGTGTGGTCAAACAGAGAAAATGAATTATTCAAATTAATGAAAATAAATACTTTTTTTTTTTTTTTTTTAATAAATATCTCAGGCATGCATTCACAGACTGATTAGCATGTCTTTAGACAATCTTACTGGATTCTATGTTTCTGGTTTCCCAGATTTTTTCTCCTAAGCATGATTAATAAAATATTAGTTCTGTTATAAAGTTTTCAGTCACACAGCTTTTTGGTTAGGAAATGTGCTGAGATGTAAAAATGGTCCATGAATAAATAGAGCTGTTTAATAAAGACATTAGCAAAACCAAATGGTTCACATTTGATAAAACAAATAGTCTTCTGATCAAGATGTAAAATGAAAACATGATGAGGAAAAGCACTAAATTTCTGTCAGAAACTCCCTCTGTTTTTATGCATCTTTTAGTATAAATTGGTCAAATTTGTCTTTTCTCTCCTTTCACTTGTATTAAAAACAAACTGATTCTTCTTCTCTGCTTTCCAAAGTGAATTTCTTTTACTACTCAATTTACAAGCCCCCAAAATACAGCAGATCATAACAGCAAAGGTTACAGTCTTTAGCAATCAGTGATACTATGATATGACTGACTCCTCCCTATAGCACCACAGTTGTTATTTTTTTTTCCAAATATGCCATTCCGTGAGTAAGCATAGAAACAAAAATATTGCATAAGAATTTTGGTGATTAAGCTCAACTCCTTATTATGTGAAATGTAAATGCTAAAACAAACAGCAATGATAATACGTCTGCATGTATCACCAAAGAGCAGAAAAATGCTGAGTTCATTCTGAGGATAGGTGACTTGTCACTAAGTTCTGTACAAAATAATTGATAGAGTAAACTTGAGTAAAAAGTCCTTTTAAAAACCTACCTGGTATATTTTGACCAGAGACTTACGATATTAGAGAACAAGTGGAAGTAAGTTGTTAAATAAAAAGTGTGTGTGTGTGATTGTAGATAATTAGAAAACTGTAGATAACAAGGGATGTGTTCTGTTATATTATTTTTTTAATCGTATTATATACTTAGATCAAGGCAGATAAAAAAAATTCAATTTCAAAGGGACAATATTTATTCAAGCTTTTAATAATAATTTTTAAAAACTATATTTACTTCAAAATGACACATTTCCTTAAAAGTCTTCATTCTTACTCACTGTTAGTGAGATTAATTTCTTTAAATACAATTCCATTTTGCATTTAAATTTTGTTAGTTTTGGAGAGATTTCAGCTTTAAGTAATTTTCTTTCAGGCTACACTGATGTTCACAAGAGGAATAACCGTAGGGACCTCTTCTGTGGTGCAATTCCTAATAATGATACAATTTGGATACACACTTTACAAGAAGTTCACTCTGTGTTTTCCAACCTTCAAAAAAAAATCTAATTTTCTACCTAATATAATGTCTTAGAATTCATTTAGAATTACAACCTGCTAAACTTCTGGGACATGGATAATCTCAGATTTCTCCCTTATATCATTTTTTTCACAGGAAGCATTGGAAGTGCAACCGAAGACCTGAATTCTTCAAGAACTACTGAGGGTCCTTATTTCCCAATAGTGCAAATAGGTAGACTCCTATGGGAAATGAGGGACAGCATTCAGAAAGTAACATTCCAGACTGATGCCAGAAGTGACTCGTGATTTGTTTGTTGTGAGGAAGATTTAACTTGTTTTTTGCTTAAATTCAGGAAGACATCATCCTTCTAAAATGATGTTCAACTATATTTTACCTGCAATGTTATGATTTGAAGATAAATATATGCTTATGCTTTTCTGAGTAGGGAAGACAATACAGAAAAAGGAAACTTTAAAGATTACTATGATAAGATATAACTTAAATTTTCTCCCTAAATAGACTTATTTTTAGTATTTCTCATAGGTATCATGTCACTGTGTTTCTCTTCTCTTTACAATGATAATTGAGGAACAGTACAAATTCTTAGAATCATAGAATGTCCTGAGTTGGAAGGGACCCACAAGGATCATTGAGTCCAGCTCCTGTCCCTGTATATGACAACCCCACTGTTCACATTGTGTGTCTGAGGGCATTGTCCTGTCTCTTCTTGAACACTTTCAGGCATGGAGCCATGACTACCTCCCTGGGGAGACTGTTCCAGTGCTTCACCACCCTGCAGATGAAGAACCTTTTCCTAAGGTCTAAGCCAAACCTCCTCAGCACATCTTTCTGTCATTCCCTCAGGTTCTGTCATTGGTCACTAAAGAGAAGAGTTTGCCATCTACTCTTCCTCCTCCCCTTGTGGGGAAGCTGTAGACCATGATGAAGTCTTCCCTTAGTATCCTCTTCCACAAGCTGAACAAACCAAGCGTCATTAGCTGCTCCTCATACAGTTTCCCCCCAAACGCTTCAGCAACTTCATAGCCCTCTTCTGGACACTCTCTAGTAACTTAATATCTTTTCTATACTGTGGTGCCTACAACTGCACACAGTACTCCAGGTGAGGCCGCACAAGTGCAGAGCAGAGCAGGACAATCCCCTCCTTCGAATGGCTGGCAATACTGTGCTTGATGCACCCCAGGACACGGGTGGCCCTCTTGGCTGCCAGGGCACACTGTTGGCTCATGTTCAGCTTGCCATCAATCAGAACCCCCAGATCCCTCTCCACAGAGCTGCTCTCCAGCATTTCATCCACCAGTCTGTAGGTAAAGCAAGGGTTGCCGTGTCCCAGGTGCAAAATCCAGCACTTGCCCTTGTTGAACTTCATGCGGTTGGTGATTGCCCAGTTCTCCAATTTGTTCAGATCCCTCTGTAGGGCCTCTCTCCCCTCAAGAGTGTTGACAGATCCCCCCAGTTTTGTGTCATCAACAAACTTACTAAGGAATCCCTCAAGTCCTGATTCTAAGTCATTTATGAAGACACTGAAGAGTGCTGGCCCTAAGATGGATCCCTGTGGAACCCTGCTAGTGACTGGTCGCCAGCCCGATATAACCTCATTTACTAGAACCCTTTGAGCCTGTCCTGTCAGCCAATTGCTCACGCACTACATTGTGTGTTTACCCAGTGGTATACTGGCCATCTTTTCCAGGAGGATGCTGTGAGAGACAGTATCAAAGTTTTAACTGAAATCCCAAAAGATCACATTGACAGGATTCCCTTGGACGAATAGGTAGGTAGCCTTGTCATAAAATAAAATTAAGTTGGTCAGGCAAGATTTTCCATTCATGAACCCATGCTGGCTGGGAGCAATGACTGCATTGTCATTCAGATGTTTTTCAATAACTCCCAGAATGATCTTCTCCATGATTTCGCTGGCAACAGAAATGAGGCTGATAGGCCTGTAGTTGCCAAGGCCATCCCTGTTGCTTTTCTTGTAGATTGGTACAACGTTTGCCAGCTCCCAATCATCTGGGACCTGTCCAGGTCCCCAGGAGTGTTGAAAAATATTGGAGAAAGGTCTTGCTATGATGTCAGTCAGCTCTTTAAACACCCTTGGATGAACCCCATTAGGCCCCATAAACTTGTAGGGATCTAGCTGGAGTGGCAGATCCCTTACAAGTTCCAGATTGATTTGGAGTTTATTGTTCTTGCAGCCACATTTTTCTAGCCCAGGGTTATGGGGGCCCTCAAGTCCATCACTGGTGTTGAAGACTGAGGTGAAGAAAGCATTAAACATCTCTAGCTTTGTCTATATCCCTGTAATAAGGTGACCACACTCATCAAGTAATGGGCCAATGTTATTTCTAGCTTGCCTTTTGACATTAATATATCTTAAAAAGCCTTCTTTATTGTCCTTCACAGTATTGGCCAGCTTCAATTCTAATTGTGCTTTGGCAGCACACTTTTCCTCCTTGAAAGTATCTCTGTGATATGTGAGTGTGCAGTATCTCTGTAGTCCTCTCATGTTGTCTGACCTTGCTTCATCTGAACATGTAATTATTTTTTTTGCTGTATTTCAAGACAGAGATCCCTGCTCAGCCAAGCTGGTTTTTTACCTCACCTGCTAGATTTTTGGCATTTTGGAGCTGCCTGATCCTGTGATTTTAGTAGGTGGTACTTAAAAAGTGACCAACACTGATGGACCCCAGTAACTTCAAGAGCTTTTTCCCTGTGAATCTTAAACAATATTTCTCTTAGAAGCCTGAAGTCTGCTTTTGTCAAACCTAGTGTTAAGGTTAAGGTCCTGCTGGAAGTTCTCCTCCCATTAGCAGAGATTTTAAACCTGACTTCTTCACAGTCACTGTAGCCAAGAGAGCCACCGGCTGCCACATCTCCCACGAGACCCTCTCCGTTAATGAGAATCAAATCTAAGGAAGCACATTTCCTGGTTGGTTCCCTTAGTACCTACACCAAGAAGTTATCAACCATATGCTTCAGGAATCTTCTGCACCTGTTGGTGCCAGCTGTGTGATATTCCCACTGGACAAGTTAAAAGTTCCCCATAAGGACAAGGGCAGATGATTTGGAGATTTCACTTACTTCCTTAAAAAACAACTCATCAGTGTTGTCATCCTGGCTGGGTAGCCTATAGTAGACACCTATGATGACATCCACTTTATTTGTCTGACCCTTAATATTTACCTGGAGGGTCTCAACTTTGCCACTGCCAACTGTCAGCTCCATGCAACCCAGCCCCTCCACTACATACAGCCTCACCCCCCCAGCTCTCCTAACTTGCCTATCCCTTCTGAATAGTCTGTAGCTATCCATCATGGCGCACCAGTCACAGGACTCATCCCACCAGGTTTTGCTAATGCCAGTTATATCATATCCCTGGGACTGGGACACAGCTTCTAGTTCATCTTGCTTTTTCCTCATGCTGCGTGCGTTAGTCTAGAAGCACTTCAAGTGTGGTTGATTGTGCCATTCATCTCATGGTGCCATCTGAGGAATCTTGCTGCCAAGCACCTCCTCAAGCTTTGGTGTGTCATCCCACTGCTCATCATTGACCTGCCTGCTACCACCCTCTTCCCCCAACAAATTAGTTTAACACCCTATCAATCAGTTTTGCTAGCCCCTGAGCAAACACCCATTTCCCCTTCTGTGGGAGATGCATTCTGTCAGGTGTTCAGAGACATAGTGAAGGACTGACTTTCACATGGTTGAAAAACCTGAAGTTTCATTGACACCAGTCACTTAGCCATGTGTTGCTTTGCTGGGCCTGTCTGTTCCATTCTGTATTCCTGCCCGCAACTGAAAGGATGGAGAAAAAATAGTTTGAGCACTTGAGCCGTTGACCAACCATCCCAAAGCTCTGAAAACTTTTTTGACTTAGTTAATACTACTGTTTCCTATTGCTTCCCTACCAACATTAAAAATCAATAGTGGGTATTAATCAGAGGACCTTACCAGCCTGGGGAGCTGTTGAGCCACATCTCATCTAGGTGTTCTTGCTCCAGCGGGGAGATTGGACTAGTGATTCTGTGATTCTTACCCTGGCCCCAGGGAGGCAGCAGTCAGGTTGGGATATCCCCTCAGAAGGGAGTAAACTATGACAATTACCCTTCTTGTTCTCTTTACATGTAGGTTTTAATGGGTTTGTTGGGTTTCACATGGGGCATGGGCTGCTTAGAAGACCCTCCTTCCCAGAAGGGTCTTCATCAGCAGCATCAGCTGCTTGCCCATTCAATTCCAGGGCCTAATAGCTGTTGCATACAGGCACCTGGGAGGGTGGGGGTGTGTTTGTTTTCTGCCCGGAGTGGTAACCCATTTCCATTCTCCCCCATCTTCTGGGTCACACCTTACCACCTTCTGGCGGGAGGTCCTTTGCATTTGGTATCATGGTTGGTTTCTCTGCATCAGAGATGGTAGACTGTGAGTCCACCAGTCAATCTCCTTTTCTGACTCCCTGATGCTCCTCAGCCTGGACACGTCCTCTGGAAGCTCTGTCAGCAGGCGGAGCAGCTCCTTCACTTGCACACATCACTCACAGGTGAGCTCACTGCTGCCATCGGTCTCTGAGGAGAAAATGGGGCACACTTTGCAGTCTAGGACCTGGACAGCTGGACCTCCCAAGCTCACTTTGGTGGCTGCATCAGTTCTTGCAGCCAGAGGGACCATGAGGAGCGCTGAAGGCACTGCTCTTCTCCAGGTGGATACCAGGCCTCCTGCTGTACTTAGTTCCTTGCTAACAGGTCGTAGCCTCTCTTTGAAGTGGCAGGGTCCTCCCCGCTCACCCTTGCCCTTCTGCTTGAACTGCTGCTCTAACTGCTTCACCCTTGTTCGGTGTGCCTGGTTGCCTGCACTCCTGGTTGCCTGCACTCCCTGGGGGCCATTTAAATCTCCTGGCAACAGAATCACACAGAATCACAGAATCTACTGGGTTGGAAAAGACCTCAGAGATCATCGAGTCCAACCCTTGGTCCAACTCTAGTCCGTTTATTAGATCACGGCACTAAGTGCCATGTCCAATCTCAGTTTAAAAACCTCCAGGGACGGCGAGTCCACCACCTCCCTGGGCAGGCCATTCCAATGCCTGACCACTCTCTCTGTAAAGAATTTCTTTCTAATATCCAGCCTGAATTTCCCCTGGCAGAGTTTAAGCCCATGCCCCCTTGTCCTGTTGCTAACTGCCTGGGAGAAGACACCAATCCCCACCTGGCTATAACTTCCCTTCAGGTAGTTATAGAGAGTGATGAGGTCACCTCTAAGCCTCCTCTTCTCTAGACTAAACAACCCCAGCTCCCTCAGCCTCTCCTCATAGGTCTTATGCTCAAGTCCCTTCACCAGTCTTGTTGCTCTTCTCTGGACTCACTCCAGCACTTCAATGTCTTTCCTGAACTGAGGGGCCCAGAACTGAACACAATACTCCAGGTGTGGCCTCACCAATGCAGAGTACAGGGGAAGGATCACTTCCCTTGTCCTGCTGACCATGCTATTTTTGATACAGGACAGGATACCATTGGCCTTCTTGGCCACCCGGGCACACTGATGGCTCATGTTGAGCTTCCTGTCAATTAGTACCCCCAGGTCCCTTTCTGTCTGACTGCTCTCCAGCCACTCTGCGCCCAGCCTGTAGCGCTGCAGGGGGTTGTTGTGACCAAAGTGCAGCACCCGGCACTTGGCCTTATTGAACTTCATCCCATTGGTATCAGCCCATTTTTCCAGTCTATCCAGATCCCTCTGCAGAGCCCTCCTGCCTTCCAGCAGGTCGACACTCCCTCCCAACTTGGTGTCACCAGCAAATTTGCTGATGATGGTCTCAATCCCCTCATCTAAATCGTCAATAAAGATGTTAAATAGGACTGGACCCAACACCGACCCCTGGGGAACACCACTAGTGACTGGCCGCCAGCTAGATGCAGCCCCATTCACCAGCACTCTCTGGGCCCGGCCCTCCAGCCAGTTCTTAACCCAGCGTAGACTACACTTGTCCAAGCCATGGGCTACCAGCTTTTGCAGGAGTATATTATGGGAGACAGTGTCAAAGGCCTTGCTGAAGTCCAGATAGACCACATCCACAGCTTTCCCCTCATCCACCAGGTGAGTTACCTGATCATAAAAGGAGATCAGGTTGGTCAGACAGGACCTGCCTCTCCTAAACCCATGCTGGCTGGGTCTGATCCCTTGTCCATCCTGAAGGTGCTGTGTGATTCCATTCAGGATGATCTGCTCCATAACCCTGCCAGGCACCGAGGTCAGGCTGACAGGCCTGTAGTTGCCAGGGTCAGCTTTGCAGCCCTTTTTGTGGACTGGGGTAACATTGGCCAATTTCCAATCATATGGGACCTCCCCAGTGAGCCAGGACTGTTGGAAGATGATGGAGAGAGGCTTGGCAAGTTCTTCTGCTAGCTCCCTCATCACCCTAGGATGGATCCCATCTGGTCCCATTGACTTGTGAGGATCCAGATGGCTCAGTAAATCACCAACTATTTCCTCCTGGAATACAAGGGGCCTATTTGGGTTCCTATCTCTGTCAACCACCTCCAGACATGAGTTGTCCTGAGGGCCACCTGTCTTACTGGTAAAAACTGAGGCAAAGTAGGTATTAAGTACCTCAGCTTTCTCCTCATCTTTGTTAACTATATTTCCCTCAGAGTCCAACAGAGAATGGAGATTTTCCTTGCCCCTCCTTTTGTTGTTAACATATTTGAAGAAGGACTTTTTATTATCCCTGACAGAAT
Organism: Streptopelia decaocto; assembly: GCF_964273445.1. Classification (NCBI taxonomy): domain Eukaryota; kingdom Metazoa; phylum Chordata; class Aves; order Columbiformes; family Columbidae; genus Streptopelia; species Streptopelia decaocto. Next base: position 43,591,214 of record NC_138657.1, read on the forward strand.
TGGCCAAATTAACTTCAAATTGCACTTTTGTTTCCCTGATTTTTTTTTCTGCATGATCTAGCTATTTCCATAAATTCTTCATAAGTAGCCAGCCCTTTTTTTCACAGTCGGTAAAGTCTCTTTTTATTTCTGATTTCATTCAGAATCTCCCTGTTTAGCCAAGCCGGTTATCTCCCCGCCGGCTAGCCTTTCGGCACACTGGTATAGCACTCCTGTGCACTCAAAACCTCCTGCTTGAAGCATGTCCAACCCTCCTGGGCCCCCTTGTTTTTAAGCATTGTGTCCCAGGGTATGCTCTGAACTAGACTTCTGAATAGGCAAAAATCTGCCCTCCGGAAGTCCAGCGTAGAGGTTTTGTTAATGGTTTTTCTTGCATCTCTGAGTATTGAGAATTCTATTATTTCATGGTCACTATGCCCCAGGCGGCCTCCAACCACTACATCTCCCACCAGCCCTTCTCTGTTTGTAAACAGTAGGTCTAGCGGGGTCTTGCCTCTGGTAATCTCATTTACCAGCTGATGAAGGAAATTGTCCTCTATACACTCTAGGAACTTCCTAGACTGCCTCTTCTGTGCAGTACTGAGCTCCCAGCAGATATCCGGCAGGTTAAAGTCACCCACAAGAACAACAACTTCACCACCACTTCAGCCTCTCACACAAGATAAGCCAGTTTCCAGGTTGTCCCTCTGCCTGGCCGCAGATTTGTCTGATGTCAGTTCTGCCTCTCTTTTCAACTTGATCCGTGCTCTGTGGCAGTACTTACTGTAACTGCCGCTGAGCTCCTTGCTCGCTCACCGCTGACTGAGAGAATTTGCAGCTTTCTAGTCCTTGACCACAAATGTCTTAAAACAAATTGTGTTGAAGAAACCTGTTAAAATATAGGTACAAAAATGTTTAAAAGTAAACAAAATCACTATCGGGAAATACTACACTTAGAAAAGTCACCTCTGAATTTTTTGTAACCAAAGAGGTTTTTTGGATTTGTGTTCTGACCCAGCTGTTCATTCTTTGCACTAGCTGATAATAGTCTTTATGTTACCTTAAAAAAAGAAATTTTGAAAGATTTTCACACTTATTTTAAAAGTTCTCATGTCACTATTTTTGACAAATACATGCCAGCATAGTCCTTTTTCTTGTCATAATTCTCACATATTCCAGTGAGTGCACAATAGCCACCAGTTAAAAGTGACAATCCAGGTATTATTTTAGTAATTCCACATAGTATTTTAGTTAATTATTTATAATTACTTTAAAATTGTGTCTGACACTGCATTATTAAGCTTCAGAATCAATTAATGAAAGGTCAGGAAACAAGTTACTGTTATGTGTACAATTGTAACCCTATGGTAAATAGCTTACAAAATAGGCTTTATTGTCTAATCACACACCCTTTCTTTCACAGCCTTTTTGTCGCAATCAGTAGCAGACTGGGTATGCAAGAGGATAGAATTAAAGTAGTGGAAAAGTGTAAATCTGTCACTAATTCTTGCTGGACTTTGGAACCAAGTATCTGAAATATGCTCTTCTTTTTTTCTTTCTTCTCCCTCCCCCTGTAACTCAATCTGTTTTCAGGCCACTTGATCAGGTGATCAGGAAGAGGAAGTTGATGAGGCTTTCTACAGAGAGCTGGAAGTAGCCTCATAATCACATACCCTGGTTCTCACGGGAGACTTCAGTCACCCTGACATCTGCTGGGTGGAAAACACAACTAAGCATGTACAGACCAGGAGGCTCCTAGAGATCATTGATGACAACTTCTTTGACACAGTTGTAGGAGCCAATGAGGAAAGGCATGCTGCTGGACCTTGTCCTAAAAAACCCAGAAGAACTGGTTGGAGATGTCATGGTTGAGACAGCCTCGTCTGTAGCAACCATTAGATGGCAGAGTTCAGGATCCTGTGTGGAGGAAGCAGGACGATAAGTAGGACTAAAACCATGGATTTCAGCAGGGTGAACTTTGGCCTTTTCAAGGTCTTGCTTGGAAGAATCCGATGGGACAGGAAGGTAGAGGGGTCCAAGAGATCTGGCCAATATTCAAATCTCACTTCCTCCGAGTTCAAGACCAATACATCCCTATGAGCAAGAAGTCAGGTAAAGGGAGTAAGAGGCCAGCATGGACAAGTAAGGAAAGAAGGATGTTTCTGTAATGTGGAAAAATGGACAGATCACCTGGGAGGAGTATGAGGAGGCTGTTAGACTATGTAGGGATGTGACGAGGAAGGCCAAACTCCACTTGGAAGCAAATCTGGCCAGGGATGCCAAGTACAGCAAGAAGGACTTCTTCAAGTACATCAGCAGCAAAAGGAAATTTAGAGAATATTCAGGTCTGCTACTGAATGAGGAAGGTGCCCTAGTGATTGATGATACAGAGAAGGCAGAGTAACTGAATGCCTTCTTTACTTTCTTTACTGCTAAGACCAGTCCTCAGGAATCTCAGACCCCAGAGATAGGAAAGAAGTCTGGCAAAAAGAAGAGGACAGGAAGAAAGCCAATTTCACTCCAGTCTTCAAAAAGGGCAAAAAGAATGACCCAGGAAACTACAGGCCAGTCAGCCTCACTGCCATCCCTGGAAAGGTGATGGAACAACTTATTCTGGACTTCATCTCCAAGTATGTGGAAGAAAAAAAGGTTATCAGGAGTAGTCATTTGGATTCGCCAAGGGGGAATCACATTTGACCAACCTGATATCCTTCTCTGATGGTATGACTGGCTGGGTAGATGAGGGGAGCACAGTGGATGTTGTCTAACTGGACTTCAGTGAGACTTTTGACACTGTCTCTTACAAGATCATCTTAGGCAAGCTTTGAAAGTGTGGTTTGGATGAATGTAAAGTGAGATGGTTCATGAAATGGCTGGATGGCAGAGCTAAGAAGGTTGTGATCAATGATGCAGAGTCTGATTGGAGGCCTGTAGCTAGTGGGGTTCCCCAGGCATCAGTATGAGGTCCAGTCCTATTCAACCTGATTATCAATGACCTGGATGAAGAAATTGAGTGTACCTTCAGCAAGTTTGCTGATGATACAAATCTGGGTGGACTGGATGATACAACGGAAGGCTGTGCTGCCATTCAGTGAGATCTGGAGTGGTCTGGGCAGAGAAGAACCAGATGAAGTTCAACAAGGGCAAGTGTAAGGTCCTGCACCTGGGGAAGAATAACCCCAGGCATCAGTACAGGTTAGGGGTGGACCTGCTGGAAAGCAGCACTGCAGAGAGGACTTCGGAGTTGTGGTTGACAGCAGGTTGACCATGAGTCAAAATGTTCCCTTGTGGCCAAGAAGGCAAACAATATCCTGGGGTACTTTAAGAAAAGTGTGGCCATCAGGTGGAGGGAAGTAATCCTCCCCCTCTGCCCTGGTGAGACTGCATCTAGAGTATTTCATCCTGTTCTGGGCTTCCCAGTTTAAGAACAACAAGGAATTACTGGAGGGAGTCCAGCGGACACCTACAAAGATGATTAGGGGCTTAGAGAACTTTTCTTATGAGAAAAGACTGACAGAGCTGTGTCTGTTCAGCTTGGAGAAGAGAGGAGGAGAAGAGAGAGAGGAGGAGAAGAGAGAGAGGAGGAGAAGAGAGAGAGAAGGAGAAGAGAGAGAGAAGGAGAAGAGAGAGAGGAGGAGAAGAGAGAGAGGAGAAGAGAGAGAGGAGGAGAAGAGAGAGAGGAGGAAGAGGACCTTGCTAGTCGTCCCTGTGAACTGAGGCCCAGTGAGAGACTGAATCCAGCTCCGGTTGGCTGCAGAGTCCAATCAAGGACTTTGGGTGCTGGCTCTGCAGTTGCTGAGACTTTCAAGATTGGTTTTGTATATTTTGTATTCTTTTCTCTATTCTTATTAGTAGCATTAGTAAAACATTTTTAATTTTTCCAACTCTTCTCTCTCTGTCCTTCTTTCCCTCCCGATCACCATTAGTGGGAAGGGGGGAGATGGAGGGGCAAAAGGGGGAAGTGGTGGGGAGAGGAGGTTAACAATACATCTGCCAGGGTTTTATTGTCACCCCGCAATCTAAACCCTTTACAGGGACAACGGGCAAAGATTGAAGCATAGGAAGTTCCATCAGAATATGGGGAGAAACTTCTTTACTTTGAGGGTGACAGAGCACAGGCTGCCCAGAGAGGATGTGGAGTCTCCTTCTCTGGAGACATTCAAGACATGCCTGGAGACATTGCTGTGCAATTTACTCTAGGTGAACCTGTTTTGGCAGGTGGGTTGGATTAGATGATCTCCAGAGGTCACTTCCAACTCTTACCATTCTGTGATTCTATGTGATTCTGTGATTTTTCCATCCTGTATTTAAGTTGAAGATGGCTGATATTAATGTGGGATTGCACCATGAAATCAAAACCAGGTGTTTTAGTTTCTCCTGTACGCTATAAGTGCACTTTTCCACAAAAAGGAGATGTAGTAGAGTAATAAACTAGGTTTTAAAGAAAATTGCTCTACTTTGTGGTATGAAACAACTAATTACTAAATATAAAATAAAAACATTTATGATAAGATATTGTTCTCAGATTTAATACTTTGCTCTTTATATAGATTTGCAAGGAAAAGGGGGAAAAGCGGGGGGAAAAGCGGGGGGAAAAGCGGGGGGAAAAGCATTAGTTATTACTTTAGGTAGGCTCATACATTATATATGAAAAAAAAATTATATTTCTCTTCCTAGAAAATTTCGGTTGCAACAAGGTACTGACAGAGTTGTTTATTGTACTCAGCAGGAAAAAAAACTCCTATTGAGGGGCAGCATCACCCTGGTATGTCTTTCTTCTAAAAATCTTCTCCAAGCTTGTTGGGCTTCTGACACATGTTAGATTTCCAACAGAGATAGGATCTGGCTTAATTTTAAACAATTTTGCTTCAAAATAAAATAATTTAAATAACGAAAAAGGAAAGAAAAAATAATAATAATAATTAAAAAAAAAAAAAAAAAGACAAAGCTTGGTCCTTCTTGTAGATTTTTTTGATTTCTATATTTTCCCAAAGCCTAAAATGAGCTTACATCCTTCCACAATCTTACTACAAATAGGAGGACTGTTTTCATGGCAATTGTAAAAATTTCATGTTAAAAGGGCAGGCAACTGTTACAAACTCAGGTACAGCTACAGATTTAATGAAAATTCTCATCTTGAATTTTATCTTATCTGGTTAGACTACAACTGTCTGATACAAACAAACTGTTCATCACCAAAATGGAGCATTTTTCTTCAACAACCATTTTTCTAGGTTTCCAACTCACATGTAGAGCTGTCTTATTTGTTATATAAACTTATCATGATTTAACCTGAGGTAGCAATACAACCACGATAGCTGCTTTCTCACGCCCTCCCCCATCCTCCCACAAGAAGAGAATCAAAAGGGAAGTGAGTAAATTGGATTGAGATAAACACAGTTTAATAAAATAAGAGTATACTAATACACTATTAGTAAATATATATATAAAATACAAATACAAAATACTGAAGGCAATTCCTCACAAACATGCTGAGCACCCAGTCCGAGGAAATGGCACCTGGTCCCACAGCTGATCCCACAAAGAGGAGAAAAAAAAAAAAAAAAGAAAAAAAAAAAAAGGCAGAAAGGCTCAGAGGACTCTGCAAAATGGCAAAAAGTCAGACTAAACGTCCCTACCAAAACTCCGCTGGCTACACCCCAGGGAGAGAGCGGAAGAGAAGAACCATCTCTCTATATACGAAGCATGACGTTAATGGGATGGAATACTCACTGATCAGTTAGGATGTCAGTCAAGCTCCTCAATGCCTCACACCTCTGGGCAGAGCACTCAGAATGTCCTTGGCTCTCAGACCAGAGCAATTAAAACCATTAACTCTGTGCTGGGGTGTTATCTTCTTGTTCTCAAACTAAGTGCAAATAATGAGCATGCTAGCTATAAAAAGGGAAGGTTTCTAACTATATGAAGAAAATTAACCCATTCTCAGTCAAACCAGCACAAAACTGATTATACATTAAAATTTCTGACACTTAGAATGATAATTAGCTTTATCTCTATTTTTACAGCTGTAAGACTTTGAGGATGAAAAACTGGTAATTTATTTACTTAACGACAATTTTGGTTGGTTGGTTGGTTGGTTGGGTTTTTGTTTTGGTTTGGTTTTTTTCCTTTTGGTCTATGCATTGCCCTTAAGGTGAGTTTTTATCCAGTTGTGAAAGAGCACAGTCTCTCTTCACCCACAGAAGAGAACATCTCTGTGAAAATTTTATGTGCTATTGACAATATTGTTATTTTCATACTACATTGGATATTCAAATAGAAGTTAAATCATAATTGAAGGAAATGCTAGAGATTGGTAAATGTTCTTTCTTGCTGAATTATTTTCCAGAGAAATTGTGTGAATTCTCCTTAGTGGAAGAGCTGGATCTGGTAAATCAGGATGGCATTCATTAATAGAGTGATGCTGATGGGATAAAGGAAGGGCCAACCATGGGCTAATACTCAAATTGTTATAACAACAAACAATTAGAGCAAGAGGTTCAGTGATGTTCACTTTTTGTTGAAGTGAATAATATATTGTCCTTAATAAAAAACGTATGTTTTGTTTCATATTAGAACTTTTCAAAGGTTTTCTGTATTTGTATAAGCACAGTGATATACCCAACTATTGTCAGGAAGTATGCATTGACAGAATATTTAAATAACTTTCTGCAGTCTAGATATGCAAAATATGAACTAAAATACAATAAAGATTTGAGAGAAAAAAATTTATTTTTTTTTATCATGGAAAATTTCAAATAATTAGATCTGCTCAGCAGACTTATTTCATTTACGTTTTAGCTTTCCAAGTAAAACAATAAAAAATATTGAATATCCAGAGGAAAGATAATTTCTAACTGAAAGGCAATTTTTAAATGTTGAATAAGTTGAAACAGAAAAAAAAAAAAATCTTGGTTAATTAGTAGGTCTGCCAGAATTGTCCTGAATAAGGTAAATGTCCATTTTGCTTAGTTAGCATTTACTGAAGAAACCCATATTATTCCAAAATTACAGTATCTCCAATTAGAAACATGTATTTCACTTACCTCTCATTTGAAAAAGAAATTTTAGTAAATTTTAAAAGGGGGCGCACTGATCAAAATTATAATTATCTAGAAAAGAAACATGATTGAAATAAAATTCTTTAAATATAATTCTAAACATCTAATCATCTTTGTAGACCATTCAGTGGGAAAAAATACTAAATAAAAGCTTGAATGCCCTCTATATTCTCCTTAGTGAGATGATTCTGCATAAGTGTATACTGTGTGGACATGTCTCACACAAGTGTTAAGGCCACTACCACAGATGGAATGCACCAGTCAAATTTGGACTGAATTTGCTGTGCTCTGTTTCCTAAAAATAGCTTTTGTATGTTTAGTATGTTTAGCAAGTCGCTGACATGGTCAGACTCCCTACGCCAGGGATGTCAAACTCATTTTCACCAGGAGTCACATCAGCCTGGTGGTTGCTTTCAAAGGGCTGAATGTACATTTATACAGTCCTAAAATTACAGTGGGCCCTTTGAAGGCAACCACCAGGCTGATGTGGCAGCCCATGAAAATGAGTTTGACAGCCCTGAATTACACTATGCAAAGGGATGAAACCATAAAGCAGGATACCCAAGAGACAGATACCAAGGAACAGTGCAAGGCAAAGAATGATCTCATAGGTTTACACTCCTGGGTACAAACTCTCAAGGAAAATTTCTTAATCCAATTTTCATTCTTAGAGTGAGAAGCTGTGGATTGCTCATGAAACATGCAGGCTACCATGCAAAGTATGTAAAGAATGTCATTTGTGACCTCACTGACAGTTTTGTCACTAAAACTCCTATAGTAAGAAACTTGTAGTCATTACCTTTAGAAAATACTCCCTACACTTGCAGATTTTGTTCTTGGAAGATAATGCTGTATTAAGATTTTGGTAGCAGGTCTGAAATCTCAAAAACAGAACAGTAAGTCCCTCTTCAGTAACATACTGTAAAGTAAAAGTGCTGAAGAGCTTTACCAAATTGTATATGTAGATGTCAGGTTCTCAAGACAGAGGGATGACTATAGTATTAAAGCAAATTATAGGATGACTTTAGTATTAAAGTAAATTATAGGAACTATTTATCAATGTTGTAACATTTAATATGATATGAGTACACTTTGACCACTAACATTGTTAAAACAAATGTAGTATTATTTAGATATTATTCAGATGAAGAATCCATTATGAATGGCAAATTGCAATAATGACATTAAATAGTTACATTTTTATTAAAACAGATAACTTTTGTTTTATATTTTTTCTAAAACTAATGAATGTAATACTTTGCTTTGCAGATGCTTGGTTAAATTTAAAATTCTGATTAGTCTATTAAAGTTTACTTTTAATCACAGCACATTAGTTACTAGCCTTTCCATCCATCCAGCTATGACTGAGATCTTACTAGAAGCAAAGCAGTAGTAGGTCAAGAGAGGTTCTCCTTCCCCTCTACTCTGCCCTGGTGAGACCACATCTGGAATATTGTGTCCAGTTCTGGGCCCCTCAGTTCAAGAAGGACAGGGAACTGCTGGAGAGAGTCCAGCGCAGGGCAACAAAGATGATTAAGGGAGTGGAGCATCTCCCTTATTGGGAAAAACTGAGGGAGCTGGGTCTTTTTAGCTTGGAGAAGAGGAGACTGAGGGGTGACCTCATTAATGTTTATAAATATATAAAGGGTGACTGTCAGGAGGATGGAGCCAGGCTCTTCTCGGTGACAACCAATGATAGGACAAGGGGTAATGGGTTCAAACTGGAACACAAGAGGTTCCACTTAAATTTGAGAAGAAACTTCTTCTCAGTGAGGGTGACAGAACATTGGAACAGGCTGCCCAGGGAGGTTGTGGAGTCCTCTTCTCTGGAGCCATTCAAAACCCGCCTGGACACCTTCTGTGTAACCTCATCTAGGTGTTCCTGCTCCGTCAGGGAGACTGGACTAGATGATCTTTTGAGGTCCCTTCCAATCCCTAACATTCTGTGATTATGTGATTCTATGAAAGCAATGAAAAGCAAAGCTTCAGGCTCTAAGAAGAAAATGATATATTCATGGTTATTCTTCATTTACAACATTTAAACATAGAGTTTAAAATATTCATGTTTAAATCATAACAACCCCCAAAAGCCCAGTGTCTCTAATAAAGGCTGTTTGGATGGGGAATAACATCTGGTAAATATTGGTCATCTTTTGCATGCTGTTTTTCTTATGGAAATTGTTCTTTTGATAGTCTACTTGGTTTTGAAAACATGTCACATTATGTTCTTCATGCTCATTTATCTGTACTTTGTTAAGTGTTCTGCTTTTTTGCATCAAGGAGAGAGCTGGATTTCATGCCAAGTGACAGTAAACCTGAATCATGAAGTCTCATTTTATTGGCAGCTGATACAAACTTATCAGAACCCTGATGAGAAAGAACGCTTTTTAATTGTTTACCATTCTCCTCAAAGAATGTATAATATGCTTAAAGAGTCCTGCCAAGTATCAACAAATCAAAAAAAACACTGAAGAAAATTGAATCAGCTATCTTGTATTCATTTAATTCATTGCTCCCAAGAGTTCTAGACAGCAAGCTTTCTCAGCATAAAAAGTGTTTTCATATACCTACTGATTCAGAACATTTCACTGTTTCGCCAATTACTTTTGAATGCTCTGACAGAAGTAGGTTTTGCAACCCACAAATTGTTCAATAGACTATGTGAGTTTTTGAGTTTAGTTTTTGTTTGTTTGTCTGGTTTGTTTATTTGTTTTGTTCTAATTGTGAAAGTTTTTCTGAAGATATCCTGATGTGATGTGGCATGCAATGCATGTAGAGGTCTGAAGTCAAATATCTAATTACTTCTACCCTTTACACATTTCCTTCACAATTTCAAAACAGCCGTGAGGAACACTCTTGAGACCTATTGAAGGATTTTTCAGGATCCTAAGCTGGATTTCCTGAAATAACTCTACAGTTAGTTTTCACCTGGATTAAAATTTCTTCTCATCAGAAAATATTTTAGGCTAATGAAGTATGAGCATTTAGAAATAGAGACCTTTTCTTAAATATCTGAAGAATACTTTTTCTTATTGTTGGCAGTACTTGTGCACACTAGAGTAATACCAGGTCACTACTCGAATGTAGTTCAAAGTATTTTCCAAAATAAGCAATCTCATTGCTACAATTAGTTGCCCCCCATGTTTTTTTCCAATTACCTTGGAGCAACGCATGCAGGAGTTACAGTCCTAAAGGACATTAAAAGAGGAAGCAGATGGCAGACACAATGGAGTTTGGAACGATTTGTTTCAGACTTTTCTTCAGTTCTTGCCATATTTTATAGCTTTTAAAAAAGCTTGCATTCCTTACTGAAAGTGGGTAAATTTTAGTGAAATACAAAATTATTCATAGGTTTTGGAAGTAATAAGCAAGTGAAGAAGCAACAACTTTTTCTTAATGTGAATAGTTTGAACTACTGTAACCAGAGGCTGTGATATTTTCCGCATGGGTCAGAGCTGCTTAACTCTTCTGAGAGATACTTTACTCACTGCAGCTCTGGTGGCAGAAAACAAAGTAATGAGTATGCTGAACCCTGTGATTTAAGCAGGTTGATCAAAATTAGTTCTTACTGGTTTAAAATACAAAAAAAAAATCTTTGGAAATCTGGCATTTAGAATCTCATGGTTAGCAGGTAAATTACAACCATAACAATTCAATCTTACATATGTAGAATCTAAAAAATAAACAGGTAAGAAATTCGCTTTTATCTGGTTAGAAAATGCCCTCTTATTTCCCTTCCCTGTTGCACCAGCTTTAAACCGAAGAACATCTTAGAGAAAAACCTTATTACTAATTTGTCCTGCAAAGAGCAGGAGATTCAAACAAAAGTGTCTCAGTTTACAAAATTTGAGTACCACTAAAATGATTGCTACAAAACTACTATTTACATATCACTTACTTTATCTCACCAATGAAACTGCTCACAGTTTTAACACAGTAATTTATATGCACTTACTCTAATAACTGTAGGCTGAATTTATCCTGTGGTCTTGATCCTGCAATGATATAGGCAGTGTCACTGGCACAGAAAGCATCAAGATGACTTTCTTCATTTCAGATACGCATGTTCTTCTGTTGAATTTATAAAAGTGGTCATTAATTAAAGAGCGAAACACATACTTGCAAACCAAGTTGAAGCAGCAGTGCCTGCACACCAGGCTGAAGTATATATGCACACAGAAATGTGACACGTTAGTATCAACTTTACTTTGGGATGTCAAAAAACTCATTGCTTGCTTCCTGCAGTGTACAGTAATGCAGCTATTGGTGTGGGCTTCTTTGTGCTCTACATTTCATCTTTTCCTATTGTTCATTGGCTAGGACTCTAAGAAGAAATAATAACACAGAAATTAGTGTCTGGTACTAAGGTTTGTCTGTTATACTGGAAAGTATTAAATGTTCAGGAAAATTATGCTTATTTTAAAGGATTTATTTAAAAACAACTTTAAGATAAAATACCTTGTTTTCAACTTTAATACTAAGTGTCTCTTTCATCAACAGTACAGAATTACTAAATGAGGAATTATGAAAAAGTGAAAAGCGTTACTGTTGTCCCTTGTCTTTTTTAAACCACTTTAAAATAACCTATCTGTACTGTATGCACACCAAGAACAGGATCTTTGAAAATTAGGGGGAGAAAATCCAAACCAAACCAAACCAGCAACCAACTTAAAAAAAAAAAAAAAAACACCACCACACACACATACAAAAAAACCAAACCAAACCGAACCAAACCAACAACAAACCCCCCACTTTCCAGCAAGGATTGCAATTTATTTGGTCAAAACATACATAACCTTACTCTTCCTATTACCACTAGACTGTAAATTAAATATTACCCTCATGTTCCACTGTTGTTTGTAGAAAGAAAGTCCATATATGTGTTAGAAAATTAATTTATTACACATTTGAGAATATTTTTTTGCTGGCTTTATTAATCAATTTAAAAGTATACTGTATATTGGGGTTGAGAATTTAAATCAAGCCCCCCCCCGAATTAGTTCTATTTATTACATCTCCATCACCACCTTGTAGATGATATGTGTACACATGTGAATAATGTATACCAAATTACACACTTCGTAGACGGGGAGAAATGATTAAAAAGATGCCCTAAAAAGGAAAATCTTTCTGTGGATTATATTGATGGTTCCATAAATACAAATTATTAATAAGTAACAATGTTTCTATTTTTTCTCATGGTAAACTTTCACCAGACTGATTTGTAGTAACATAATCAATATGAACTCTATATTTTATATGGACACATTTGAAATAATATGAGTGTTGCTTTAGTCGTCTCCTGCATTATTTGATAATATGTGATTGTTTGCCTAAATCACATAGTATTCTCCTAATTTAGTTAATAAAGATGTTATCTTGAGTTGTTACATGTCCCTTTGAACCCTCAGGCTTCAGGCATGTTGCCCACTATTTTGCCACAGGATGGAGAGATTTTCTGTCTAATGAAGATTAGAAGATACATCTTCCTCACAGATGCTCTCAGAAAAGCACATGCAGCAAGATGCAAAAAACCCAGGCAGCAAGATGAAATCCTTTTCATTACATAGTCATCTGGAGGAATACGTGGTAGATTGATGAAGCTTTTGTTTTTGCAACAGCCATCCAAAAAAAAAGAAGAATAAATGCTTTCAGATTCCCACACACTAAAATCATTCTCAAAACCAGTCTAATAGCATATAAAGGTACTTATGTACGAAATAAAAATCAGATAAAGCATCTGAGGTTTATAGGAGTGATGAGAGAAATGAAAGGAAAATAGCCTAAATATTCATTTAAGCCAGGATTAAATGAAAGACACAAGATTACTCTTACTCCATAAGCTTGTATAAACAACCTGATTGTTAAAGATCCAGTCTCTCTGGTTCTCTTTGAAAGCTTTGTTGCATGACACTAAATTTAAATCCAGATCTATCTGCATTTAAACCTAACTAAATCCAATCCTTCCTCTGCTCCTTATACGTGTATATTCCTTCATCTGTATCCTGTGAAGCCAAGATACAAAGAGTATCTTATATCTCTCCCTTTCCCAACAGCAAGTCATCAGTAGTCCTAATCTACCACAGGAGTCAGTTGCTGATTCTCTTTATGTCTGCTAAACCATTAATAAGTTATTATGCTTTCATGATACACAATGTCCCTGCCCACCTGTATCCACAAAATAAATAGTATTGCTTTTAACAGAATTTAAAGGTTCATCATGAGGAAGGACAGACAGCAATCATGGAACCACGGTACCTTAAATGTCTACTGAGGAGATTCCTCCTTCCAGATTGTGTTCTTCATTCCCAGTTCTGTGAAAAAATTAGACCTGGCATAATCTCTAATCTATAATCTTACTACTTTATTTTTTGTACACTGACATGTGGAGTAACAAATATGTCTTACAAAATATTTTGATTGCCAAAACCCAGGTAAAAAGACCTTGAAAGTAAGTAAAAATCAAGCATCAAATGTGTCTTTGATCATTTCCTAGTCTGAGAACTTCTACCTTCTGCTTCCATTTTAAATGTTTCCCATGCTAAAAGAGATGAAATAATGATTTTATTCTAAAATTATTTATGCAACCTAATGTTGTCACTGCTTTTACTTACATTGCCACACAGTCACAGTAGTGTTATTCATGACAGAGAAGGCACTTTTAACAAATATGAAACATAACCTGAAGTAATGCTAGGCATGCTGTTATGCTCAGACAGGTCTTCTTTAATCAAGTTATTGACACAAAACTCAGGAAAGCAGCTTGTTATTTAATTTCACATATGTTTTATCTAGTTTCAGTCCTCAGCAGAAACACTGAATTAAATTTTCTGTTTCATTATGGATTAAAAATAGTTATTTTCAGTGGAAAAGCAGTAAATAAGAGTAAACAAAGAACACATACATTCCCATGAAAGTTATAATTGTAGTATGAAGGAGACTTCAGTATAGGTGGTAGGCTGCAATGAGTGCCCAGACCCTTCTCCTGGAGAAAAGGTAAACATCTGCATAAGGTGTGCACAGGTTGATGATCTGATACATCAGGTGGCTGAGTTGCAGACAACAGTTAAAAGGCTGTGCAGTAGTAGAGGAGCTGAGATGGAGATAGGTAAGTAGTTTCAGAACTGTGCTCCTGTATCAGACACCAGTGAAAATGTGACACTGTCCTGGGTGTTTACCACCTGCCACCTGATCATGAAGAGGAATTTGATGAGGCCTTCTACAGACAGTTTCAAGTAGCCTCAGGATCACAAGCTGTGGTTATTATGGGGGACTTCAGTCACCCATATCTGCTGAGAAGACGACATGGTTAAACACAAGCAATCCAGCAGATTCCTGCAGTTCACTGATGATAATTTATTTTACACAGGTGGCAGAGGAGCCGATGAAGAGAGGTGGGCTGTTGGACCTTGTCCTAATAAACCAAGAAGGACTGGTTGGAGATGTGAAGGTTTGGGGCAGCCTGTGCTGCAGCAAACACGAGATGGTAGATTTCAGCCTTTTGACACTATCTCCCACAAGATCATCTTAGGCAAGCTCAGGAAGTGTCATTTGAATGAGTACACAGTGAGATGGTTCATGAACTGGCTGAATGGCAGAGCTAAGAGGATTGTGATCAATGGTCCAGAGTCTAGTTGGAGGCCTGTAACTAGTGGGGTTCCCCAGGGACCAATATTGAGTCCATTCTTGTTCAATCTGTTCATCAATGACCTGGATGAAGAGACTTCAGTATACATCCTCAGCAAGCTTCATACACCAGAAGGCTGTGCTGCCATTCAGTGAGATCTGGACAGACTAAACAGCTGGGCAGAGAAGAACCTGATGAAATTCAATAATGGCAAGTGCCGGGTCTTGCATTTAGGCAGGCATAACCCCAGGTACTAGTGTCTTCACTTGCTGTAAAGCAGCCTCCGAGAGATGGACCAGGGAGACCTGGTGGACACCAGGTTGACCAGGAGCCAGCAATCTCAGCCAAGAAGACCAACAGTATCCTGGGATGCATTAGGAAGAGTGTGTTCACTGGGCTGAGGGAAGTTATCCTCCCTCTCTACTCTGCCATGGTCAGGCTATATTTGGAGTATTGCATTCAGTTCTGGGCTCCACAGTTTAAGAAGGACAAGGAATTGCTGCAGGGAGTCCTGTGGAGTGCTATGAAAACGATTAGGAGTCTAGAGCATCTTTCTTATGAGGAAAGACTGAGAGAGCTGTGGCTGTTCAGCCTGGAGAAGGGAAGGCTGAGAGGGGATCTCATCAATGCTTATAAATATCTCAAGGGTGGATGTTGAGAGGGTGGGACCAGCGTCTTCTCAGTGGTGCCCAATGAAAGGATTAGTGTCAATGGCTACAGATGGAAACACAGAAGATTCCATCAATATACGGGGTGAAACTTCTTTACTTTGACGGTGCCAGAGCACTGGAACAGGCTGCCCAGAGATGTTGTGGAGTCTCCTTCCCTGGAGGTCTTCAAAACCCACCTGGACACATTTCTGTGTGATCTGCTGTAGGTGAACCTGCTTTAGCAGGTGGGTTGGATTAGATGATCTCTAGAGTTCCCTTCCAACCCCAAACATTCTGTGATTGCATAGTAAAGTAAGTGAAAGACTTCAGAATTGTGAGCATATTAACTAATTCCAAGCTACCAACCGAGTCCCTTATAAACTGTAAATAAAGTGACTCGAAGAAATAAGTTAGAGGTTCTTGTCAACGTTATTCATGAAAATATTAATGTATCAAATTTTTTGTATTATTTTACCCTGTTGCTGAGGGTGACATTTATAAAAGAACATCACAGCATTTGTGTTTTAGAAAATACCACTCTTTTTGTTTTGTATATTGTTTTAAATCTTGAAGAAATAAACTAAATATTTTTTTAAAAAAATCTTATTTTAAATTCGCTTTAATTCTTATCACTAATAAACAGCTGAAGGTTTGTTGTTTGGTTGGGTTTTTTTTAACCTTATAATATGGTTATAGTTGTTGGGTTGCTGTAAATATCAGTGGGAGGAATTCACATAAGAACTAACCTGGGATTAATATTAATAAATGTGATCATTGCATTCAAAATCCTTGCCATGAAAGATCAGTTAGCTTTGAGTTCCAAATTAGAACTCTCTTTTAAAGACTATCAAAAACAATTAAAAAGAAATGGACTGAGCTTGATAGTCTTGGCTGTGTGCATTTTGCATTAAATCACGATGGATAGATGTAGTAAGAGTCATATGGAATAATGACTTCTGCTTTGTAACAGCCAAAGGTGTCCATAGCTAATAGAATCTTTTTTCTGATAAACAGTTTTAATTGTAGGATGAGTCTGCTTAACAAATTCCATCAATAACCATTCTTATCTACCTTCCCTCTCTTAGTCATTTACTAAGGGGAGAAGTATGCAGTTGTCAATCCCTTAGCCATTACCTTGATATCTAAAGTATCTTCTAGCATCTAGACACCACATTTAGAAGAGGAAAAAATTATTTACATTGTATAATAATAAGAATTGGTATTAGCCCAACTAGACTACTTCACCTGTTAAAACAACAGGAAAAATAGAACAGAGGCACTCACTTTTACAGAAGCTGATGAAATTCTATTGATGGTGTAACTTCTAGTAGAAGAACTATTCTGTAGTTCTGTTAATAATGATACTGTTAATGGTGATAATAGTTTATCTGTAGTCTCTTTTGTATGTTTGGATATCAAGTGCCCCATGTCCCTTTTCTCATCAGTGATGGTTATTGACCATTGTGTCTGAGCTAAACCATAGGCCTATAATGAATCACTTAAACTTATGTTATCTAGGTATTTGTTTCAGGTCAGGGTGTTGGGATTTTTTATTTTGTTTTGTTTCTCTTATTGTCATTGTTGTTATTTTTAGTGTAGGCACTGATAGAGAATACAAGGTCCATTCAAAATATACTTTAAACAGGAAAAATATATTAACAGCAAGAAAGGAGAGAATTTTGTCCCTTGTTGGTTCAAAAGGCCAAAACTGAAAGTCAGGTTCAAGAGAGGATACCTTCACTAAACCACACCAAAGCAAACTAAGCCAAAATAAAACTATGAACAAACCAAAATAAAACCAAACCAAAACAAGACAAACAAACAAACAAACAAGACAAAACAAAACAAAAAGACAATGACAAAAAAGTGCATTTCAATTAATGTCAAGGAAGCAAATAGGGAATAGAATGATTTAGGGAGCAAAAAACAGATCTGACTAAACCTCCTGAAGATGACAGGGAGAAATTACCTGTGAAACAAAGAAGTTGGAAAATGTGTTAATCTGAGAATAGCCTCCTGAAAGTCTTGCCTGACAGAAACCCTTGCTAATGGGCAAGATATTTGAGTTATGGTCTCACAAGAAAGTACTAACCCGTGATACAAAATATACACAAGACTGAAAACCTGGATACTACATAGCCAGGAGAAAGAATAATATGGTCTGGATAAGGGACAGAAAGACCTTTCTAATTTTAGAAGAGTATTAGTGGTGTAATGTAGTTTCTTCACTTCATTTAGCCTTAAAAAAATTTCATTGTTTTCTATTTTTGATATTGCAACTAAATCATATTATTTATATTTTATCTTCATCTAACCAAAAAGTGGTCTAATGGATTTAGGTGTCTACTCTAATTTTAGAGACCTTAGAATATCCCACCTGACAGAGTATTTCTTTCCAGGAGGGGGAGGAACAGAAAGGGGAGAACAACTATGCTTACTCACCTTACTGTCTGAATAGATCCCTGCAGACCAAAGTAAGCAAAACAAACAGCAGCTAGAGTTTAAAGATGAGTGAATGAGAGGTTGTCCAATAACAGGCAAAATGTAGCTTTTGTCTGTCAGGGTTATTCAGGTCATGTGTATGATGTCCATTTTGGAGATAGCTAGTTGTACATTTTTGTAATTGATGTTTAATTTTCATTTAATTTTTGAAATTTAACTTTTTTAAGGGAGGTTGCAAGAAAAGACAAAAATTCACTGAATGACTCTTCAAGAACAAATGCAGCATAATTCTAAAATCTAACAAGTAGCATCATAACTTGACAAATAATTCAAAAAAAGAAAGTAACTTTAAGAAAAGTGTAGAGGAAAAGATGAAGAAGTTGTTCTTCTATGGGCAGTATTTTTATACTGAAATTTACATTACATAATCCTCTACTCAAAATTATATTTTTCTTCAGTAGTTTCAAAATTTAACATAAAACAATTATTTGCAATTTAAGAGTAATAAGTTATAGAAGACTACATCTGAACAAATTATTTATGATTGAAATAACAAATGGTGAGAGGCAGCTGTGCATAAAAGGTGACAGTCAACATCACTAAGGACAAAACATTCCTGACAAATGTGACAACTTTCTGCAGTGGGGTTACGGCATTGGTGGATAACGGAAAATTGACTGACACCATCTACCTGGACTTGTCCAAAGCATTTTATGCTGCCCAACAAAACATCCTGACTCTAAAATGTAGGGACATGGATTTGGTAGGTGGACCACTCAGTTGATAGGGAATTGGCTGGATGGCCACATTCCAAGAGTTGCTATCAATGGCTCAGCGTCTGGGTGCAGACCAGTGACAGGTGGTGTCCCTCAGGGGTCTCTACTGGGACCAGTATTATTTAACATCTTTGTTGGGGACACAGGCAGTGCGCCATCAGCAAGCCTACAGATAACACCAAGCTGAGTGGTGTCATTGGTAGCTTAGAGGGAAGGGATACCATTCAAAGGGACCTTGACAGGCTAGACAGGTGGGCCAGTACAAACCTCAAGAAGTTCAACGAGGCTAAGTGTAAGGTCTGTACAAGGCTTGGGACAATCCCAAACATGGATGCGGACTGGAGGATGAAGGGATTGAGAGCAGCTGTGCAGAGAAGGACTCAGGTGTGTTGATGGTTAAAAAACTGAGTATGAGCCAATTGCATCCTGGGCTGCACAAAAAATGTGCGGCCAGTCAGTCAAGAGAGGTGACTCTCCCCCTCTACTCTCATGAGACCCCACCTGGAGTACTGTGTTCAGGTTTGGGAACCTCAGCATAAGAAAGACATGGACCTGCTCAAGGGGCAAAAAGTGATCAGAGGACTGGTGCACTCCCGATATGAGGACAGGCAAAGAGAGTTGAGGTTGTTTAAGCTAGAGAAGAGCAGGCTCTGGAGACACCTTATAGCAACCTATTAGTACTTCAAGGGGCCCTACAGGAAAAATATGAAGGGAATGTTTAGAAGGGAGTGTAGTGGTAAGACAAGGGCTGACAGTTTTAAAATTAAAAGGAGTAGATTTAGATTGGATATCAGGAAGAAATTCTTCATTATGTGGGTGGTGAGACACTGGAACAAGTTGCATGTGCAGTTAGTGCACAAAAGATGTACTAGTTTTTATCTTCAGAATGAGGACATTCTAGTGTATCTCAACAACCAAAAAGACATAAGGCCCTAAGTACTGCTGATTTTGATGGATTGACTTCATCCCTGTAAAATGCATGGAGGGGACAAGGTTAATATCTGCTATGAACATCCAGCTAAATTGTAGGAAATAGGCAGACCTGCGCATGGTGTATTTGCCTTACAATAACATTTTAGTACTGTATTTAAGTAAACCTACTACCCTCTTTAATGTCATGATCCATGACAATTTTGGTGATTTTTTGTAATGATTATAGCTATCTCCTTCACTACCTGTAAACTAATTTTCTGCTTAATTAGCTCCTAACCTCATTGTCTGGCAGACAATTTGAAACTCTTCAGTGAGTGCCTTCTGATCTGAATACCTGTTAATATTTAAAGCTTCTCATTTTAATATATCACTTTTCACATGTTCATGTAATGTATGTAAGAATTATTTCAAGGATTAACACATTTTGATTTAACTCAAGTTATATATTGTTAATATACTATTTTCTTAGATGGTGAAGGAAAACATCTAGTTCTATGAAATTCTGAGCTTGTTCATCTACTATTTGCTCTGCAGGAGAAGCACATGTGATCTCTTTAGAATCAAAAACATTTCTGCACCAGTTACAATATTTGCTTTTGTACGGGAATATAGCGGAAGATTTGGCGAGAAGATTAGTTAAATGTAAATACACTCAAGTGACTTACACCAGTCTGTAGAAAAAGCACATACATTACACTAATTGTTTTACTGACCTCGTGTGCTTGATGAGTATAACCTCTGTGTTAGATAACATAGGCCTGTGAGAAACTCTAGGCACCTTATCACTGTGCCTGAGATTCCTGCTTTGTTGTGAGAAAGAGCGGGAGGCTGTGCCTGCCTGAAGCCTTGAAATACAGGCAAGCTCAGCAGGCCCAGTGATCTTCCAGCAGGGCTGAACTTACCAGCACCTGCATCCCCGTTGGTGTCACCTCTGCCTGGGAGCTCAGGTGTGGCTTCGGAGATCCCCCAGTGGAGAAGTAACTAAAATAGAACTTGCTCTTTGCAATGCATTCGTGGCCTCTGGCTCTTCTTGCGACATGTCTGCATATTTGTACACAGGTTTGGGTTTTTTTTCAATAATATTGTGTAAGAAACTCTCACTGATTTCTCCACATTCTTTTAAGGAAAAAAAAAAAAAAAAAAGTAAAAACAGGAGAAAGGAACATAAAACATCAGTATGAATATAATGAATATATCCTGCCAAAGACCCCTCTGAGTCATCCACTGAATCCACATTGCCAAGGATCTTCTGGTAGGAAACACTTTAATCTTATGATAAATTGTTTTCTGCCACCCCCAGCAAAAACTGCCTATCCAGAGGTGCGATACAGCCAGACATTGACAGAAAATCACCCCTGAGAACACATATTTCTGACCTATTCCATTATTCTGCCTGTATTTCTAACTCTATCTCTGGATTTTGAAGGAAATTTTTAAGAAAATTTTGAAGAAAATGGAATTTTGAAGAAAAATGTTACTTCCCCCAGGAAAGTGACTCCATTAATCAATCAGTACCGGTTCCTCATCTTCAGTTCTGGTCTCAGAAACTGAGTTTATAATGACCAAAAAGTTCACTGATCAGTCTGGTCACCGTCAGGCAGTGACCTTCACAACACAGTGGGGAGATCCCAGGGAACCTCATGTGCTTATACTTTAGAGGAGGGTGGATCAACAAGACTGTGCTTCGCTTATTGCTAAAGGAAGATTTTTACATCCCACTCTATTTGCCATGCTGCCTCCTGAATTCCCAGTTTTCCTCAGGGTCCTCCAATTTTGGTTTTGAAATTCCCTATGGCTACATTAGCACCTGGGAATGAGGCAATGGTACAGGATGCCCATGGATGCTGGAACTGCAATTTTGACCATGTTCAATCACTACAAAAACTCTTTGCAGGGTTTGGTACTAGACAAACCACGCTTTCCCAAATAATTTAGAGACATTATTTGTGAATGGCCAGGCACCATTCCCAGTAGGCAGTTTGTGTGCAGATATCCTTGTTTCAGACGTGTCCTAGTTTTGGCTGGGATAGTTAATTTTCTTTCTAGTAGCTGGTATAGTGCTGTGATTTGGATTTGGTACAAGAATGTTGATAATTAATACACTGATATTTTAGTTGTTGCTGGGTAGTCAAAGGCTTTTCAGCTTCCCATGCTCTGCCAGGTGCACAAGAAACTGGAACATAGCAAAACAAGGACCACTGACCCAAGCTGGTCAAAAGGGTGTTCTTTACCACACAGCTGTGCTCCGCACATAAACTGAAGTTGGTGGGGGAGAAAATACCAGCTGCCCAGGAACAAATAGGTTATTGGGTCACAGGTAGTGAGCAATAGCGTTGTGCATCACACAGTTTTTATATTAGTATGAATATTAGTATTATTTTCTCCTCCTTCACTGTCCTATAAAACTGTTCTTATCTTAACCCATAAGGCTGTTTCGGTTTTTGCTTTTCCATTTCTCTCTCCATCCCACTTGGGGGTGTGGTGAATGCATGCTGCATGGTCCTTTTTGCTGGCTGGAGTTAAGCAACAACAAGAAGCTAAGGAAATATACCAGTATGGACATGTGCTTTTTTATGCTGCTCAGCCATGCAAGCTGACCAATACATGGTCCAAGGACCATTTAATTAAGTAGTATACTATAAACTACTTCTCCAATCCCTAAAAATACTACTACTACTACTAATAATAATAATGTAACAGAATTTTAAGACAATCATTTTGAAGAAATAACAACATTCTTAATTTAAGGACCTTAATTATTATAGGAACTCTGACCAAATGTAACAAGTTGGATGGATGATGGCAGAGCGGTGGATGTGGTCTACCTTGACTTCAGTAAAGCCTTTGACACAGTCTCCCACAGCATCCTCACAGCTAAGTTGAAGAGGTGTGGTCTAGACAATAGTGTTGTGAGGTGGGTTGCAAACTGGCTTAAGGAGAGAAGCCAGAGAGTGGTAGTCAATGGTGCAGAGCCTAGTTGGAGGCCAGTATCTAGTGCAGTGCCTCAGGGGTGAGTACTGGGGCCAATATTATTCAATATATTCATTAACGATTTAGATGAGGGAATAGAGTGTATTATCAGCAAGTTTGCTGATGACACTAAGCTGGGAGGAGTGGCTGACATGCCAGAAGGCTGTGCTGCCATCCCGCGGGACCTGGACAGGCTGGAGAGTTGGGAGGGGAATAACCTAATGAAATTTAACAAGGGAAAGTGTAGAGTCCTGCATCTGGGCAGGAACAACCCCATGTTCCAGTATAGGTTGGGGAATGACCTATTAGAGAGCAGTGTAGGGGAAAGGGACCTGGGGGTCCTGGTGGACAACAGGATGACCATGAGCCAGCACTGTGCCCTTGTGGCCAGGAAGGCCAATGGCATCCTGGGGTCTATTACAAGGGGGGTGGTTAGTAGGTTGAGAGAGGTTCTCCTTCCCCTCTACTCCGCCCTGGTGAGACCACATCTGGAATATTGTGTCCAGTTCTGGGCCCCTCAGTTCAAGAAAGACAGGGAACTGCTGGAGAGAGTCCAGCGCAGGGCAACAAAGATGATTAAGGGAGTGGAGCACCTCCCTTATGAAGAAAGGCTGAGGGAGCTGGGTCTCTTTAGCTTGGAGAAGAGGAGACTGAGGGGTGACCTTACTAAAGTTTATAAATATATAAAGGGTGAGTGCCACGAGAATGGAGCCAGGTTCTTCTCAGTGGCAAACAATGATAGGACAAGGGGTAATGGGATCAAGCTGGAACACAAGAGGTTCCACTTAAATTTGAGAAAAAAACTTCTTCTCAGTGAGGGTGACAGAGCACTGGAACAGGCTGCCCAGGGAGGTTGTGGAGTCTCCTTCTCTGGAGACATTCAAAACCCTCCTGGACATGTTCCTGTGCGACCTCACCTAGGCGTTCCTGCTCCAGCAGGGGGATTGGACTAGATCATCTTTTGAGGTCCCTTCCAATCCCAAACACACTGTGATACTGTGATACTGTGAAGACAGGCTGCTACTTTATTAACTTTGAGCATACTTCAAAATTATACACAATACTTCCTCCCCAACTAGAAATCTTCCCTGTTCTTTATTGGTTTACAGTAGAATCACAAATCCACAAATCTTTGTCCGTTATCTTATCAGCTCTATGACAGTGATCATACAATTTAGAAGTAGTTCTACATCAGTTTTTAACTTGGATTGAATGAAACTCATAATGATAGACAAACTTGATTTAGAGGTGTCCAAAATGTCCCATATGCCCAGAGAAGTTATTACATCAATTGGTTGCTCTTATTGTTAAAAACGAATGTTTCTTTTCTGGTTTAACTTCCCATCTTTGGAAAGTAGGATGGTTTTGTCTGCTGGTTTAAAGAAGCTCCATCCAGTCCTCTCTCTAGGTAGGTACTTAATGGTAAGTCATCTCTTCATCCTCACCAGGACAAGGTAAATATGTTGAGTTCAATACTTGTTACTAAAGTTGAAATATTGTTTCTTGAAATAGGATCAGATTAATCCTTTTTGTAAAAGTATCCAAGTAGGTATGCTAAAGTGTAAAAAACCACCCAGACATATATCATATGTGGCATACCCAGTAGAGTGAAAAGTTCTGAAATTAAATAGCTGAGCATTTTTCATAAACAGTTGTAAACAAACATTTTGAAAGGTTTGGCTTCTCATCTGGAAATTTTTTGACAACTCACATTGATGAATGATGGTTTTGTCAGATTCTTGTTAACAGCTGCATCCCCCTCTCACAGACCTGTGTCCAGAAAATCTATGGAGTCAAGATGACACCAGACATTCCAACATTTTGTAAGATTCGTCAGAGGCATAAATGGAGATTTAAAAAAAAAAACAACCAACGAAAAAAAAAAAACCTCAGTGATGTATCTCTGTGGGGCTGAAATCATTAAGCATAAACTGGTTTTTGTTTCCCCCTTTTATTTTTTCTTAATATACAAGTCTATTATTTTTTCTTCACTAGAATATAATGGAGATAGATTGTCAAATAAGTGTGCTTGAGGTCACACAAAAATACCCAAACCCTAACTACAATGCATCACAATAGTGTTTAGAGAAGCTCAGAATAGTCTTAGTTCCTGCTGATACAAGCAGTATGCTATAAACCTAATGGTTTAGGCTCTTCTTTTGTTGGCATCTTACTTAAACCATGTAAAAACATGAGGATTTCTGTCCTCCCTTTTGTCCTTGAATACCCTCGGTGGAATTGAGGATTAATCAGAGCTTATATTTCCTTGTGTATGGTTTCTTTTTCTATAAAGAATATTTTTTATCTTCTGTCATTTTTATAACAAGTTTTTATAGCATGATACAAATTATGAAGTTTAGTGCCAACCCTCAAAATAAAGATCAGAGCTGGTAGTGAAAGGACAATACAAGTAACCTACAGGTGGCCAGGGATGAAGGTTCAAGGCCTGTCTGCCACGTCAGTAAGAAATCCCTAAGTAGTTCTTTATGGGAATGATAATTTAGGTAGAGTTTGTCAAAGAACTGGCTTGTGCAGAAATCTGGTGCAGGATCTGCAAATGCAGTGGAAAAAAAAATAGAGGTACAGAGTTCATGTAGTACAAGTCATGCTGCTCCTCTAGCTAGAAAACTATTTAAAGCGCTACTCCTATGTCAGAAGCCATTATATACGTATCATTTCACAGGATTAGCTGTGTCTAGGATTTTCAAAGTTGGACTGAACATCTGATTCAAGAACTCATATGCAGAAAAGGTACTGTTTTTCAAGTAATTTAGCAGTTGGAAAACTCAGTATTCTGATACTTTAATGGAGGAAAGTATGACTAAGTTTTTTTGGCCCATGGCTAATATAGTCATATTTGTGAGAATAGTGTATTAGTATTCTGTGACATAATAAAATGTGCCATGGTTTGCAGATCATTTAACTATAAAAATCTAGATATACCCAGATCATTATCTAAAACCAATGACAAATTAGAACACATTATTGTGCCTTTTTTTTTTTTATTTTCATCATGTATTAAATAGCATTTAGTGTGCCCTAAAAGCTGTAAGACATCCTTCTAAATACAGAATTAAACTTCAGAATGTTATATTAGTTGTCTAATGTTTATGGTCTTAAAATTTGATTTAAAAATGAGGTAGCCTTGAAATTAAGTCTGTCATGCTTTTTAGGTATACTAACATGTATTTGGCCACTCATATCTGTTGAGAAGAATGTCCACATTATTCTAAATTTCAGAGAAGGCTGGCATGTATTTTTAGATAATGATAAACAGAAAATATTTTTATTCTATTAGAAGCTTAAGGGCTCTCTGGAATTTCCATGAAATTGCCATTTCTTACTGTAAGACTTTCTGTTGAACTCCTGTGTGTTCTTTACATGTTCATCCTCTTTTTTTTCCTCCTTTCATTTTTTCCTATTTAATTACAACATAAAATGTACATTTTGAAATAGGAGCTCATTCTCTTTTGTTTCTGTTTTGTTTGATTGTGTTCTTGTTTTGAAAATATTTAAATTTTATGTACTGAGTATTTAAAACTTTATTCAAAATATGTTCAAATTGGAAATTTATTGGATATTTTTAACATGCAAGAAAGAACTTAAATACTTAATCAGGTCTAACTACATTTAAAATATTAATCATTTTGCACTATTTTTCTCATCTGAAAATATGTCCATCAATGACAGTCAAACACAATTCAGCAAAGAACTGCAATCTTTTAAAACATCTGTGTACCCTGTGAAGGTCAGTGAGACTAAGGTGATGGATTATCATTACAAAAAATGGTCACTTAAGAAAGTAATATTTTTTCCATTCTTCTCAATTGGACTGAGGTTTCCAGCTGTCTTCTCTATGTTCTCTCAGCTTCCTAACAAAATAATGGGCCAACATATTTCTTTGAGTGTAGTTTCTCTTCATTGTGGTTGTGACATTTAAAAGGCAATGGGCATTTTAGGAATGGCATTTTAACAAATGACAAATCTTACCTCATATTGTGAACAACAGCCATTCTATAAAATGACAGTTGTTCACGCAGTGCCTCTGGTAGAGAGATTTGGAGTAGTAATACCCACCAACGAACAAAAAACCACAAACAAATAAAACAGGAAAAACCAAACAAACAAACAAACAAAAAAAAACAAGTAACCAACCAACCAAACGAAAAACAACCAACCGACCAACCAAAAACCAAAACAACAACCAACCATTCAAACAAGTAAGAGTGCAAAAAATAGTCATTTATTTTGGAAAATTGTATGTTGTAACTAACCTTCTTCCTGAAAAGAAAGAAAACTGTTATGCCTGCATGGATTAGGGGGAATGTAGGAATGAAGGAAGACACACAGACTATATTTCTTCATGGATTCACAAAATTAAATTCGGTAGAGGCTCAGGGGATTAAAATTCAGAAATGACACAGAAAGAAGAAAATTGAAAGAATCCAGAAGAGCTACAGTGTAATCTGACTTTGGGCCACAGATTGCTCTTAGCAGTGTCTGTTCACTACATAGTGTAGTTACATAGAAAAGTTAAAAGCTTATGTGACTTCACTCATATTCCATATTTTAATAGGATTGGTTTTCTCTGAATCGCATAAAAAGTGTTGACTTTCTTAAATGGGAGTGTATTTTTATAGCTTCTCTGCTAAATTAATCACAACATTCCTACAACTGAAATCTACCCAAAATTATCTTGCCTACTTACCTTTTCCTCCATTTTAGGGCACAGTTTCTCTGTAAACTCTTTTTGGTATAAAAATGTTGATATGCAGATATGCTTCTAATTTATGGTAGAATTTCAGCCTCTCAATTACTTTGATACTAAACCAATGCACTGTATTTAACATTAATTTAATGATAGTGCATCCTCATTTTCAGTTTTTTTTATTCATTTAATACCTAACTAAATGGTTGGTTTCAGTTTCTTTATTAATTTTATACCTAAATAAATGGAGCAAAAAGATACAATAAAAACACTACATTATTAGAAAGCATGTTTTAAGTGAAGTTGTTGTTTCTTTGGGTTTTGTTTTGTTTGTTTGTTTGTTTTAATTAGATATAATGTATGTACAAAATGGCAGGCTAATCCCCAATATATGAAGAAGATGCGTTTTTACAAACAGGGAAAAACATCTGATCACTGTAGTCAGCTCTGCTGAAGGAGCATAGTTCCTTTTCCCTGAGTTTTCACCTAATGGTGCTGCCTCTTTAGACATCAACACTGTATTAATCAAAGGAAAGAGTAGAGGTTGCAGATCAGGTTTGCTGGCTCCTCTCTGGTGAATTCACATAAAGGATGTTCCTCTCATCCAAGTAATTCAGAAGGTGACAAATATTACAGATGCTGAATTTATGTGAATGCTTGCTCTCTGTTTATTAACTCATCAATCTTGTGAGAAATAAAAGGACCGAACCACAAGGGTTTTTATTATACTGTCAGCTGAACTGTGTCTAAAAGTAATCAATATCTATAATTACTGAAACCATCCAGGGTATTTTAACCCTTCTTTAGTAGTCTACTTCCACATCTGACAGGTTGAACAAGTCCAAAACTAATTAAAAAGGATGGAATTTTCATTATTGCACTGATGTCTTTTATTTCTTTCTCAGTCTTACTAAAATGTATTGCATCATAGTGGCAGACTGTTTTATAGTTTTTAAGCTGATCAACTAATAGCATGCTCTCTGTAGAAAAGTATGAGTAGAGCAGATAAGCAAAAATTTGCAGAGAGGCTCTTTGAGTGAACAGAACTTTTTTGCCATGGAAGTTTATTTTTTTATTTTGTTTTTTTATTTGCATACATTTCTCTGTGTGTTTTCAAACTACTTTAAGAAAAAATAGAAGCATTTATTAGCAACAAAGATATTTTAAAGCCCCAGGTCTCACTGCGAATAAAATTTCCAAGAAATAGGCATTATACTCTGAAAGACTAAAATGTTTCCTTTATTCCCATCCTATTAAATTGCTAAAAATATATTGTACTTTAGAGTACCTGCCTTGGAAAAGACTGTATACTATTTCACCTGTTCATTTACACTATCTGATTAAATTAGTCTTTAATTAGTCTTTTTTTTTCTTCTTCTTTTTTTTCTTTTTTTTTTTTAATTTCTAAACTGTAGGAAAAGGAAATCCAAGTTCATTTTGAAAATCACACTTTGCAATCAATAGAGGCTGGCTCAAAAATTTCCATGTTCTGCACCTTGATTTTAGTCCAAATAATTGCCAGCCAATAGTACACATAACTAAATTCTTGCAGATGCTATATTAAGAATACTAGAAATCACAATCATATATTTTCTTTCAATTTAAAAATAAAAGCATTGTAGCAATTTTTTTTAGAAGCAGAAAAAAAAAACAAAGACTAGCCTTAAGTATAATAAATAAACTTTATAACTCAAAATCTGTGTTTCAGTGGCTGGTTAAATCAATGAATGGGAAGTCTTCTGACAATATCGTCATGCAAAATAATCAACATATTAGTCACTGTAGAAGTTACAAACAGAGTTATTTACTATGCATATCCCTGGCAACTAGAAAGAGTAACTGCTGGTTAAGAATCTGCTGCCAAAGGGCAAAGACTTTACATTATTGTTGACTAGGAATTGATTCAAATTCTTAGACCATTACTGTGGCTTGATACCAAAATGTCATTCAAACAGGATGCCATCCAACACTTATATATTGCAGATGTCAAACTGACCCACTGAGACAGAAGGTTTGTTGGAGTTTTTATGTAGAGTCCTGTTGTGACTAGAATTACTTATATTAAATAATCTTTTTAGTGACAGCCATAGATATGGTTGCTTAATCACAAATATAGCTATTTGAAATATAAGATTGTCCATGACTGTCTGTTGATGTAACCTTATATTGTGAAGCACAGACATTCCCATGTAGACAAAATAAAACAGTAGAAAGAAGTTGCATGCACTGCTTTACTTCAAGAGCCTTCTTTGATTCAAAGAACTTAGATGGCATATATAAACTTAGTTTACTGTTTCTTGAATCAACATATATATAACATAACTAATACAGACTGCAAAATTATACAGAAAATAGCATGAAATGAGATTCTTCTGTGATTTATCAATAGTTTTCATTCCATTTTGGTGAGAAATTTTACATTTGTAAACCATACTTGTATATACATGCGCATGTGTGTACACAGTGTACACTTTAGTATTAACACTTTTAGTCCCAGCCAGTACTAAACAAGGTCAGTAAAAATGCTTAGTTTTTTTCAGTATTTAAGTAAAAATGTTTGGGGTTGAGATCAGTTTCTGAATGAGCTTTAAATGAAGGATTCTGTCTTGTTTTGTTCATTTACATCTGAGTTATGAAAACTGAAAAATTACATTGCTCATGAACAGGTGTGATTGCTTTATTTTTAGTGAACTAAGTAAACTGTGAAATAATTGTTCATA
This sequence comes from Streptopelia decaocto, assembly GCF_964273445.1. Classification (NCBI taxonomy): domain Eukaryota; kingdom Metazoa; phylum Chordata; class Aves; order Columbiformes; family Columbidae; genus Streptopelia; species Streptopelia decaocto. Next base: position 43,621,080 of record NC_138657.1, read on the forward strand.
GTGCATCAAATTCTGTGATTTAACATGTAGTATACACAATTATATAACTGCTGTCAGTTTGGAAAATTACTACAAATGCCAACATAAGCATGCAAGCCCTTTCCTATGGTTATAGTATTATCTCTGAAGACAAACCAACTCATAAGCATGCAGTGAATCTCTACCGTAATCTCAGCTCCACAAAATGGGAGTCGTTATTTCAACACAAGGGAAATTTCAGGCAGAAAACAGCCTATAGGTATGTGCGTCTGCACATACATATCTGTGTGATCACAAGGGATATTGTAGCAGTATTGGAGTTCATAATGGGAGATAGAAACACAATCAGGTCTCAAAGTCAAATAGATCAGGGACTTTTAGGTCATTTGTTCAGAACCTATCTGCATTAAAAAGGAAGAAGTTGAAAGTCAAAGTGTAAAAAGGTGCAGAGCTCTGTATGTCTGTGAAATAGTCTTTCTGGTTTTGACTAACCACAGCAGATAGCAATCAGTATAGAGAGTTGATTGTGTAGCTCAAAAGGGCTGAAATTCATAGTTGGAGCTGCAAGTTAGACATGAGGGTTCAGATACGGTCTCAGAAACAAAATCAAAACATTGAAATAGTTTTCTCTTTATACTTCCTCTACTTGATTTACAAGCTTTTTCATTTATTTGGGTCCCAGTTAAAACTTATTTGATTATTTCTCAGGATTCAGTCCAGCCTCTCTCCCTTATTCATCATAATACAGCGTACTCCTTAATATATTCAGACTCCTTAATATATTCAAAATTGTCATACTTTACCTTTGCAAAGTCTGTGTTGTTAGGCAGCAATAATTAGAGAATCTATAGATGTGAATGATGTAGATCTTGATCCTTAAAGGTAAAAGTGTAGGGAAACATAAAGTAGTTCTGTGAATCTTTTTTGGAACCCAATCATTTGAGCTTTCTGAAGTGAATCAATTGAAAAGCTGTGCTGACAGCAATCTACCTCAACATGGAAGTATAGAGCTGTACTGAGAGATTAATATCATGTCAGAGTCTCCAAGACACTTGCTTCAGAATTCCTTACCCACCAACACTAAGATATTATTGGGCTGGACTTCTGACTGTACTGACATGTCATAGTTTAAAGTTATTGACTCATCAAAGCTGCAAAAGGAGCAACTGATACAACAGAGAAAATAGAGATATTTGCTTTTTATTCTTTATTCCTCTTAAGGCTGTTACCTTTGTGAGAAAAATAATGACCACTCATTCAGAACTTAAAGCTTTTATCACTTTGGTTTTGGGTGGAGTGAGTTCATTATTACAGGGAACATTTTTTTTCAGCACAGTGCACTTACCTGGCTTTGCATTTGAGCAAGAGGAATATAGTGCTGTGCCTTCAGGACAAGTTAAATCCACACATGCTAAAAACAGTAGGAGACAAACTGAAATCAATGAGAAATTAAGTAGACTTCTATATAAACATGATAAAAAATAAATGTGTTTGATTTAAAACCATGAGATAGGAAAAAATAATATCTGTATTTTTCACACTTTCAGGTCCTAACATATGAAGGAAAGAACCAATAAGCAAGAGAAAAGGCTGAATCTTAAGGTTTTCCTCATAGATCATTATCTTCAGGATATCCGCTTTAGTGAAACCACAGCACTGGCAGAAAACTAAATAAAATAGTCCAAGACCAAAACAGCATAGACCCAGATCTATGTCAAAAGTGCATACGTACTGCTATCCTTTTCCTATAATTAAAAAAAAGTATTGCCTTTAGAAGAGCTCATCAGTTAACGTGACAATGATAAAAAATTAAAATTCCTATACTCAGCATGGAAATATGAATGCCTTTAAACATCTGTTTCAAATCCCTTTAATTATTTTTCTTTACTCCTTTGGTGTAATCTTTAGCTGTTCTAACTTGAGGGAAAATAAAGTAGTTTAAAGTCACTTTTCTGCAGCACAAAACATTTAACACTGTGCAGAAGAACATGAAGTCTTCCCTCACATTTGTCTCTCAAAGCTCAGAAGGACCAATTCACCAGCAGAACACATGAAAAAAATACATCATGTTGGTGAATTCCCCAGCTGGTTATTTGAGAAAGAAATTAAATTCATTTAGGCTGTTGTGTCTACTCCAAAATACCAGTGCATTCAAGCAGATCTTAGTTATTGAAAAGATACACTAGTGCATAGAAGGAAAGTATTCATATCCCAGACTCAAGACAGTATTATTCTGTTTACAGTTTTGCAATGTAACGAAATTCTAAAAGAATGCTCCAAGTCATAGAATTCAAACAATTATAGTCCCCGAGGTCAGCTGATCGGAGCCAGCTCGGCCAGAGCTGTCTCAGTGATCCTAAAGTACACAGGGGTTTCATGGTTCCTCGGGTTTCAATTTTGTGTCCCAGAAGCCTCCAGCAGCCTCTGTGAGAGTGGCTGCATGATGCGGGCATTACCACGGTGACAGCGGGAGATTTAAAAGCGGTTGAAACCTGAAACTACTACTCAGTCCCCAAGGTCAGCTGTCCCAGATTGCTGCTGACCATGGTCTCCTCCAGAAAGAGCTTGTCACAAAAGGACTGAGGCAACTCAGATAGAGGCCCTACCCTGAACTGTGGCTGTTCAGGTCTCCAACTACAGGGAGTGCCAGAGCCTGCTTCTGCCAAAGGAGGGAGGGAGCCATTCAACCTGCATGAGGTGTGAGCAGGTGCAAGATCTGCTCAGCACGGTCGCAAAACTTAAGGAGGAGGTCAAGACCCTGAGCTCCATCAGGGAGTGTGAAAAGGAGATCAACTGGTGGAGTAACTCCCTGGCGTGCCAGTCAGAAACGTCCATCCCCAAAAGGTGATGGACCCCCTGCCTTGTCCGGCAGAGAGGGAAGACCCAAAACATGCCCTGCCCTGTCGCTGTCGGGCAGAGGTAGGGGACCAAAAAGATTACAAGAGTTGGAAGCGAGTTCCAGTTTGGTGTCACGGGCAACTCCCCTCCCTACCTGCTTTGCTTCCCCAGGTGCCCCTCCGTAAATAAGTTTGAGGCCCTGGCTCTTGAAGAAGAGGTAGGTGAGAATGTGGTGCAAAGCCTGCCTACAAGGTCACATAGGAAGAGGCAGTTGACTCCACACCTCAAGACTGCCTCTGATAAAGAAAGAAGGGTGATTGTAGTAGGCAATTCCCTTCTGAGAGGGACAGAGGGCCCAATATGCAGAGTTGACCCTCATTGTAGGAGGTTTGTAGTCTATCCGGCGCCCGGATCAGGGATATCACAGGGCACTCCCCAGCCTGGTGCACCCAACAGACTACTACGCACTGCTGATCTTCCAGACGTATGGGGAGGGAGCTGCATCCCACAGTCTGAGGGGAATAAGAAAGATTTCAAGGCCTTGGGACAGATGGTGAAAGAGTCTGGGGCTCAAGTGTTTTTCTCTTCCCCCCTTCCCCCCTTCCATTACTGTGGGATGGGATGGAATAGAAAAATTCAGTCCATAAATGATTGGCTACAAGACTGGTGCTACAGGCAGGGCTCTGGGTTCTTTGATAATGGCTGGTTTTATGAGACACTAGTCCATACAGTGATACATGGGACAGGTTTATCTCACAGGGGCAAAAGGATGCTGGGACAGGAATTAGCAGGGCTCATTTGGAGAGCTTTAAACTAGATTTGAAGTGGGGTAAGGTTGTAGCTGGGCTTGCATCAGTGGGGCAGCACTCCAAAATTGATGAACACCGGGAGGCCTCCCATACCCTTAGAGCAAAACCAGTGTGCTCAGTTAGCTCCCTGAAATGCCTGTACACCAATGCATGCAGCAAGGAGATTATGATCTGGTGGCAATTGCAGAGACATGGTGGGACAGCTCACATGACTGGAATGTGGTCATGGATGGCTATGGCCTTCTCAGGAAAGACAGGCCAGCCAAGTGTGGTGGTGAAGTTGCTCTTTACATGAGAGAACAACTACCATGTATTGAGTACTGTCCAGGCACAGATAAGGAGGGAGTTGAGAGTCTGTGGGTGTAAGGGGCATGCTGGCAGGGGTGATACTGCTGTGGGTGTCTATTATAGGCCACCAGATCAGGGTGAGGAAGTTGATGAGGCCTTCTACCAGCAGCTGAGAGCAGCCTCACAGTCACAGGCCCTAGTTGTGGTGGGGGATTTTGACTTCCCTGATGTTTGCTGGAAGGACCATTCAGCCAGCCAGCCAGCCACAGTCCAGGAGGTTCCTCCAGTGCATTGACAATAACTTTCTGATGTAAATGGTGGATGAGCCAACTAGGAGAGCTGTACTGCTGGACCTCATCCTCACTAACAAGGAGGGTCTGGTCAAAACAGTAAAGGTTGAGGGCTGCCTTGGTTGCAGCAACCATGAAATGGTGGAGTTCAGGATCTCAGGAACAGAACAGCAAACAGAATTGCAACCCTGAACTTCAGCAGGGCAAACTTTGGTCTTTTCAAACAATTGCTGGGGGAAATCCCATGGGTAAGGCTGCTTGAAGTTAAAGGGACCCAAGATAGTGGGTTAGCATTCAGAGACTACTTCTACCAAGCTCAAGATCAGAGCATTCCGACACATAGGAAATCAAGAAAGGGAGCCAGGAGACTTGTGTGGTTAAACAGGGAACTGCTGGGTAAGCTCAAGTGGAAGAGGAGAGTTTACAGATCATAAGAGGAGGGGCTGGCCTCTTGGGAAGAATATAAGGCTGTTGTCAGAGGGTGTAGGGAGGCAACTAGGAAAGCTAAGGCCTCCTTAAAATTAAACCTGGTGAGAGTGGTCAAGGACAACAGAAAGAGCTTTTTCAAATACATGGCAGATAACACTAACACCAGAGAATGTAGGGTGCCCTGAAGACAGAAGATACAGAGAAGGCAAAGGTACTGAATGCCTTATTTGTCTGTGTCTACTCTGTTGGAGGATGTCCTGAGGAGCTCTGTACCCCTGAGGCCCCAGAGGAAGTCAGGACAATGGAGGGGTCTGCCTTAGTTGATGAGGACTGGGTAAGGGAGCAAGTAAGCAATCTTGAAATCCATAAATCCATGGAACTAGATGGGATGCACCTGTGGGTGCTGAGGGAGCTGGCTGAGGTCATTGCTGGACCACTCTTCATCATCTTTGCCAAGTCTTGGGAAATGGGAAAGGTGCCTGAGGCCTTGAGGAAAGCAAATGTCACTCCAGTATTCAAAAAGGGCAAGAAGGAGGATCTGGGTAACTACAGGCTGGTCAGCCTCACCTCCATCCCTGGGAAAGTGATAGAACAACTTATCCCTGGTGCTATCTCAAGGCATATCAAGGAGAAGAGGGTCATTAGGGGCAGTCAACATGGCTTCACCAAGGGGTAGTCATGCTTGACTAACCTTATCGCCTTTTATGAAGACATAACGAGGTGCATAGATGATGGCAGAGTGGTGAATGTGGTCTACCTTGACTTCAGTAAAGCATTTGACACAGTCTCCCACAGGATCCTCACTGCTAAAATGAGGAAGTGTGATCTGGACAATCGGGTAATGAGGTGCACTGAGAACTAGCTGAAGGAAAGAAGCCAGAGAGTCGTAGTCAATGGGGCGGAGTCTAGTTGGAAGCCTGTATCTAGTGGAGTGCCTCAAGAGTCAGTACTGGGGCCAGTATTATTCAATATATTCATCAATGACTTGGATGAGGGAATAGAGAGTACTATCAACAAGTTTCCTGATGACACCAAACTGGGAGGAATGGCTGATACACCAGAAGGCTGTGTTGCCATCCAGCGAGACCTAGACAGGCTGGAGAGTTGGGCAGGGAAAAAATAATAAAATATAACAAGGGAAAGTGTAGAGTATGGCATCTGGGTAGGAACAACCCCAGGTTCCAGTATAAGTTGGGGAATGACCTATTAGAGAGCAGTGTAGGGGAAAGGGACCTGGGGGTCCTGGTGGACAACAGGATGACCATGAGCCAGCACTGTGCCCTTGTGGCCAGGAAGGCCAATGGCATCCTGGGGTCTATTACAAGGGGGGTGGTTAGTAGGTTGAGAGAGGTTCTCCTTCCCCTCTACTCTGCCCTGGTGAGACCACATCTGGAACACTGTGTCCAGTTCTGGGCCCCTCAGTTCAAGAAGGACAAGGAACTGCTGGGTAGAGTCCAGCGCAGGGCAACAAAGATGATGAAAGGAGTGGAGCATCTCCCTTATTGGGAAAGGCTGAGGGAGCTGAGTCTCTTTAGTTTGGAGGAGACTGAGGGGTGACCTCATTAATGTTTACAAATATATAAAGGGTGAGTGTCAGGAAGTTGGAGCCTTTCTCTTCTCAGTGACAACCAATGATAGGACAGTGGGTAATGGGTTCAAATTGGAACACAAGAGGTTCCACTTAAATTTGAGAAGAAACTTCTCAGTGAGGGTGACAGAACACTGGAACAGGCTGCCCAGGGAGGTGGTGGAGTCTCCTTTTCTGAAGACATTCAAAACCTGCCTGGACACATTCCTGTGTAGCCTCATCTAGGTGTTCCTGCTCCGGTGGGGGGATTGGACTAGATGATCTTTTGGGGTCCCTTCCAGTCCCTAACATTTTGTGATTCTTTGATTCTGTGATTCAGTTATATCAGTTTTTATTTTCAGTTATATGGAAAAATCCCTTTGACTTATTCAAAAGAAAGAAATGAAAACAACCCCGCATATGATAGGCAATTAGTTGAAGATTACCAGTTATTATTCAGCCAGTGCAAATTATCTGAGTACATGAAAATAGTTAACGGAAAAATTGAGCTGATAAATTAAGAAAATTATGGAATAGTTTTCAGGAGACAGCCTCTTTGTGTGATTGTGATCTTATAGCACTAAGCAAACCTATTTCTTGCCATAAAGATGAGGCTGTGAATGCTAATGGCTTGGAAATTAAGTCAGTCACCTGATTTCCTTTAACATTACTTTGTGAATTACAGTGGTCACATGTAACACAAAGGTTATAGTTGTGATGTTAATCCTAATGAGTTCCAATTTAAAACATTCTTCATGTTTCTCATTCTTAAGTCCAAAGTACTGGTAGAAATACTTTGGTTTTGTGCTAACAGAGCAGGTGCTCTGTGCACACTGAACGGAACGCCTTTAAGCCATGCTGTGTCAAATTGGAGCTCTCACAGAGAATCATATTAATTCTGCTGCAGGAAAAGGACAGATAAATAACAATGAAGGAGATATAGTGCCACGTCTCTGAAATCCATTTAAGCAGTAATCCTCTGAAATTAGAGCATACCATCTAATCTATCAACTATCGTAACCGCGAAGTGTTATCTGTGGAAAATATAATTTCAAGGAGATTAATTCTAATGTAAACTATGTTTTGTATTATTGGTACCATTGTCATATGTGCACTTTCTTCATGCACACAGATCTCAGATGAAAGACAGTGATGTAACACGAGACAAGTAGTTGTGAAGCAAGCACTTCCATAGCATTTACATGAACAGTTCTCCACACTAGAAAAAAATATCAGTAATACCTATCTCTGAGTGTCCTTTCTAATAAGAAGTCTATAGTTTCAGCAATAAGGAGATGCTTTCATGAGTTTGCCTATGGAGACTTTTGCACAGAGTTTTGTACTGCTTTGCACAGTGGAAAAAGGTCCAAGTTACTCTGCGTACTGAAAAGGTTCTGGGTTATTTAATTGGTAAGTCTAAGGGTCACTGACAATATTAATGTTTCCAGTAGATATTTATTTTTTAAAAAGAAAATAGGTATTGCTTGTTAAATATCAGGAGAATTGTAATGGGAAATTTGATTGTGTATTAACTATTCTCCCAGCTGAAGGAGATTGCAAAAAAGGAGGTGAACATAAATAAGGGAACGTAATACTATTTTTATTCACGGTTTCTTAGGTAGAGTCAGGAAAGGGAAATTAATGGGGTCAGACAACCCCTTCCTCTTCTCATTTTCTTAAGCATCTCTTAGCCATATGAAAGCCTGACTAATAAGAAGCTGTGCCTCCTGACGTTGTGTGGTTGTGACCAGTCACCTGGTTATGAGTAATGATTTTTTTTCCTACAAAGTCACAGCAGATGGTGTATTTCTTCATTTGTTTGATTGACAAACTGCCCAAAGATGAAGAGTTGGGCTGAGAGCAGTAGAACATCAAAGTTTATCAGCAAGAAATAAAAGATAGTGGGTTACTGTGACCTTGGAGATAAAAGACTGGAAAAGATCATTCCCCAGACACTTGTGATATCCAGGATTTCAGTGGCGGAGCTATGCTTAAGGAGGAAATGAGTGGGGAGGTGAACAGACTTCTGCAGAAATATAAAGTTCCCTTGCATTGGCAGAGGTATATCACCTTGCACCCTTTGTGTGAGGAGGCCAGGGATATTTCAGAGAGGACCTATTCCCAGAAAATGTGGTGATATTTTTATTTGACCTTGTTGCAACTAATTAAAAACATAGCACAAGAATGTGAAGTACTTCCTGACCCTTACCTATGTTGAAACCAGTAAAAGTTCAAATTTTCAAATAAAGTCTTTCCCACATCATTGTTCTTAATTTGTCTGTCCTGGTTCAATGTATTTCAGCTCATGAATGACCATCCTTAAAATATTTTTATATATTCAAATGTCACAGTTACTAACAAGACCAGCTAGTATTGCAAGGAAGACTTTGCATATTCTGGGAGTACATAACCTCAAGGTAAACTTTCAGCATAAGCTATAGAAGTTTGCTTCATAAACAAATGAAGAGTTTTTTTCAGAATATTTCTGTGGGAAGTTTACTTAATGTTCCTTTCATTAATAAAACCAAGTCATCTCTGAAGGATATACAAATCTATGAAAGTTAAAAGAAACAAATATTGGAGGAACTTCTGACTACTTCTGCTTACTTTGCTCTTGGAAAAGCTTGAAATGTATAGTTAAGCTGATACATCTCTGTGTGTTTTGGGACAACACAATTTTCCTGCTAGCCTTTACCAGCTCATTCCTTCTCCCTGACTCACAACCTCTTTATTCTTTCTGACTTTCTTGATGCAGAGCAGTCACAACCAGTTATATATTACTTTGAAACTGAAATCCTTTACTCAAATTACGCCTCTGTGATGTTTCCTGACATGTTCTGTGGTTATATTCCCATTTCTGTTTACTACTTAGTTGTTGTCTTTACTTAGTCAGTCTTGTCTTATTCTTACTGAGTGGTGCCACCTATAACTCCAGGCTTCCTCCAGCAGAGATTACAGAGTGCCTGCATCCTGTCTGCCCTTGACACTTTCAAGAATATGTGTCATGCTTATAGGTCAGCTAATCTTGATGTGAAGGAAAGCTCATTGAGAATATAACAGCTGAAATGGAATAAAGGAATGATAACAAACCAAATTAAACTCAAGGCTGCTGTAATAGGCAAAATATAATTATAAAAAAATGAATTTTTAAAGTTTAAAAGTAGAAAAATTCTGTAAATTGGAAAAAGGATATACCATTCAGTAATAAAGCAAAATTACTGGTACTTTTAAAATAGCTTAGTAGATATGTAGTACACCTGGAATATGTGGAAAAGATTGTGGATGGAATCTCGAGGAATCTAGAGCTAAAGAACAAAAGACCAAAAGCCTGACAGACCTGAGATGAAAAACAAAGAAAGAAATGAACAAACCAGTGAACCTAAGAATCACAGGATGTTGCAAATGAAAACCACTGAAACTTCAGTATCTTTAAAGCATACATACTGTTCAGATCCTGTGCAGTAGCAAAGAAATACATTGCAAAGTTTAGAGTGATGGTATAAAGATAACGTGTTGGATCAGAGGTTATCCAGAGCACTATTTCTGTTCCAGTTTATAAAACCTGCCAGTGTCCTTTGTAAAACTTCTCTGTTGTTCATACGTACATGATGAGAGAGAATTTTATTACACTAATTCTTCAGAGAATACTTGTGATATATATCCTCTGGCTGGATGTGGTAGTTCTGAGGTCATTTAAGGTAGAGACTGGTTAGAAATCTAAAACCACCAAGACTTTCTTCTTTCCTTTTTCTCAGTAGATATGATTGCTGAATACTTATATTATTTGACTAGCATCATCCTTAGAGCAATCTTCTTCCTGTGACTAAGTTTCTGGAGAAGCGTTTGAACTGCTTGTCATATTTCTTTTTGATTAGTATGAGGAAAGTGATATATCTTTAACTTTTCGGCACTGAGAGGAGGAATGCCAGAATAGCATTAACTATTGAAACAGAATGATACTGCCTGCAAATAATTTACAAACTTTTCTTTGCATGCCTGAAAAGATTATGAAATGCTGCTTAAGTTATCAAGTTGGCATATTATTGAAGTCAAAATGGAATTTTAATGTCCAGTGATTCTCACTGGGCATTAAAACTATCTTCTTCCTTTAGCCAGAACAGATAGTTGTGATCACCTAAAGTTAAACCAGGAACAAAAGTAAAAAATTAATTTGATGCTTGAAAGAAAACCTCAAAGCTCTGTAGAAATTTCAGTAATTTTTAAAGGAAATCAAGATTGTCAGCTTATGAGAATAACACTGAAGCTTCAACATGGCCATACACCACACCAAAAATGGAAGCAGAGCTTTTTTTTTGCTGCCTGGTAAGACTGGACAGGTTTAGAGGTCACCATTTGTCTTTTTCCAAGAAAGGCAGAAATCATCCACATAAGTTATCCTCTAATGTATGACCTGTGACAGTGACATAACCTTTCAGAGGCTGGCAATGACTGATGGTGGACCAACAACAATACCTGGCAGTGGAGAAGTTACCATGGCTTTCTAAGCATAAAACTTGCAGAACAGTAGTATATAAAACAAATATTATAGCTTTCAATTTTTTTCTTTATGCCTTGGAGGAACAGAATTACTATTTTAACCTTAAATTTGAATTGCTTAGCGGAGCTTATAGAAGCATGGCCAGCAATCATCGTTTTTTATATACTTGTCTTAAATATCCGTATCATCAGGTACACTCTCTAGAATATGGTGTGGTTTGCCTTTATGTCTAAAGCATATTTGTGAAAGTTTTTTCTTATTTTCTTTTGTGATCTTGACTTTATTTAGCTTGCCAACAAGGCCCCTCTTGAAGCAGCCTGCTGTAGGTGAGGTGCTTCTAAAAATGTAAATAAGAACTAAGAAAACCTCAATAATATACAACAAAGGAAGGAGAGGGAAGAAGAAAAAAAAGTTGAAGTAGTGTAAGTACACTCTTGTGAAATGACTGATTCATTGAGTATTGCAGTGACGGGTTCAGTATCATGAGAATGAAAAATGTGGTATATGCTAGTGTCATTTTCCAAAAGCTTTGTTTTGTGATATACAGCGATGTGATGTGTTTCGTCAATCCAGATGTCCCTGTGACAGTAACATAAAAATAATACATTGTATGTCCAGACAGAAATTTATAAGAAGCAGTAACTGCAAAATTACAGTTTTTTTTTTCTTTATTACTTAGTTTGTATCAAGGTTATTAAAAATACTTTCTGCTGACTGTTTAAATGTCTTCCATGTAAACACACATAAAATTGTAGACTTGTATTTTTTTGCAAGTCTCTACTTCTACTCCTATTGCTTTTACCTCTTCCCTCCTCTCCCTTCTCCTCCCCTGTATATCTTCTTAATTTTTATTACTATGTTAAAGATCTTTTGCAATATTTTTCTTTTTTAAAATTTATTTTCTTCTTATGCCATTCTATATTCCTACTCCCTCATAGCATGTAGGTGTATACACAATTACAACATTGTTTGTTTCAGTAACTGAATAAAGAAAATTCAAATTAAAATAGAAAAAGAAAAATTTTCCCTATTCCACTGCTACCAATATATATATCTGTCTGTATTGAATGACCTTCAACTATTACCAATGACTAATCTCAATACCAGCATAAACAATACCTTATTACACTAATATATTTTGGTAGCTCAGAACTGTACAGTAATTTAAAAGCTGCCTAAATGCAACATCAGATGTAAGCAATTTTTTTAGTGCATAGAACCTTTTTTTTCTTTCTTAGAGAACTAAAACCTGATTTCTTCAAGTAATTACACCCTCATACATGATAAAATTCTTTTCTAAAAATTCATGCATTTCTCTTCACCCAGAAATGAATCCTGTTTACCAGCCAAGCTATGTGACAACCAATCACAAAAAGCTTACAAATATCCTAGACATCTATAATTCATGACAACTGAAGCATTAGCTCTCAGGAACACTAATTTCTATTTTAAATAATGGCTAATTTTAATTGTACAGTATTCTTTTCACTAACAACATCTAATTAAGGCATTTATTAAAGTTATGTAATGTTGAAGTAACAGGGAGAGCCCAATGGAGTTCTATTGGAATTTTTCCATTAAATTAGCATTGCAGTCTTTTAATTAATGTCTTAATTAGATCCTATTATTAATAAGGATGACACACAAATAAAAATCAGGCCCTATGTGAGCAGAATGCCTCAGCTGAATTCACTGTGGGACATTTATAAAAGTGCCTCAGTCTACCTAATGCACATCAGAAACAATTTCCTAAGCAAGCACACGCAGCAGTCACAGGATAAAACAGCCTTTTATGTTAAAATGAGTATACAATGTTTTTTTCAAATTTAGCTGTTATTTGCATTAGTGCAACCTCTGATCATTTTTGTGACCCTCCTCTGGACCTGCTGTAGTAGCTCTGTGTCTTTCCTGTACTGGAGACTCCAGAGCTCGGCACAGTACTCCAGGTAGGATCTCACTAGAGTGGAGATGAGAGGGAGGATCACCTCCCTCAACCTACTGACCATGTTTCGCTTGATGCAGCCCAGGATATAACTGTTTTTCTGGGCAGCAAGTACACATTGCCAGCTAATGTCGAGTTTTTCGGCTACTGGTATCCCTGAGTCCTTCTCCACAGGCTGCTTTCAATCATCAATCTGTCTTGATAATGTGGACTCCCCCATGCCAGGTGTAGAACTCTGCATGTGGTCTGCTTGAACTTCATGAGCCTTTCACAGGGTCACTCGTCAAGCTTGCCAAGGTCTCTTTGAATGACATCCCTTCCCTTTAGCGCAGGGGTGTCAAACTCACTTTCACCAGGGGCCACATCTGCCTCACAGTTCCCTTCAAAGGGCCAACAGTAATTTTAGGACTGTATATAAATGTATAGAAATGTACATTTATACAACCCTGCTCTAGTGAATCAACTCCATCACCAAGCTTGATGTCATCTGTAAACTTGCTGAGGGTGCACTCAATCCCAATGTCTATATTCTTGATGAAGATATTACATACTATTGGTCCCAGTACAAACTCTTAAGAGCCACCATTCATTACCTATTTCCACCTGAGCACTAAGGCATTGACCCTAACTCTCTGGACATGGCCATCCAGCTAATTCCTTATCTGTTCAATAGTCCATCCATCAAAGCCATACTTCTACAATTTAACAGTAAGAATGTTGTTAAGTACTGTATCGAAAGCATTACAAAAGTCAAGGTACATGACATCTGTAGGTCTTCCTTTTTCCACTGTCATAGTCTATAATTAATCTACACTGACAGTAAAACTAGCCCTTCTAAGCAATGTTTGTGTAAAGGACTCAGTTGTTCTATCACTCAAATGTTGGCCTGATTAAGGATATTAGATAATGAATGTCAGGTGTTTGTGACATTTCAGAAGTGTCTGACACCTCAGCTTCCACTGAGGCATAAATTTTGTCACTTCTGTAGGAGCACAGACCACAAAGCTAGGGGATGTGCAGCAGAGGAATGTCATTTGATGGTGCAGATTTACAGACGAGGCTTTCAAGAAAGGATTGAGGCAAATCCAGACTGATGACCTTGAGACAGCAGATTTTAGTTCGCTGAAGTAACATTCACACCCTGAGCTGCTTCCTCCTTTGTTTTATCTTACATCTTCTAAGCCAGCAAGTAAACCAGCTACTTTAAACCAGATATTTCAGAATTTAGAGCTTATACTATCTGCAGTTAAACCAAAATATTTCTCAGCTCTCATACATGTAACTTTTCTTCAGTAGTATGGTCGGTAAATTATTTTGAAAGACAAAAGAGAAATAGAAGGGTAAACACTAAAAATATCTGTATCATCTTTTCACACCACTTTAATCAGTACATTAAAACAATAATGGCAAACAATATTTTTACAATAAGGTATAGCTTATAACAAAAATACAATTCAGTAAAGTACAGAATAAGCTCATTCTCAGTATTAGACACATGATCAACCTAAATAAAGTCAGTAGTGTCTCTGTTTCTTTCCAATGTCATGATCTATGAAATGTAAGTATTGTGGCAAACAGGCCCTTGTTTTATTCTGTATTTATTTCCTTGTTCACATTTTCTACATTATTATTTCTAAAAGATGTACTTTTTCTAATCTTCTTCCAGATTATGTAAAACTGGCTTTAATAAAAAGACTCAGTAGCTGTTGTTCTGTTTGTTGGTTGGTTTTTGTTTTGTTTTATTTTTTAAAAAAACAAACTTCTATTTTAGTGTATTTTTTTTGCATTATAGTTCAATTTTAATATAAACAACAGTGAATACAATAAAATTTGATGTTTCTCAAAATAGAAGACTGTGGACTGTTGCTTGTTACATTATTCTTGTTCTTTAAAACTGCTTCTGGTTTCAGGGCCTTCCCCTAAGATCAAGATGGGATGTCAGCCAAAAGGAATTTAACTTAGTGTTTTCTTTTAGGGAATAGACCTGAGTTTTGATCATTTTCATAATCACTTGAATATGTAATCTAATGATTTCCATCTTCAACAGCTTGGCAAGAAAGATCAGGCAGATTCATTTAAGGGCCTTTGAAGCACATATTATAATTCCAAATCATTAAATTTTCAAGCTGATAATCCTCCAATAAAACATTTTATTTCTTCTTTTTATAATTACACATTTTAAGAAAATAGAAAATTGTAAACCAATATAATACAGAAAAAATAAGAAAGTAACCTTAGTGTTGTTTCCAATTAAAAACATTTGAGTTTGTGTAGGTGATGGATGGTAGTTAAGAAATGTTAATATAGTACAACTCATTTTATATTTGCCATATAAAATATTACTAATTGCACCACTAAGGAATCAATGTGCATTATGCGATCATCCTGAGTATTCCTAATATTAATTGTAAAGCAGCTACAGTGACGAGAACCTGATTAACTTAAAACTGCAGTTTCGAAAGTATGTACATAATCTTTTGCAGAAATTTATTTTTTAAAAATCTGTATGCTCAAAATAGACATCCTACATAGCTCGATTGAGCATATCCGCATAAGTACAGTGCCTAGAATCCTACTCTGCAACTAAAAAAAAAAAAAAAAGGCAAAACAAACAAACAAATATATTGAACTAATGATGAAAATGGGCTTGTTTTGTATGAAAATAGTGCTTCCTGGCTCTGTTATTGTTGTGACAGGGTTTTGATAGCAAAGGAGACTTCAAGGAGTGACTTCTGTGAGAAGATATCAGGAGCTGCCCCAATGCTGGATAAAACCAGTTTCCAGTCATCTCCAAATGGTCCCAAAACAGCCCAAAGCTGAGCACATTAGTGATGCTAGTGGTGCTTCTGTGATAACATACTTAATAAAAGGTGAAAAGTGCTGCGCAACAGATGTTAGAGAAGAGTGAGAAACAGCATTGCAGACATCAAGATCAGAGAAAGAGAGGGAAGAGGTAGTCAAGGGCAGAGCTTCTATGGTGAAGCAGGTTGTTACCCTGGAGCCCATGGAAGACCCCACGTTGGAGCAGAAATATACACTGCAGTTCACAGAAGACTACATGCCAGAGCAGTTGGGTATGCCTTAAAGGAAGATGCATCCTGTGAGGATCCAGTGGCAGAGCAGGATCATGGCAGGAGCTGTGAATTGCAGAAGGGAGCCCATAGAGGAGCAGGTTTTTTGAAAGAAACTATGGCCCTCAGGGGACCCGTGCAAGAGTAGTCTGGTGCTGAAAGACTGCACCCCATGCAAAAGACCCACACTAGAGCAACTCTTGAAGAACGGCAGCTTTTGAAAAAGATCCATGCTACAACAGTTTGTGAAGTACTATATCCTCTGGGAGGGACCCCACACTGGAGCAGGGGAAGACTGTGAGGAAGAGAGGATGGAAGAGATGGGCTGACCACAACCCTCATTCCCCATCCGCCTACACCACTCATAGGGAAGGAGGTAGAAGAGTTAGGAGTGAAGCTGAGCATGAGAACAAAGGAGGGATAGTGGGAAGGTGGCTTTATTTTTGTTTTTATTTCTCACTGTCCTACTCTGTTACTAATGGGTGATAAATTAAAGTAGTCTTCACCAAGCTGAGTCTGTTTTGCCCATGACAGTAATTGGTGAGGGATCTCCCTGCCCTTATCTTGGCCCACAGTTTTTTCACCTGTCTTGCTTAGAAGGAGGAGAATGTAGTTTCATGAGTACTTGGCAGCCAGCAAAACTTAACACCCCACACTGGTTCAAACAAAAAATGTTCTTACCACATTCACCCCCCAAGTGTCCCTCAAAAGCACTTGCTTGTCTCCCACCACAATTAGGCACTGTAGTAATCTAGATAATTAAAAACATTTTTAAGACCAAAAAATGTTGTTTTTACTTAACATGTATCCACCTGGGATTTCTTAATTAATCTCCCAGGAGACCATGGGACTTTGTTCAACATGTTCACAACCTGCATGCTTGTCATTAATCCCTGAGCTGCCAGATATCTCTTCCTCTACAACTGTTCTCAATTGTGGGTGAGGATTGTTTTTCTGGAACTTCTTATTTCCCATATCAAATAAGACAAGGATTTAACATGCAGTGAACTTCCCATGCTTTGTCTCAGGTATTTTTGAACTCTAATATATGCTCACAGAATGTGTTTAGCATCATCTAACAAAAGCACAAACTCTGTTGTTTTTTTTTTTTTTTTAGCTGTATGAGGCAAGACACATAAGTACTAGGAGCCCGCTATTTCCTGCTTAAACTGAAGAACACACAGTTTTTTAAGCATGAAGCATTGTTTCTGGAGCAGCTTCCATCTCCTTCAGGCAAGAACAATAGAAGAAAACTACTTTGTCAATGGAGTCTGAATGATTAATATAACTATATCAATATTGTATATATGTGTATGCTTGTATCTGTATATACACATAGCTCAAAATCTGCCCTGAAAATTTCTGTAATATTGAGGCTATCCATTTCTTTTAGTAGTGGGGAAGCGATATAGATTTCTCCATTTAGGTCCACCTAAGTGGTAGCACCATGAAGCACATGGAAATGAGGAAATGTAAAAAGACACACATGAGAAGATTTGCTGAGCACACTAATATGTACTTTTATTGGTCCTGCACTACAAGCTTGTGAATCCTTGCACACTAACTCCTTGCATATGTGCTAGATATTTCCTATTGACAGAGCACTGCTGTATCCAGAAGCAGCTGTGTTCTGCTCCATTAGAGCTCTGTGCACACATCTGTTTGTCTGCACTCTTCTCAGAAACCCGAATTCCTCTCAGAAACCTCTTTCCCTTGCTATAGTGTGATTATTTTGCTCAAATATTCCAGTTGACTGTCTTACAATGTATTTCTGGTATGACTAGATTTCTGGGGTCCTATGGTAACTATTTTGAAGCTGAAAGGTTTTCTTATAAAAAAACTATCATATACCAAAAAAAAAAAAAAAAAAAACCAACCAAAACTATTAGATCACATGTATATGCTTTCAATGCATTAATTAATTAATTATTTTCAATTATTTTCTATAATTCACTGCAACCTGTTGCCCATTTACAAAGACAGGTGAGAAAGATAAAATGACAATTTTAGACTGAAAAGAGATATGGGCAAGATAGCACCAATTCCTTTTCTGCAAATCAGAATTGCTTTACTACTGCTTCTTACATAAGGTTATCAAAACAGGTGAACTGCATACATGAGAGAGCAACATTTTTCAAATCTCAGGATATTTGCTGATTTGATCTACTGCCAGCCCTCAAAGTTTCATTTCCTCTAATTTAAATTCTTGTAATTTCAGAGATGATTAAACCAGTAAAACAACAATGTCTTCTTTCAAGATAAGAAAAAGACACTTTTCTTACTCAGGGCTGAAATATTCCTAAAAAAGAGCTGGCATATGTAACCAAATATGATGTTTTTAAAATAAACATGATACATATGCAATATTTATTGTGTTTTTTTCAATACTAGTTTGCTTTTGATTAGTGTTCTTTCCATTTTAGAAACAACTTCTGTACCTTCATTTGTTTTATAATTTGGACATTTTCTAGCATCAATTTTTCATTCTCTCTAGAGATGAAAGCTTCTGTTTCACCATTCAGTGACATGTGGTCAATATAATATTTTTCATGGACCTAAACTTTCATGACCTAAGTAGACTTCTGTGTTTAAATTTTTGAAATGAATAATTTCACCTCTAGTTATTGAAGCTGACAATCTGTTGGCACAGGAAAATAAAATAATAGATTTGGGGATGTTTCTACAAATTTTTCCACAGCTGAATATCCAGATTTCCTCCCATCTATGTTTAGGCACACAGCTGAAATATCTGCATCAAGGAGATTGTCACTCCATTTTCCCTTGGAGGAAACAGGCTACCTGAAATTCTTCTTGCATTGTGGAGAAGTATAATCCTTTCAAGTAATATTAGAAAGGAACTATAGTAATTACACAGCTAATTTATACACCTGAATTACATGTCTAATGTTAAATGAGGTAGATCCAAGCTCACATCCACTCCATCATATCTTACTGTGGACAAATAAGTACTTGCAAAATTTCTTATACAAAATATTAGGGGACATTTGATTTATCATGTAATCAACTTGATTATTACCTATATTTCCCTTTAGGCAAATTATTTCTCATGTTTATAGAAGGATATAAGGCATATTCTTCAATGGGTTTATATTTTTCATTATAACATTTTTCAAGTAATAGAATGTTTAATATTTGAGGTACAGGGACACTTTGTTGATTGGCCTTCCCATTATTAATTTTATTCATCATATTATTACCCTTAGACAGTGCTTATTAAAGAAGCCTGAGACCTTGGATTATTTTCTTAACAATATATTCTACTGTAAAGTTCCCTGTTACCACCCACTGTAATTAAGCCACCTGTAAATCAGAACAAACAGAAAATATAAAGTAGCGCTTCTCAAGTTTAACAAGGTATAGTGTATGCTGCCAAACCAAAATCGAATAGAGAATGAAAGTTAATATTTTTATTCTTACATAGAAGTGTTACAACTTCTAATAGAAGTACAATTAACTTGGAAAATTCAGATGAGTTTTCCACATCCTTCAAAAATGTAAATATAACAGTGTCACATCCTTTCAGAAACTCTTTGAAAGGCATCAGTGTTGAAATGCAACAGATGTAGAATGTAGTGTAAATCAAACGTTACAGAAGGATGTCCAAAACAAAGTAGTCTTTGGGCCTGAGTTGGACAGAACTTTCTGATGCTAATGTATGCAGCATTTCTGAGAATAACAAAAGTTGACCACATTGCCTAAATGAGAGAATTTACACCAATTTCTGATTTTTTTTTTCCACAAACAAAGAAACGAGCAGAAATTGTATGCAAACATTAATATAGCCTCACAAAGGTTCTTTGAAGATGATAACATTAACAAAATCAGTAAGAAAGAGTTAAGGCAGAATAAGAGGAGGAAGAATAGCTAAGAATATCTAAGACAAGCAGAAGTAATAGCATTCATATATGAAACAATATAAAAGCTATCCAACTTTCATTGTGTGTATTTTTCTTTCTCCTCTAAACTTTGCTTGAAACTTCCTCATTTAATTTGAATTCACATACAGTACAAAAATTCTAGATATCGATGCTGCTTTAAATCCATTTTGTTGTTTAGATGTGATGTGATATTCCATTCAGACTTGGACTAGCTATACAGTTTTTAATGAAAAGTTTTCTCTATTTAATTTAACATAGTGATTTTAAATATAATAAAAAAACTTAGATTCATCTGCTCTTTGAATTAATTTCTCAGATCCTTGACACACGTAAATTGAAAGATGGTTGATGAACAGCAAAAAAGTCCCAACAAAACAAAACCAAAACTACAACAATGAACAGCAAATGTCTGAAGTTGTAGACAATCCATTGAAACAAATTTATGAATTATATAGGACACAGTATTTATTAGGAATCAACTTCAAGTAACTGGTGACACACAGGCCTGTTAAACTGATGTCTATTTCTCTGCTGAGACTGCAATCTTTTTCCATATTCTTTTTCCTGAGATTGGGAACTTCATCGTATTGCCATAGTAGTAAGCTGTCTGTATGATTCTTTTAAGGCTTGGTACCCCTGATGGGTGAATTTTCTTTGGTCCTTTTACAAACCAGTGTAATACATCATGCAGTATTTATCAGACACTAACCACGAGTACCTTAATCAAAGATTTGCACAGCAATGAGATGCACATCTTTTTTGCACAAATGTTGCATCAGTTTAAAAGACCCAGAATAGTCAGAAGGGGAGGAACTGGACTCTACGCAGAGGCCAGTTCTTGGACAGAGGGTAATGTGCAAAACCAGAAAGTTATCACATCCTGACCACTACTTCATCACTCAAACTTGTATAATGATTAGGTATAAAACATTCTACTTTCTGCAAATGTTTAGATAGCCCATTTATTCACTTTGCATACAGCTGTTATCAGTTTTTCCAGTGCTGATTTTTTTTTAATCCATTAGAGAGGAGAACATAAATAATAAAATTGAAAACTATGAATTTATAGAATTGACTTTGTCATCTCAGGATAAGGTTTATTTAGATTTTCTTTCAATAAGAGACACAATACATAACATACTTGCTCAGTAGAAACTAACAAGTTCTTTTAACAATATTTAAATTCCTTTTCCTATCAAATAAATACTGTTCTTAATCTACATTTTGTCTCCTTATGTTTCGTGTTGCCTAAAAACTGATTTCTTGAGTTTTATTTTCAAATTGCACAGCTGTCTCTACTATTATAAAGAAGATAATATATATAGCAATAGGTATAACATTTTAGAATTGGAAAAATATTAATTAATATTTTTGAAAAATATGCCAGTAAACACTATTATGATATTCTACAACATCAGAATAATTCCTTAAAATTGTGTCTATATTTTTCCTTCCTGCATTTTTACTCTTACTGAAAGAAAATAATGACAATACATTTTAAAACGGAAAGAAATTTTCTAAACTGTGATTTTTTTAAAACTATTAGGAAGCAGGTCATGAAAGTCTGACCTAGTTTCATTCATTTCTTACATACATTTTGTCCTATACATAAACTTCTTTAAATTGATATACAGATGACGAAATTCTGCCTTTTTTCATTCATTAGCATTGAAAGTGCAGTTAATCTGCTTAAAAGACTAAAAGATCTCTAATTTTTTATGGCACAGGGCCTACATTTAGAGTAGGGTTTCAAAGATATATAGGTTGGTGCAAAAGTAATTGCATTTGTTTTTTGTTTTTTTTTACTGTGAATTTTAAAACATTATAACGTCTCAAACACATATTTATTAATCAAAATAGGAACCATTACAATAAACACAGTTTTGCCAATGATAAATTAGTTTGTTTATTCCTGTAGCATAAAAATCTGTGCTTCAGGATTTGACAAACTCTTGGAAAGCATTTTCTGCATCCTGCTGCCTGTGGAAGGTTTTTCCCTGCAAAAAGCTTTTGAGATGCTTGAAGAAGTGGTTGGCAGTAGTTGGTTGGCAAGAGGTGAGGTGAATGTGGTGGATGAGGCAAAACTTCATAGCCCGATTTGTTCAAGTTTTGAAGTCTGGTTGTGCAACATGCAGTCAGGTGTTGTCATGAAGTAGAATTGGTCCTCTCTGTTGAACAATGCCAGCTGCAGGTGTTGCAGTTTTTGGTGCATCTCAACGATTTGTTGAGCTACTCTGACAAAACTGAAAATAGTTATTCTGAAGTTAGTGTATTTATGTTTTTCTCAGCAGTGAGATGGGCCCTGAAAAGAGAAAAAAAATTTTTAAAAAAATTACTTCATTTCTTGCCATCTCTCAAAAATATACTTGTAGAAAAAATTAAAGAAAAGACAAACAAACAAAAAACAGTGAATAAATGAAAAACTTATTTAACCAATTATCTAATCCTTTATAATATTTTAAAGTGAGCTCTGTGGGCAATATATTTGACATACATTATACAGGCCTTATCAGCATTTGCCATCTCAGCAGAAGTGCGACCGAAAGCTCTTTATTAACTGCTTTCTTTTTATCAAGATCTGTCCTCTGGATTTAGACCTTGGATTCAGGACCCTGTAAATAAGATTGTCCCTGATTGTGAGACTGCCATTTCCATAGGGGAAGCATATTAACATACAAATATATTCGTGTACATTAATGTGAATTTATAAACATTTTTTATTTTCTTGTTTCCTTCAGACAAATGAACATCAGAGCCTTTATTCCTTTTCTTTTCTTTTTTTTTTTTTTTTCCCCATTTAAAAAGCCTATAGGACAAGTAGAAGAACCTAAACCCAAGAATGCTTTTCAAAGCCTTAGCATCAACAGTGCAGAAATATATGTATGATTATTCAGGAAATTATCTTCAGTATCACAGAAGTAAGAAGAGTAAACAACAGCCAGATGACTTTTCCATTAATGGATATTCTGGTTTTGATGAAAACTTTGTTGATAGACATTACAAACACAGAAGTTAGTGTGGTTCTGAGATAGTCAGATAGTAAATCTATTTGCTGTCAGAGTGGGAAAATATTCAAGTGTCTGAGTTACTGAAGGGCCTTGAAACTTGTTATTTCAAATCATCATGAGAACTAGAGTAATTTGGATATTCTCTAGGCCACCTTAAGTCTTTCTGTCTCCACCAGAATTAAAACCAATCTGAAGTCTCTCTCTGATGCAGTTGTCTTGGATTAGCTCCTCTGTTTTTTATGTCCACAGGTGACTCACTGTCTAAGTTGGATCATTTTTCCTCCAGGACTCGCAAGCCTTCCTGTTGGGTCTTATATGTTCATTTAATGAGTTTTCTTTTTGAAAAATCCTTTCCCTTGTGTTTCCCCAGGAGATTCAATTGAAAAAACATTCCTTCCCTACCTGGAACCCATAAAAAACCTACAGCAACATTTGCTGGCCAAAGAGTGTTTTTGTTGGACTAATTTTTTCCCATAACTGATTTGCTTCACCTAACTTTGTGTAACCTGACTCAAAACATTCCAATAGAACACATGCAAACAACATGTAAATATGCATATAATTCATACTTCCTTTTTTTTTTCCTCCAAGCCTAGCAGTATAATTTTTAAATTATACATACATTCTTTAGTCTGCTTGCTTGTTTTTGTTTAAAATACTCGTTCCTCTACTTCAGCTAATTATTTTTTAAAAATTTTTCACTGGATAGCCAATGTGACCACTATTGTCAACTCATTTTTATGGTAGTTTTAATGATCTTAAAATGACAGGCAAACAAGTAAATCACTATACACTTGTGGTACATATAAGGGTAAGTGGGGGTTAGAGCAGAGGACCGGAAGGCAAGCAAGTCAGCTGCTTTGCAAAAAGTCATATTATAAACTTAATAGATTATTCCTATTGTTAAAGCTAAAATGTGTTGCATTAGTATTTCATAATGCTGCATTACAGACTGTAGTTATCTTCCGTTAAAGACAAATATCTTTTCAATCACTTTGTGCACTGCAAGCATTCCAGCCCTGAGCTCATACCAAATACATGAAATGCAAAATAACCTCCTCTTTCTCATATGTGTTGCTTGTATTTAAAGACTCATTCCAAGTGGACTAATGACACCATTTTTACCCTGGGGTCTTCTTGAGCCCATTTGTAAATGACTGACAGATACATGAATTTATACAGTGGCCCTTTCAGCAGTTTGAGGCCATACTCACCGCAAAACCCAGCCATTGTCCAACTAACATCAGCACTAGTGTCCCTTACTAGTGCTAGATGTAAATGAGTCCCTCTGAATGCTGGAAATGCCAGAGTATGAGCCTTCTCTTAAACTGTACGAGTTAAAAACATTGAAAAACACACACTCGCTAATACTTTGACGGAAGCTCCTACATTCAGCTTTACTATACAGGATAATATTTACACATCCTGTCAGCAGCCATCCCAAGCAGAAATGTCCTTATCAGCTGGTAACTGTGTGCCTCCAGCAAGCTCTTAGCAGTGCAGGAAGAATGTGAAAGAAAAATTAGAGCAGTCCCTGATCCAGGGCTCTTTTCCTCCACAGAAAAGGAGAGAAATCCTAAATGCTCCTATGGATCAGTAGTCACCTTCTCCCCTGACTTTAATGGTAGTGCAAACTAGAGGCTTGCCCCAGTCATGTGTCTTTTAGTTACCTCATCTAATACATGAGTCTTCACATAGGAACTGTCTTCTGCAAGGCAGGTATTAACTCCCGTTAGTTACTGGTGTAAAGCCAAATCTCTTCCCAGAACCAAGAAGCTATTTTCCTGGCATGCTTCCCTCCTGCTTATCCCTGAGACCAGAGAAGGCTGTACTGGGAGGATGTCTGGACATGAAAAAATGGCCACAAATGGTGTCTCTCTTGTGAAAAATCTCTGGCTGGAGATGACCAGATGGTGAGTAACTACAAGGACCTCCCTCCAAGTTCTGCTGATCCAGTCTTTTTCTCTAAACAAGCTTACTGTTTCTCTTAGCAATCCTGCCTTAAGTCAAGAGCTACAGCAGTCTGTAAGAGTTCATTGTCTCCTTATCATGAAACAATCTGAACTTTACTTTACTTTACTCCTGAATTAGAAGAACTGCTCCTGAATTAAAAGAGCATGATGTAATACTTCTAAGTGCACTGAAAAAAAACCCAGAGAGTGGACTGGGGGAGGTTACATGAACTAAAACTTAACTTTCTTGAGGTAATTAAAGCCCACATTCTTCTATCAGGAATTTGCATTATGCTCCCATTTGACTCTAACCAGATCCCAATGGTTAAATGATAATTACACCATTAGCTTAGGATCAGGTCCATTGACTTCAGTGAATGTAACTCCTTGACACAGGACAGCAAGAAGAAAATAAAGTTACAGAACACACACAAAAAAAAGCAAACTAAATATAAATTAATATCTCCATAATCTCTTAAATATGTAAACTTAAATTGCACAAGAATTTAAACTATGTTTAGTCTGTATATTAAATTGTCTTGGTGGTACTGAGATGATTTAGAATCGAGCCTTTTAGAGTGGAGAGTGACGGTTTGTAAAAGAGGAAATGCTCTGAAATAACTGTGTGAGTCATATGACACCAAATACATAAGTTGTAAGGCATATCCTCATTTTTGTGTGTGACATTTCATGTATGATATTGGAATTTATGTTCTTTCTGAAATTATAAATTCAAAACTTCTTGCATTTTCTTTAAGAAGTTACACTGAGAAAAATCTACTTAAGCTCACCAACCACCCACTATAAACCACATCAGAACATTTCTTTTTTAACAACACATCTATTGAATAAACAGTCATCAAGATCATGTACCTTGCCTTTTCCACTGACTGGATTGGATGATTTCTTTGGTTTACTCCACCATCTTGTCAAGCTCATACTTCATGCTCTTGTACTTCAGGCTTTTTCACACTGTTATTATGCTCTTGTGACTCTTAGAATATCATCCTTGTCAACCCTGCTCTTCTATTTACACTAGCCTCTAACCCCAGCTTGTACCACAAATATTTATTTGTTTCTCTCTGTGTGATTTACCCACAGAATTCCTTCTGTTAGATGACCTGCAAAGTTACTCTTATTTCTTTCTTAAAATCATTGCTCCAGAGTTCCCTAAGAAAATTGACCAGGTGACCTATGACTAGGCTAAGTAAGAGCTATAAATCAAGAATTACCCAGATTCAGATCACCAGTCTGTGCACACTACTGGTTTATGCACTTAATTTATCCTCCCCCTCCCTTTTTCCCCATTACCATGCAATAGCTCAAAGTATTTTGAAAGTAGGAGTTTTTATGAAGGAAGCATGAAGGAAAGGAAGAGCGAAGAGTTGAATTGACTGTATCAGCTGCAGTGAAGTATAGGAAAAATCTGGAAGGAGTTGTAATTTTCTATAAATTCCTCATACTTTTGAGTGATTAAAACATTTCATAACATCAACAGAGCCAGACACTGTACATTTTAATAAAAAGTAAATAGGAGCCAACATCTGATGTACATAAAATCCTTTCAGTACTGGAACACAAGTTAGAGTTCAGTAAAAGCAGAAGTAATCTGTAGTACCACAGCATTCTCATTTTTCCAGTCTTTTTTCCTCAGTTTGTTTACCTTCTTGGGTTAATTTCTCAAGGCAAAGTATTGATAAATAGAACTGTCTTTTAATTTTTTTTTGTCTTTTGTTTTTAATAAAACAGATAATGTATAAATTAGTCACTACTGTATTTGCTTAACTACTTTCTGACTAATTAATTCAATGTAAATAATTTTATGTTACCAAAACAAAAAAATAAAGTACATACTGTAATTTTACCTTATAAAAAGTCTTCCTCATTGTGCTGGTTTGACTGAATATGGGTTAATTTTCTTCATGCAGTTAGAAACCTTTCTATTCCATAGCTAACATGCTCATTATTTGGACTTAGTTTGAGAATAAGAGATAACACAGAGCTAATATTTTAATTACTCTGGTCTGAGAGCTGAGGACACTCTGAGTGCTCTGCCCACAGGTGTGAGACATCAAGGAACGGCAGCATGGATGGGGGACTGACATCCAGACTGATCAATGAGAGTATTCCATCCTATTAGCATCACGGTAATTATTTAAGAAGAGTCAGAACCTTCTCGGTGGTTCTTCTTCTCTTCCCCTCTCTCTCTCTGGGACACAGCTGGAGCAGTTTCAGTCAGGACACTTAATCCAGCCTTTTGTCATTTTGCAGAGTCCTCTGGGCTTTTCTGCCTTTTTTTCCTCTCTTTTCTCCCTCTGGGATCAGCTTTGGGACCGGTGTGGCTTGCTGCAACTGGCTGCTCAGTTGTGGACAGAGCTTGTGAGGAATTGCCTTGAGTATCTTTTATTTCTATTATATATATATATTTACTAGTAGTGTATTAGTATTCTGTTATTTTATTAAACTGTGTTTGTCTCAATCCAAGTTTCTCCCTTCCCTTTTGATTCTCTCTCTTCTTGTGGGGGATGAGGGAGGGGGTCAGTGAGCAGCTGTCATGGTTGTACTGCTAGCTTGGATTAAACCATGACCCTCATTATCTGTGTTTCTAATTACATCTCTGATTGGCTACATACACACAAAGCACCTGTGACTGACTGCATGTTTGCTTCTGCTTTATTATCATGTAATCATGCAATTATCCTAACAAGACCATGCTTTCAATGAAAGTGGAATGGATGGGCAATTATCCACAAGAGATGGATTTGTAATATAATGTGATCTAAAATATATAATACATACATGCATTCCATAGGAAAGAAATTATAATCTGCTAAAAACAGCTGAAGAATTTTTTTCTTCATACTAAATGAGTTTGAGATTTGCACGGAGAGACACAGGTACCTGTCTTCAGAATTCACTTTGTATATTACCTCAGAGACCACACTTGTCAGAGAAAATATTGTGAAAAATAATAGGTGAATTCTTCAGTTTTCTAAGAACATTTCTTGCAATGAAAATTCCCTTGGGATCTTCTGTACTGATAAAAACACTCACCCAGTATACTGGAACGAGTGGTGGGAGGGTTCCATGTTTTGTACAAATAGATAAGTTATTGTAAAGTGTATAAAGTGTATAAATTAAATGATACCAATTATTTCTTTTAAATGAAATGAAAACAATTTAAGAGCTTTTGAAGTACTTGTTGCAGAGGAGCTTTAATTCAGATTCAAATCTAGAAAAAATGATAACGTGTCTTCTTTCTGGTCTATGAAACTAATAGCATTAATTTAATGTACATTGGGTAACAGTAGTTAGATCAATATAATTAAAAACAGTGGAACTGGCTACTGCTATTATTACTTGATACATTTTTCTATTTTGAGTGCTCCCGAGGACTACTGTTTGACTGTGTTAAGTATTGTACCAACGCATATGGGTGCCTTGCACAAGACCCAGAAAGTAGAGCCTCTGTAAGCTCTGGAGAGTTTTTGCACCTTTCACACTGTACTTTCTTATCTGAGGCAATTTTTCTGGTATTCATTATTACTAAAGCCAGTTACAACAAAGCATTTAGTTATAGCTTGTTGGAGCTGCTGATGGAGTCATTCAAACTGCTTCTAAGCCAAAGAATATGTAAGTAAACACCTTAAATACCTCAAAATCTGCATTCCTTCTTCATATATTTGATTATCTATTTACATTTGTAAATTCTGTACTCTTAAATTAGTTCTTGAAAGGTGGAAGTTCATCTTAACCTAAGCCACATTAAAGACAGGCAAAGAACAGAGGTACCATGAAGACTTTCATCTTCACAGTGGTCATACACCAGTTTAACAGATCTTTATTTTCTAAGTAAATCAAGTTAATTATCAGAAATAAACATTTTGTGGTTCTTTCAATAGACAGTATTCCAAGGTTCTCAGAAATTCATCTCTCCTTCAGTGTGATTGTCTCAGAGAAAGGGAGTAAATTGTTTGAAGAATGTTAACAATTTCAACCTGATTGCAGTTCATCCTAGATATCTTGTGATCTGCAATGGTGTTTTAAAGGAGCATCTCCTATATCAGTCATCTCTTTCTCTTGTTTGGTTTGTGTAAGCAATTAGGCAAGAAAATCTACTGGAATTTCTTCGGGAAATGTAAATTACTGAAATAATTGTGCATCGTGGTTTTTTTAAAGTGCTTCATCAAAATAGCACTGCTATTGTTAGGAGGCAAATATATTTCAGAAAAATTTGTTTTAGTGTATCAACTTTACAAATAACAGGAGATGGAAACTGATGTATGTTATTTTGCTAGATACTTTCTTGTATTCTGGCATGTTTTATTGTTTCAATTACTATTTTTACAATAGTCAGCGAACGCAAGCATACATGTACTCCGTATTGTTAACAGATCATAGAATGGTCTGGATTGGAAGGGAACTTAAAGATCATCTAGTGCAGAGGCACTTTCCACTAGACTGGTTTGCTCCAAGCTGCATCCATCTTGGCCTTGAACACTTGAACAGCTATGGGGTATCCACAACTTTTCTGGCAGCCTGTTACAGTGACTCAACACCTTAATGGTAAAATATTTCTTCCATATATCTAATCTAAATCTATCCTCTTTCACTTTAAAGCCATTACCCCTTGTCCTATCGCTAATCAGTCAAATGAGAAAAAATGCACACAGTACTCAAGGTGAGGCTGTGCTAATGCTAAATACAGCAGGATAATCACCTCTTTTGGCTATCTGTTTATGCTGTGTTTGGTGCACACCTGGATGCAGTTTGCCCTCTTGGTTGCCATGGAACATCAGTGACTCATTTTGCACCTGTTGTGAACCAGCAAGCTCAACTCCCTTTCTACAAGGCTGCTCTTACCATTTTCACAGAATCACAAAATGGCTGGGGTTGGAAGTGATCTCTGGAGATCACCTAATCCAACCCACCTGCTAAACAGGGTTCACCTAGAGCAGATCACACAGGAATGCACCCAGGTGGGTTTTGAATGTTTCCACATTTCTGGGTAGCCTGTTCCAGTGCTCTGTCACCCTCACTGTGAAGATGTTTCTCTGCATATTCAGATGGAACCTCCTGTGTTTCCATCTGTGCCCATTGCCACTCAAGGTATCATTGGGCACTGCTAAAAACACTTCTGTCCCGTCCTCTTGAAACCCACTCGTGAGATATGAGCATTGATAAGATCCCCTCTCAGCCTTCTCCAGGCTAAACAGACCCAATTCTCACAGTCTTCCTAATAAGATGCATCAGACCCCTAATCATCTTTGCAGTCCTCTGCTGGACTCTCTTAGAATCCTAGCATGTCCCAACTTGGAAGGGACCCACAAGGATCATTGAGTCCAACTCCTGTCCCTGCATATGACAACGCCACAGTTAACACCTTGTGTTTGAGAGTGTTGTCCAGTCTCTTCTTGAATAATGACAGGCTTGGGGCTATTCCTGCCTTCCAGAGGAACCTGTTCCAGTGCTCCACCACCCTCCAGGGGAAAAACCTTTTCCTAACATCCAGCCTAAACCTCCTTGGCACATATTCCTATAATTCCCTCAAGTTCTGTCATTGGTCACTGAAGAGAAGAGTTTGGCACTTACTCTTCCTCCTCCCCTTGTGGGGAAGCTGTAGACCACAATGAGGTCTCCTGTCAGTCTCCTCTTCTCCAGGGTGAACAAACCAAGTGACTTTAGCCGCTCCTCATATGTCTTCCCCTCCAAACCCTTCATGCCTCTTCATAGCCCTCTTCTGGACACTATCTAGTAACTTAATATCTTTTCTATACTGTGGCACCTACAACTGCACACAGTACTCCAGGTGAGGCCACACCACTGCAGAGCAGGGCAATCACCTCCCTTGAATGGCTGCCAATACTGTGCTTGATGCACTCCAGGACACAGTTGGCCCTTTTGACTGCCAGGGCACACTGTTGGCTCATGTTCAACTTGCTGTTAACCAGAACCCCCAGATCCCTCTCCACAGAGCTGCTTTCCAGCATCTTGTCCCCCAGTCTGCAGGTAGAGCCAGGTTTGCCATTTCCTAGGTGCAAAATCTGGCACGTGCCCTTGTTGAACTTCATGCGGTTGGTGATTATTCAGTTCTGCAGTTTGTTCAGATCCCTCTGCAGGGCCTCTTTGCCCTCAAGAATGTTGACATCTCCCTCCAATTTTATGTCATCAGCAAATTTACTAAGGAATCCCTCAAGTCCTGGGTCTAAGTCATTTATGAAGACACTGAAGATCGCTGGCTCTAAGATGAATCCCTGCAGAACCCCACTAGTGACTGATCGCCAGACCAACATAACCCCATTTACTAGAACCCTTTGAACCTGGCCCATCAGCCAATTGCTCACCCACTGCATTGTGTGTTCACCCAGCTGTATGCTGGCCATTTTTTCCAGTAGGATACTGTGAGAGACAGTATCAAAGGCTGTACTGAAATCCAAAATGATCACATTGACAGGCTTCCCTTGGTCAAATAGGTGGGTAACCTTGTTGTTGAACCAAATCAAGTTTGACAAGCAAGACTTTTCGATCATGAACCTGTGCTGGCTGGAACCAATGACTGTGTCGTTTTTCAGATTTTTTTCAATAACTACCAGAACAATTTTCTCCATGATTTTGCCAGGAACAGAAGTGAGGCTGATGGGCCTGTTGTTGCCAGGGTCATCCCTGTTGGCCTTCTTGTAGATTGGTACAACATTTGCCAGCTTCCAGTCATCCAGGACGTCTCCAGATTCCCAAGAGTGTTGAAAAATCACAGAGAAATGTCTCACTATGACATCACCCAGCTCTTTTAAGCACCCTTGGATGGATCCCATTAGGCCCAATGACTTTTATGGATTTAGCTGAAGCAGCAAATCCCTTACAAGTTCTGGAATGACTGGAAGTTTATCAGTCTTGTGGCCATAATTTTCTAGCCCAGGGAAATGGGGGCTCTCACTCCATCGTCAGTGTTTAAGACTGGGGTGAAGAAAGCATTAAACATCTCACCTTTGTCTATGTCCCCATTAAAAAGGTGACCATGCTCACCAAGTAATAGCCCAGTGTTATTTCTAGTTTGCCTTTTGACATTAATTTATTTTTAAAAGCCTTTTTTATTGTCCTTTGCAGCTTCAATTCCAATTGAGCTTTGGTCATACATACTTCCTCCCTACAGTGGCAAACAGCATCTCTGTAGTCCTCCCATGTTACCTGCCTTGCTTCCACTGAACATGTAATTTCTTTTTGCACTGTATTTCAAGAACAGGGCCCCTGCTCAACCAGGCTGTTTTTTTGCCTCACTTGCTAGATTTTCAGCATTTTGGAATTGCCTGGTCCTGTGATTTTAGCAGGTGGTACTTAAAAAATGACCAACACTGACGGGCCCCAACACCTTCAAAAGCTTCTTCCCTGCAAATATTACTAAGTAGTTCTCTGAGCAGCCTGAAGTCTGCTCTCCTCATGCATAGTGTTAAGGTCTTGCTGGCAGTTTTCCACCCATTAGCAAAGATTTCTGAACCTGACTGCTTCATGGTCACTGTGGCCAAGTGAGCCACCAGTCACCACTTCTCTCACAAGACCCTCTCTGTTAGTGAGAATCAAACCTAAGAAGTCACCTTTTCTGGTCATTTCCCTTAGTACCTGTACCAAGAACTTATCTTCCAGATGCTTCAGGAATCTTCTGCAGCTGTTGGTGCCAGTTGTGTGATATTTCCAGTTGACCCTGGGCAAGTTGAAGTTCCCCATAGGGACAAGGGCAGATGACTTGGAGGCTTTGTTTAGTTCCTTAAAGAATAGCTCATCAGTGGTGTCATCCTGGTTGGGTGGCACTCACAACAACATCCACTTTATTTATCTGACCCTTAATACTCACCCTGAGGCTCTAAACTTTGCCATCTCCAACTGCCAGATCCATGCAACTCAGCCACTCTGCTATATACAGTGCCAGCCCCTGCTGCCTCTCCTACCCTGCCTATCCCTTCTGAAGAGCCTGTAGTTGTCCATCATGGCACACTAGTCACAGGATTCATCCCACCAGGTTTTGCTAATACCAGTAATGTGACATGCCTGGGGCTGGGCCAAGGTTTCTAGTTCATCTTGGTTTTTCATCAGGCTGCGTGCAGTAGTGTAGAAGCACTTCAAGTGTGGTTGATTGTGCCCCTCACTTCATGGCACAGTTCAAGCAATTTCACTGCCAAGCTTTGGTGTGCCACCCTGCTGCTCATCACTGACTGCCCTTGGACTGCCCTCATCTCCCTTCCAATGTAGTTTAAAATCCTATCAATCAGCCTTGCTAACCCCTGAGCAAACACCTTTTTCCCCTTCTGTGGGAGGTACATTCCATCGTGGTGTGTCAGGAGACCTGGCAAAGAACTGACTATCCCACGGTCAAAAAACCCAATGTTTCATCGGTGACACCAGTCGTGGAGCCACGTATTGATTGATTGGGCCTGCCTGTTCTATTCTGTATTCCTGCCCACTACGGAAAGGATGCAGCAGTAAAACACCTGAGCACCTGAGTTCTGAAACCCCTTAATACTTAATACTGCTTTTTCCTATCTCTTCCCTGCCAACATTAAAAACCAACAGCGGGTAATAATCAGCCTAGGGAGTTGTTGAGCCACATCTCTTACCCCGGCCTCAGGGAGGCAGAAGACTCCCCTGTGGGTTTGATTGGGTTGGGATTATCCGGCCCTCTGTTCCCTTCGGAAGGGAGTCACCTATGACAGTTACCCTTCTTTGTCTCTTTACATGTGAAGTTTTAATGGGTTTGTTGGGTTTCATGTGGGACTGTCAAGAGTGTTGATTGCGGGGTGACAATAAAACCCTGGCAGATATATTGTTAACTTCCTCTCCTCCCTCCCTTCCCCCTTTTGCCCCTCCCTCTCCCCCCTTCCCACTAAGGACAGGCAATCGGGAGGAAAAGAAGGACAGAGAGAAGAGAGTTGGAAAAATTAAAAATGTTTTACTAATGTTACTAATAAGAATAGAGAAAATAATACAAAATATACAAAACCAATCTTGAAAGTCTCAGCAACTGCAGAGCCGGCACCCGAAGTCCTGGATTGGACTATGCAGCCAACCGGAGCTGGATTCAGTCTGTCAATAGGCCTCAATTCACAGGGACGACTAGCAAGGTCCTCTCCTAAGCAAATAAGCCATAAGCAAAAGGTAAAAAGGAAAAAGAGACGAGATCCTTGTGATCTCCCACTTTTATATGAAGTATTCACGTGAATGGAATGTTATACATAGTTGGTCAGTTTCTTGGTCACCTCTTTCTTGTTGCCCCTCTCTCGAGATGTCCATCCATGCTTATCAATAAGTTTGCATTCCGTTGGTATGTTTACCAAAACATGTATCTGGTTCTCCAGGAAAATGCAGCTAATATGAAGGCTTTAGCTGACAGGCAAATTCACTAAAAAGAGAAATTTGTTTTTTAACAAAACCAGGACAGGGACGTGGATACCTCCTTCCCAGAAGGGTCTTCATCAGCAGCATCAGCTGCTCACCTATCCAGTTCCAGGGCTTCATACCTGTTGTATACAGGCACCTGGGAAGGTGGGGTAGGCTGAGGGTGTGTTCATCTTCCACCTTGAGCAGGAATCCATTTCCATTCTCCCCCATCTGCTGGGTCACCCTTTACGGCTTGTGGTGAGAGAGTAAGGAGTCCTTTGTATCCGATGCCATGGCTGGTTTCCACTTCTGCATCAGGGATGGTAGACTGTGAGTTCACCAGTCAGTATCCTTTTCTGACTCTCTGATGCTCCTGAGTCTGGAGACCTCCTCTTGAAGTTCTGACACCAGGCTGAGTAGCTCCTTCATTTGGGCACGTTGTCCACAGGTGAGCTTACTGCTGCCATCAGTCCCTGAGGAGAAACTAGGGCACACTTTGCAGCCCAGGACCTGGACAGCTGTATCTTCCCTTCCAAGCTCAGTCTGGGTGGCCACATCAGTTCTTGCAGCCAGAGGGACCGTGAGTGATGCTAAAGGCACTGCTCTTCTCCAGGTGGATACCATGCCTCCTGCTGTACCAAGCTCCTTGCTAGGTCATTGTTAGCACTGTTTGAAGTGGCAGTGTCCTCCTCACTCACCCTTGTCTCTCATCCTTCTGTGTTAATTGCCTCATCCCTGTTTGCTGCGTTCCTGGTTGCCTGCACTCCTGTTCACATTTTGAGTAATTCCTTCTCCTTCTCAAACTAAGGAACCCAGAACTGTATGCGGTAGTCCAGATGTGGCCTCACAAGGGCAGAGTAGAGGAGGAGGTTAACTTCCCTCAACCTGATGGTCACACTTTTCCTAAGGCACCCCAGGATACCATTTGCCTTCTTGGCCACAAGGGCACATTGCTGGCTCATGGTCAACATGATGTGCACTATGACTCCCAGGTTCCTCTTTGCAAGGCTGCTTTCTAGCAGGTCAGCCCATAACCTGTAGTTGTACATGGTGTTATTTGTCTCCAGGTGCAAGACCTTACACTTGCCCTTGTTGAATTTAATCAGGTTCTTCTCCACCCAGTCCTTCAGCCTATTCCGGTCTAACTGAATAGCAGCACATTCTTCTGGTGTATCAACCCTTCCTCACAGTTTTCTATCATCAGCAAACTTGCTGAGAGTGCACTCAGTCTCTTCATCCAGGTCATTGATGAACAGGTTGAGTGGGACTGAACCTCTGAACCTGGGACTGACCTCTGGGGAACCTCAATAAACCAGCTACAGACCTCCAGCCAGACTTTGCACAAGCCTCTGAGCTCTGCCATCCAGGCAGTAATCAATCCATCTCACAGTGCACTCATCCAACCTGCACTTCCTAAGCTCACCTATGAGGATATTGTGAGACAGTGTCAATAGCCTTGCTGAAGTCAAGGTAAACAATGTCCACTGCTCTCCCCTCATCTACTCAGCCAGTTACACCACCATAGACAGCTATCATGTTGGTCAAACATGATTCCTCCTTGGTGAATCCAGGCTGACTACTCCTGATAACCTTCTGCTTGGAGATGAGATCCAGAATGATTGTGAATGAAAGTCCATCACCCTTCCAGGGATGGAGGTGAAGCTGGTTGGCCTGTAGTTTCCTGGGTCATCCTTCTTGCCCTTTTCAAATACTGGAGTCACGTTGGCTTTCTTCCAATCCTCCCCAATCTTCTTTTTGCTGCTGATGTACTTGAAGAAGCCCTTCTTCTTGTCCTTGACATCCATCACCAGATTAAATTCCAAGTGGAGCTTTCCCTTCCTCACTGCATCCCTTCATACTCTGACAGCCTCCTAATACTCCTTCCAGGTAATCTGTCCCTTTTTCCACAATACATAATCATCCTTCTTCCTTTTGAGTTTTGACAGAAGATCCTTAATCATCTGTGCAGGCCTTCTGCTGCCTTTATTTGATTTCTTGCTCATAGGGATATATTGATCTTGTTCTTGGAGGAAGTGATGTTTGAGTATTAACCAGCTCTCTTGGACCCCCTTTCCTTCTGGACCCTTAACCCATGGGATTCTTCCAGGTAGGACCTTGGAGAAGCCAAAGTTAGTTCTCCTGAAGTCCATGGTTTTAATTCTACTTTTTGCCCTGCTTCCTCCACGCAGTATCCTGAAGTCCACTTGCTTGCTTGCTACAACACATCTCTGCTCCTTGACTCCTCCTCTCCGTGTCAAGTAGTTGTCATCAGTGACCTGTAGGAACATCCTGAACTGTGCCTTCTTAGCTGTGTTGTCTTCCCAGAAGATATCAGTGTGATTGAAATCCCGCCTAAGAACCAGAACATGTGATTGTGAGTCTACTCACAGCTGTCTGCAGAAAGCCTCATCAGCTACCACTTCCTGTTCAGGTGGCCTGTAGTAAACATCCATATACAGCCAAAAAATATTTTCCCATATACAGCCAAAATATTTTGTAAAGAGGGATTAGAGTAGTACCACTTTCTACCTCCAAATTTGTCTGAGTTGCAGTGAAAATATATGTATTTTTCATTCCCTTTAAAAACTGTTATCTTTAATGAAGCCTAAAAGACATACAAACACAGCTTTTTTGAATGTTAGTGGAATATTGAAAGTGTTGGAAAAGGCAGAGAAATTTTCTATGGTTTTCCTGTCAATTACATTGTTTAGTGACAAGGAAGATAATTTTTGAACTAAGACCTTTCACATATTTTTGATGCTTTCTACTACCCAATTTCTACCTAGTACTACTTTCCTCTCTTTTCCTCTTCAGTGGCTGTGTCACTGCTGTAGTGCTTTTTACTTCCTTTCTTTCTCCCTTTTACCTTCTCTTCTCATGTACAGATAATAAATATTATTTCAGTAAAAGGAAGAGCTTACTTTAAAACCTTGAATTCATTTGCATTTTTGTAAACCCCATATATAACTTCCCCTATAAGGCACAGTAAAGTAATGAAAACGAGAGTGCTATGAGAGATGTGACAACAGAAATAGCTTGGGTAAGAGCATTCTGGGTAGCGAGATTTTTCATAATTTTTTGTGCCTCTGTTGATAACATGTTATTTGCTAATTATCATTCTTGTTGTATGATTGACTCTCCACTACTGATCATAATGTGCAGATGATGGAATCAGACACTAAGTCCCTCTTTTAGTTTCTTTTACCTGTACTGAGATAGTACATACACCGACATAGATTAAAATAGTTGTGCTGCTTTTCAGCAGAGCACAGTTTAAATACCATTTACCGTTGTCAGTGCAAATACTAACACAGAGCATAGGCCCAGCACCCAGAATAAATTTCTGCTGGGGCCCACGACAGGTTCTGTCTGATTTGCCTTTTCAAAATAAAACCTTGTC
The DNA here is from genome assembly GCF_964273445.1 of Streptopelia decaocto. Classification (NCBI taxonomy): domain Eukaryota; kingdom Metazoa; phylum Chordata; class Aves; order Columbiformes; family Columbidae; genus Streptopelia; species Streptopelia decaocto. The sequence goes on from NC_138657.1 coordinate 43,658,416, forward strand.
CCTGTCCACTAAAACAGACTAGAGTGATGGAGAATGACCCTTTACCTCTGATGTGCTGAAAGAAATTCAAATCCACAGCGGGCAGAAGCTCAATTCCACTGGCTTCTCTGAAAGAGCAGCTTCCAAAGAATGCAGCAGGAGAGAAACTTCAGCAAAGGCCTGAGACTCTTGCCATACTGCTATGGAGGGTCCTCAATAGACCAGAATAAATGCAATGAAATCAGGGGAGCTGAAGATGCTTTCTGGAGTTTCCTAACTTTTTTTTTTACTGAATTATACCACAGTGATATCAAACACCTTTTGTGGAAAGGGTTGACTAACAGAGTATTGGCTTGTATATATATTCAGGATTACATAGCTTTCTCCTGAACAGAGTTTACACTGGCCTCACTAGATGGTACCAGCCTATGTTAGAAAGAAAATTAATGCTTTACATAATAAATAACTCTAATGTTCTCTTAACTTCAGTAATCCATTGTGATTACATGCAGTGTAGGAATGTCTCTTCCTTAGGCCCAGGTACAATTTGGTTTCTGTTTCTTTCTCCTTTTTTTGTTTGTTTTTGACTTCTATTGTTTTTCTGTGTATTCTTCAGTTCTTTCCCCTTTATTTTTATCCCTTCAGCGTGTCCAGAAAGTGGAATTGGACATTCAAAAAAATCATCATCCAGCTTCACAACTGATACCCCAAAAAAGTGTGATACAGTTCACATGTTTGTGAATTAATCTGTCTGCAAATTTCTGCCTGAGTTTACATTCAGTTCACGTTCATTTCTTTTTACAATATTTAATTCTACAATGATGAGGGACAGGCACATACGTTTTTGTGGGGTTTAAAATAAATAAATAAATAAATAAATAAATAAATAAATAAATAAATAAGTTGAATCCTGAGTGATCTGAATATATAGTGAATAGCAATAAAAAATATACCCAGGCCCAACCTGTCCACCTCCATCCATCAGCAGCAAAACTTGTTAAACTTCAGTGTAATAATCTGACAGAATGTCTGTATGGGACTTCTTTAAATATAAAGGCTTTCAATAAATTTATGGAGAAATCAGATTCCTCCTTTCGTATGCTTCTTTGGAAAACTTCAGTCAAAACCAAACTGAAAAAAAACCCCACAATCCCGAACATCTCCCCCACCCAGGCAACAACAAAACAACATCTCAAACATTCCATCTGTGCATACTTGTCAATGCACCTGAATTAAACAATCCAAATCACTGTGGCAAGGAGTCACTGAGACTCGGCTGGATACTGTACTGCCAATGTGCAGCACCAGAGGATTAGAGGATTCTTTCATGTGATGACTAAATATTTTTCCAAATTGGACACAAGAAACCCCAAGCTGGAACTTCATTGCCAGGGATATTTCCTCTATTTCTCCATTTTATTTTTTTCTTTTTTCTTATTGTTTTGTTTTGTTTGGGGTTTTTTGTGTTTTGTTTTGTTTTGTTTTGTTTGGGGGGAGGGATGTTTGGTTTGGTTTCTGGTTGTTTATTTGGTTAGTGGTTTTTTTTTTACTTTACTGGTTTTGTGAAAATCACATGAAGGAAATACTGTTCTCACACAGTTTCAGAAAGGTAAAGGAAAAATTACTCCTTTACTTTTTCCTGTCTTGCTATTTTTGTTCAGTGCTTGCTGTATGTTTCTTTCCCAGACAGTCTTTCTGAAAGTTAGTTTTCATTGCTGTGCAACTAAAAACTTGCTGGACAAATCCGAAGTTTTCTCCCTGTGCTCCATTCTCAGCACTTCGGTTTTTGACAGTTATTTTTCTCCTTTTGCTGGTAGCATTTCTTGTCCATTGCACTGGCATTTCTAGCCAGCTTTTGTCTCTCCACAGTATGCACGTGTGTTCTTCTGGGACTTCATGGACTCCTCCAACCAGCACTGTGTTGTCACCTGCTCAAAATGCTATCTATGAGGGCTCCAGCTGCAACTCACTCTGCATTGTGCTGACATTTCTCTTCCTACTATGCAAAATGATTCTTTTTTTTTTTTTTTTTTCAGTCTGATAATAACTGAAATTTTTGGTTAGTAACAGATTACCCAAAGAGACATAACAGGTCACAGTTTTACACCTTCTATTGTTGATGTTGCTGAATCTGCTTAGGATATTATGATACAAAGTTCTTATCACTTATTTTGGACTGGTCTTTATGAATTTCAACTTACATATTATTCATAATGTAACCAAACAGATCTCTAAAAATTCATTCAGTTCTTTACTCTAACTGGTCCCTTTATTTTTATTTTTTGCATGGTCAGTATCATTGCTTTTATTGGTTATTTCTGCACTGCAATACATTACAAGTTTATCCATGATTAGGACTCCAAAGCAGACAAGACTTTCTTGTTCAAATATAAGGAGCAGGGTAGAAATTGAGACAGAATGATTGAAAACAGAATCTTTTCAGTGTCTGGGTTTAAATTAAAGAGAAATATATATTGTTTCCAATCATCTTAATATGTTTCTTTTAATCCATACGGCATTCCAAGTTTTAGCACTATTTCCTTTAACTTATGTTGGTTTCATATGTAATTAAACATAATGAAGAGGTGTAAGGCTAAAAGCTGTGTTTTAAAACTTCAAGAGGAAACATCTCAAAATTTTCAAAATGGAAACTTTTTTAAAAATGTTCAAATTACGTATCTCAGTGTTTGAAATATTTTACTTTTTATTTTGTCTAAATTATTTGCAAATCTTTGTTGCTTTAACTCCCCAAGGGAAAAAAACCAAACAAACAAACAACATACCAAATTCTTAATAGATCTACAGGAAAATAATACAGAAAAATAGCAATGATTATTATCTATCTCAAAGCATATGGTGCTTAAAACTTTTGTTTACAATAGATCTAGAAATACATATATATTTTTTTAAATCAAAATCAGGTATATTGACATTCCCGAATGCAACAAAGTTTTATAGGGACTGGTTACATAAAATGTCCTACTAAAAGCTACCCTAGTCCTTAATTTTTCATGATCACTTAGTATGACTTTTTTTTTTTCTATAAAAAGCTTATTCCCTAAACAGAAAATCAGGCACAAAAGTAATGGTCATTACTGATAAATTTACTGGTAGTTTCAAGGAAATGTTTTCCATCTAATTGACTAAAAAGAGATATGTCTTTCTGCAGAAGAACAGATTATATTTGCTTCAAGAATTTGAGAAATTAAAAAATATCTAAAAGCAATTTTATGACTTTATACATTAATGCCTGCCCTCTTGTTCCTTTTTCTGTTAAATACTTTATATAATATGTTCCCACTTTGTTTTATATAATCTTTTTCCAATGTGAAATTAATCTCAACCCCACATTTTTGGAAGAGGAGTAGTATGTGGTATTTTAAAATGAAGAATTTCTGGAAGAAATTCTAGACTGCTCTCTGGACCTGAAGATAAATTTCATGGCAAGTGCTGTATTTTAAATGTATTTTATAATTGGTTTTATTTTTTCATTGAGGGAGGGGAAGAATGAAAGCAAACCAAACCAACCAACCAAACAAATAAAAAAAAACACTGTCTCATTAGCCTCTAAGGCATTTCCAACGTCTTTCTTGAATGGAAAATTTTGATGAAGTGTTTACACTTCTTTTTCTTGAACAGTACAGTGAGGACTTTTCTGTTCTTTATCAACTTGCTGCTCTTTCCAAATGTTCTGTACATCAGGAATGATAAAGAATAAATAAATTTAAAAAAAAAATAAAAAAAACCAAACAAACCAAAAAAATGTACATATCTAATCAATCTTCACTTTCCAGCAGGGCTCAACATATTGTGCTTCTGTCTTTTACATTGTGTCAGGAATGCTTTTGAACGTTTTGACCTGGTATCAATTCTGTGTATCAGAAGATGCCAACTATACATTTTTGTAGCTGACGAATATCCATAAGTCAAAACAGCGTTGCTGGAGCAAGCAAAATATGGAGACTATTTTACCAAGAGTCATCAAAGTCATTAACATTGACTTAGAAAAATTATCCTTTTTGTCATTTTAATAGCTCCCTCTAGTTTCTCTCTCTCTCTTTTTTTTTTTTTTCTTTAAAGAAAGGAAACTGAAGACATGTCTTCAGTTTCCCATGACTGAATCCTCATTTCTATTTTTAATGATTTTAAATAAATGTAAAGAATAAATATAAGTACTATATGCCATACAAAGAATAAGGTCTTACCTGTCTTTACTTCTATTTTAACTGATCAGTCTATCATATCAATCCTTATCTATTACCTTGAAGAAAAGAACTTTTGAGGCTCTCCCTCCATGCCAACCTAGTGTATTGCTAGAATAGCTTGTTTTTCTTCCTTGGGATTTCTACACACAGAGCCAAAATGAAGCTTTTCTTTTTCAGTCATTTCACTACACTGTAACTGCAGATGTGATCATCAGCAAAGGCAGCATAATTAAATATTCAGTTACTGCTTATGTGAAACTGTATTTTTTTGTTTCCTGCCTATAAAACCTCAAAGCTAGGGAATAACTAACTGTAAAACATTATACTGGTCTGTGTAATATACTGAGAACAGTCCTGTAACTGGCATTCTGAAAGTGAAGGTATATGTGGTGGATATAGATGAGTAGTGCCATTAATGTTAGTAGCTCTGTTTTCAGCTTAAATATAGTTTAGTACTAAGAATTATGGTCACATTGCAGGACTAGATGTCTTACATAGGAGATTTAAATGCGGTTCTAGGGAGCGCAGGTGACCAGGAATGCAGAGAACAGGGCAAGCAAACATGGCTGGGGCAGTTTGCACAGCAGTTTGCACAGGCAGAGTATGCAACAAGGGCGAAGAAGCTCTGCCAGCTCAAGAGATCAGCTCTATTAGTGGTTACCACCCTCGCAGAAGGAGCCTTACTATGGTATCTACCCGATGCAAAGGTATGTCCTCTATACTCCTCAGGAAGGATGCAGCAACCCAGACAGAGATGCTGTGGAAACACATAGCCATCCACACCTCAGGCTGCAGGGAGTCTCAGAACCCTTCACTGGTCTGGAATGGCAATAAACCATTACAGGAGGTGTGACCAGGTGCATGATTTGCTCAGCCTAGTGGTACAACTAAGAGAGCAGGTAGAAATGTTAAGCAGCATCAGGGAGTCAGAGAAGAAGATAGATGGGTGGGATCCAGCTCTAGCATCCCCGAAACAGGAAAGGCCACCAGTAAAAACACAAGATCAAGAGAGTCTTGTATCGTTTCCCCCACCAGACTGAGAACAGTAGATCAAAGGAAAGGAGTAAATAGAGGCAAGTTCACACTATGGGTATAAGGTGAATCCTTCCCTTGCCCACGTGCACTCTGAGGTGCTTCTGTACAACAGGTATGAAGCTCTGGATGTGGAAGGGCAGACAATGGATGAGGAACATGAAAGTCCATCTACACTACAAGCGTTGAAAGGATCAGAAAGGCTTGTGCCCTGTATTATGAGCACATCCATGAGAAAGAAAAGAAGGGTTATAGTTGTAGGTGACTCCCTTCTGAGAGGTACAGAGGGTCCAATATGCTGGACAGACCCTCCTCTTAGGGAATTCTGCTGTCTTCCTGGGGCCCAGGTTGAGGACATCACTAGGAATCTTCCTAACCTGATGCAGCCCTTGGACCTCTACCCATTACTGGTCTTAAATATGGGCAATGATGAAGTTGAGATCTGTAGTACAAGGGTGATTAAAAGAGACTTCAGGGCTTTGGGACAGTTGGTAAGAGAATTGGGAGTACAGGTTATTTTCTCCTCTCCTTCCAGGTGTGGGCAGTGACATTAGAAGAAACAGACAGACACAGTCTATTAATACATGGCTCCATGGCTGGTGTCACCACCACAATTTTGAGTTTTTTGATAATGGGATGGCCTACATGGCACTGAGTTTGCTGGTGTCAGAAGGGATTAAACTTTCTCAAAGGGAGAAGAGAATCTTTGCACATGAGCTAGAAGGACTCATTGACAGACCTTTAAACTAGTCATGTGGATGATATCAGGCTTGCCTGTGATGAGCTGTGGCAGAAGACATCACGGACAGAGGGCTCTGGTGCTAGTAAGGACAAGAGGCTAGCATGGTTGCATTCAAACCTACTGGTCAAACTAAAGGATAAGAAGGAAATGTACAGGCAGGAACAGGTACCCTGAGAAGAGTATAGGGGCACTGCCTGGTTGTGCAGAGATGGGTCAGGAAGGCCAAAGCACAGCTGGAGCTGAACATGGCAAGGGATGCAAAGAATAATAAGAAGTCTTCAACAAGTATGTCAACCAGAAAAAGGAGGTCAAAGAAATTGTCTCCCCCTGATGCAAGACTGGTAAACTGGTAACAACAGACAAGGAGAAAACTGAGGTACTCAGCAACTTTGTCTCAGTCTTCATGGGCAAGTTCTCTTCCCACACCTCTCAAAGGGATCAACTACAAGATGGGGACTGAGGGAGCAAAGTCCCTCCCACTGAAAGCAAAGAGCAGATTCATGACCCCTTGAGGAACCTGAACATACATAAATCTATGGGACCTGATGAAATGCGTCCCAGAGTCCTGAGGGAACTGCTGATGTAGTTGTCAAACCACTTTCCTTGATATTTGAGAGGTCATGGCAGACACGTGAAGTACTGAGTGACTGGAAAAAGGGAAACAACACACCCGTTTTTAGAAAGGGTAGAAAAGAGGACTTCAGAAACTACTACCTGTCAGCTTCACATCTGTGCTTGGGAAGATCATGGAACAGATCCTCCTAGAAGCAATGCTAAGGCACATGGAGGACAGGGAGGTGATTTGAGAGAGCCAGTGTGGCTTCACCAAGGGCAGGTCTGCCTCGCCAACTGAGTGGCGTTCTACAATGGAGTAACTACATCAGTGGACAAAGGAATGGCTATGGGTGTCATCTGTCTGGACTTCTGTAAAGCCTTTTACATGTTCCACCCACAACATCCCTCTCTCTAAATTGGGGAGGTATGGATTTGATGGGTGGACTGTTTGTTGAATGAGGAATTGGCTGGATGGTTGCACCCAGACAATACTGTTCAATGGCACAATGTCTGGATGGACACTGGTGACAAGTGGTTTCCTTCAGGGTTCCGTACTGTTTCATATCTTCATCAATTACATAGACAGTAGGATCAAGTGCACCCTCAGCAAATTCGCAGATGACACCAAGCTGAGTGGTACAGTTGACACTCCTGAGGGACGGGATGCCATACAGAGGGACCTGGACAAGCTGAAGTAGTGGCCCATGCAAGCCTCATGGGGTTCTACAAGGTGAAGTACAAAGTCCTGCACCTGGGTCGGGGCAACTCTCAGTAGCAATACAGGTTAAGGGATGAAGGGATTGATAGCAGACCTGCAGAGAAGGACCTAGGAGGTACTGGTGGACAAAAGATTGGACAGGAGCTGGCAATGCACCCTTCTAGCCCAGAAGGCCAGTGGTATTTTGGGCTGCATCAAAAGAGGCATGGGCAGCAGGTTGAGGGAGGTGGTTCTGCCCCTCTATTCTGGTGAGACCCCACCTGGAGTACTGCATCCAGCTCTGACTATTCAAAATAAACTGAAAAGATAGCATAACAAAAATGTTTTGGATAAAAAGGCAAGAGAAAGAAGAAATGCAAACAAAACCAAAAGAGGATAAAGATGCATGTTAAACCAGAGTTAAATTAGGGAAGTGTTTGTTACTGGCAGGTAAAACAATGTCAGTAATCCTCAATTGATATAAATCCATAAAATGTTGACTTTTGTAGAATCACAACATTTTACTCTGCCTGCATACCTAGAGCTTATGTTAACTGGGGGAAAAAAGAGGACAGTTTGGCTTATTTTTCAGACTAATAGAGTTTCATAGGTAAATAACTATATAAAAATAATTATTTTAGAAAGCTACTTACATCTTTTTTCAGCAGAAGACTTTTGTGAATGTATTGCACTTAGAACAGAACTGCAATGAAAACTAATCAAGACTGAAATTATAGATTCTTTTCCAAAATTCTCCCCAATTCGTTCTAAAGTGGAATACCTATATCTATTTGGACCAGTAATGAATGACATAGACAGTGGGATCAAGTGCACCCTCAGCGAATTCGCAGATGACACCAAGCTGAGTGGTACAGTTGACACTCCTGAAGGATGGGATGCCATCCAGACAGACCAGAACAAGCTGAAGAAGTGGCCCCATGTGAACCTTATGAGGTTCAACAAAGCCAAGTACTGGGTCAGGGCAACTCCCAGTAGCAATACAGGTTAAGGGATGAAGGGGCTGATAGCAGACCTGCGGAGAAGGACCTAGGGGGTACTGGTGGACAAAAGATTGGACAGGAGCTGGCAATGTGCCCTTCTAGCCCAGAAGGCCAGTGGTATTTTGGGCTGCATCAAAAGAAGCATGGGCAGCAGGTTGAGGGAGGTGGTTCTGCCCCTCTATTCTGTTCTGGTGAGACCCCACCTAGAGTGCTGCATCCAGCTCTGTACAGAGAAGACATGGGCCTGTTGGAAAGGGTCCAGAGGAGTGCCACCAAGATGATCATGGGCCTGGAACACTCCTCCTATGAGGAAAAGCTGAGATAGTTGGGGTTGTTCAGCTCAGAGAAGAGAAGGCTCCAGGGAGACTTTAAAAGGACGGGGACAGATATTTTAGAAGAACATGTTACAACAGACAAGGGGCAAAGGTTTCTGACCTAAAGAGGGGAGATTCAGGCTAGGCATGAGGAATAATTTTTTTACATTGAGGGTGGTAAACTACTGGACCATGTTGCCCAGAGGGTTGGTGGACACCCCATCCTTGGAAGATTCAAGGCCAGGCTGGATGGGGCTGTGAGCAACCTGATCTAGCTGAAGATGTTCATTGCCAGAGGGTTGGACTGGATGACCTTTGAAGGTCCCTTCCAACCTCAAATATTCTATGATTCTTTGATTGTGCTTCCACTGAATTTTTCCAAAACCTGGTTAAAGATGAAAGAGAGCATGATATTTTTATGATTTTTTTAGATATCCATATATTCTGGAAGTCATTAATAGAATAGATGACAAACTGAAATTATGTACTCTGCAAATTGTTGCACAGAAGAGCTCTGGGAAAGTAATTGGTCATCTTAAGCATTTCAGAAAGGAAGAAGATAATTTGCTCTTTCCCTGTGAGGCACTACAGGAAGATCAACAAAACTGTATAGTCATCAGAATCAAATACTGCTGGCAAAACTGACAAAAGCAGTATGGTTCCTTTACTCCATATACAGGTGGGTATATAAAGAGTAATGCTATTTTCTTATGCTAAGCTCTATTGTAAGACTGAATCAAGATGTAAAAGTACTTATTCCAACAGTGCCTGATTGTGATCAAAGTCACTATCAGATAGCTGATATTGATATAGCTACAATTTTGTTTTTCAATGCATGGGTCTATATTCCCAGCTTGAGTAAGACACTTTATGGTGCATCGTGTCTGTCTGTTTTTTTTCTTTTATTGTAGGTTATAAAATGACAAAAGTGTTTTTTTTTTTTTAATTTATCTTAACAATACTGGTACACACACATGTGTATATGTCAGTGCAGATACACTGTAGTTCATCTAATAAAAATACAATATTTCAGAAATATATATCATTGTAAAATGTAAAATTCACAAGCGTTGTGAAGCTATTCCAGTTGCACACATCTAGTTCTATTAACCTTCAAAACCAAAAGATATTCAGTACGCTCTTTAGCACATTTGAATTTTCTAATCGGAAGCCCATTTGAATCATCTTTAACTTTCTTTTACGAATAACAAACCTGCATCTTCTTTAGGAGGAATGTACAAGTTGAAAAGAAGAAAAAGAATTTCCCATAAATTCCCAAGAATGTCACAGAATGGACCAAACTCTGGGAAAAAAAAAAAAATGCAATAAACAAACAAACACATTGATTTCCTAAAAACTTGTCATACTCAGATTATTTAAGTAAAACTTAATGTTTTGTCCACTCCTGTGCAAAGTGGAATAATGTAGATAACGCTTGAGCAGGAACAAATACCTGCAATGAGAATAAACTAGTTAAAATATTTTTGTTGTGAAACAAGCTTTTCTACTCTGCTTACTTTAATTAAGCAGAGATTTTTTTGTGCTTTTTCAGTGAATTCCCACTTCCTGGATTTCCATTTCACATATGTATTTAATACATAAAAGTCAGTAAAAGTAGCAGGCAAGCTAAAAGCTAAATTCAGTTTTCTATGGAAAGACTGTTCCATTTTGACTTAACATCCATTGTGTGCTCTATACGATTTGTACTTCACAACTCCAAGTTAGCTTACTGCATTTGTTTTAATCAGGTTTGTTTTCACAAGACCAGAAGTGTTTGTTTTTTTTTTTTAATTAGTATAACAAACAAACAGGAGTTATATCTTAGCTTGTCTTTGTAGAAAGTTCATTAAAATTACCAGATTTATTTTGTTAAATATGAATATTAATTTTATGGTAACCCTTCTTCTGCTACATATAGGATAGACCTACAAATAAAAGAATTTAATTTATTTAATTGCTGTCCGCCAGTATAGTTCAGCTAGTCAATATGTGAGGGCAGGACCTCACTCTGCAGAGTGTGGGTTATTAACCTTGTTATGCAGCATAACCACCTTGCCTGGTACTGCAGACTATCTGCACCTGCTGTCTGCCCTGGTGCTACCTGCTGTCAGATGTGCTCTTGGCATAAGATGTCTCCGTGTATCTAAAACATCACTTTATTCATGGGAGCCAGGCAGTAGGTCCCACTTTCTGAACATAGTCTTAATGAACCATTAATGCAAAAATAGTAATCCAGTCTTTTGCTTTAGGCTGTGTGAACTTCGACATACATTAATCGTTGTCTAAGCCCTGAGAAAATAGTGAACCTGTAAAACTGAATAGAAGTTTTTTCTAGGTCTTGTTTTCTGGTAGGATTTCAATAAAATATACTCAGAGGAACCTTACAACTCTGGGAAATAAAAAGCAAAATATTTCTTTCAGCTTATTATTTTAAGTCACCCCAAACCAAAGAAAAAAAAAAAAAAAGGAAGATTCATTTTAAGTCTCTCTCCATAGCTTTGATATAATTTTCATAGACCTGAGTTTTTATCTCATGTAGCTATATATATCACAGCTGTATGAAATACTGCCAGGAATTGTGTAGTGTTTCCTAGAAAGTATATGTTTTTCTTTGAAACACCTCACATAACAATTGCTAGTTTATATACAGTTCATGAATGAGACAAGGACCAAGGAGCAAGCTCAATCACATCCTCTGTAAGACTGGATCTTCCGTCATGTAGACACCATCACATATGCATTAGTAAGCCTGATATACCAAAGAGCTTGTGCAGGTAGGAAAAGACATCCTGCATCAATTGTACTGCCTGCTCAAATGAGTCTGTCTCACAGCAGCAGTAGGACAATTCAGAGTAGAAGGAGGTAGGGGGGACTTGTGGGGTTGTTTCTTGTGCATAGCCAAACGCCTCATCTTGACTAATGACTTGATATTCTGCTGGCAAACATAGCAGCAAGGTCCTCTTTTGCATTTCCCCTGAAACAGATTATCTCACAGTGACATAGTCCTCTGTAAGAAATAATGACACTAGATAAATTGGTAGATAACCTAGAATCGAGAGTGACAAGGTATTTTGTTTGTTTTTAATGTGACTGCAAAGGAAACTTCCCAAGGGGCAGTTCCCACATGAAGTAGTAACTCCAGAGGAAAGTCTTAAAGGTTGGGAAGGAGAGGAGAGAGAGATTGTCTTCTTCTTGAGATTTTTCTAATGAAGTTATAAAAAAGTTCCAGATGTCTTGCCCATCCCCATCTACAACTTTTGCCCTGTGTTCACGTCCTAGGTGATATGTTGAACTGCATGTGATTACAGAGCTCCCAGATTAGACAAATACTTTATTCACTAATCTGGGTAATGATGCTTGCCTGCAGAAGGGAAGACCAAAGGGATATTTTTCTTCAGTAGACAAATACCATGTACTGCTAATTCTGCAACAGCTGTTAAACACTGAAGAAATTAGTAGTTGAGGTCTGCTAAAATTATTAACATCTCTCTCATGACACTGAACATTAAAATGAGAAATCCTGAGGCAAACAAGATATGCACAAGAGGTCAAAGTGGACAAAAATAATTTATAAAATTGTCCCTGTGTTATCCTCTTAGGAACTACATAGTGTATCTTGTAAAACACAGATTAATTACTTAGCAATAAGTTTCTGCAAAAAAAAAATACCTTTTGTTGCAAAAGTATTTCACTGGTATTATTACTTGATTATTAGAAGTCAAAAAGCATACAGCTAACTCTGCATCAAGTCCTAAGTTGTGTGCTACAACACTTGTTTCCCATAGCTGTATGAGTTTCAGTGTGAAACTACATTAAGACATCAATAGGTAGCTAGCAAGTCAGTCACAAAGGCAGTCCAATTACACATGATAATGCTAGGTGTCACGGAGGGACCCCAAAATTAGCTTTAGGCAGACAACCAAGTCCAAAGCAAACTTTTATTCTGTCCTGGAAAGTCCAGGAAAACAACCAATTAGAAACAGGGTTTATACAATCATTTAGCACTCTGGTATCATAAAATACAGGTTTGGATATCAGTTGAGGAAATTACTGAGGTACAACAAATAAGAATAATGGAGATCCACAGTGTGCATACACGTGGCTCACCACAAACAATGCCAGAGCCATCCCTGACTCCAGGAAAATACACTCACTTGTCAAGTGAGGATAACACTCGCTTATATTAAAGCAAGGAATTATTAAGGAAAATACACTTGCTAGTCCAGCGAGGAATTATTAAGTTATTACTTAGCCACACACGGAGATGAGGGAATCCCAGCTCCGGGAGGTTACCTTAGATGGCGTGCCAGTCTAAGGGAAGGGACACTCTTGGCTGCATTTTGGCCCACTGTTCTGAGAGGACACACACAAAAGGAAGCCTCGGCGGGAACCCTGTTTTTATAGTCTTGTCAGATCTGGCTGTGGGCATTCCAGAAGCTTCTCAGCTCTCTCTGCACCCCCACTCTGGCTATGGGCACCCTGAAACTTCTCAGCAAACCCCCCCCCATTCTGGCTGTGGGTGCACAGAAACATCCCAACCTTTCAGCACCTCTTCCCCTCTCCTAGCTAATCAACAGAAGGTTAAACAAAAAGAGCTATTAACTGCCCCATTGCAGGAGAAGGGGGAATGTGTTGGAAAGAGGGGGATGTACCCACATCGAAGGAAAGGCAGGGCCGGGGGGGAGAAGGAGGTGTGCAACTGCCACCCTAGATTAATGGTTGGACTCAGTGGTCTTAAAGGTCTTTTTCAACCAAAACTATTCTATGATTGTATGCACAGAATTTTAATGCATCCTTTTGATAAAAAACACCTTTTAAGAAAGCTGAGTTTTGTGGACAGATGGTTAAAATCTTTTAAAAACCCAAATATTTTATTATAAAGCAATAATGAATTTCTTGATACATTAATAGACATCTTATACTCAATTATTATTGAAGGAAAACAAATGAAGAAGAACCAAGGGAAGAAATCATGTTACTCATGTATGATTTTGATTCTGAGCAAACTTTTCTCCCATTTTAAGGATAAGAAAGAAAACAGAATCTGTTTTGAAGAGGACTTAGGGAAAATCAAAGAGAATAAATGTTTTCAAAACACTGAAATCTCAGTAATAATAATGAAGAAATGGTAATGTAATAAAGCTAATAAACTACATTTAATATGTACCACAAAGAAGAACCTAATTCAGTTAGAATACTGAGAAGCATAAATGGTTAGATAATGGCATAGAGGGTATTTAGGGTGTCTCCTACAGTCTCAATGTCAAACTTTGACTGCTGACCACTAAAAGATTTCAAGCTCTTACCAGTGAAGAACATCTTTTTACACTGTTTGTTAGTGACTTGCCCCAGAAAGGTGCAGGTCTGGGACTGGGTTCTGCATGATGTCAGTATGTGATAATCTCACTTACTTACTTTGAAAGGACGCTTAAACTTTAGGTTGTGTTTTCAAACTGCTTTTCCAGCCTACTAACAACAATCTAATGCCAACAAGGCAGTACTCGTTCTTTCCTTTTGCCCTTCCCCCTGCCTCTGGTATTATGTTTATTTTTGCAAAAGTGTGCAAGTAAAGGTGTGTGAAGGAAGCATCATGTAAGTAAAACCTCTTTTTAAACCACTTTTTATTTCTATGTAGGGACACCATAAAATCTGCTACAGGCTTGGCCTCATGTGGTGTTCCTCACATCAAAAGCAAAAGACATCTTACTCATACTTCTTCTCTAGTTGCCTCATTAAAAACAAACAAACAAAACAAAACAAAACAAAACAAAACAAAACAAAACAAAACAAAAAAAGCTACATGTTTTGCTAATGGGAAGATAAGATAAAGGTGGAGTATGGGCATGATGCCTGTGTTTTCCATACTTCTCTGCCAAATACTGTCCTTTCCAGCAACCTGATATGGAGATATTAAGCAATGTAAGTGATCTTTACTTGCTTTTAGTATTTATCAGCTATTAATTTTTAACACAAATGCTAGTGTGTATAATACTTATGTAAAGATAGGTCTTGTGTACATATTTCACCATGGTCAGAAAGGATCCTCAAATGTCTCTAAAAGGATAAACATTGTCTTGTTCTGAATGCTCTCAATACGAATCTGGCTAGACAAGGTAATTTTAAATGGGTGTCAAGGCAAAATCGCAACTTATTTCAAAGAAAGACCGATAGAAGCTGAGCAAAGACGGTTATTAAAACATCTATCTTCAACTGTTCTAGGATCTAAATAGAATTCTTAGTAGAAATAGTTTTAAGTTTTGACTGTTTGTGGATTTTTCCAACACTGTAAAGTGAATTTGGGCAGATTTTAGTGGGTAAAGTAATACAGTGCAGGGCATGATCTCAAGTACAATATTAAATGTTAAACTGGAGAAAAGAAAAAAGTAGGGAGAGAGGGAAGAGAAAAAACACTTTTTTAACACTCAAATTAATTTTGCCATAAAGAGTTAATAAAATTATAAAATCTGTACCGTAACCTTCAAGGATCTGCCAAGCACTGTCATGATACAAAGTCAAAGAGGAATACTCTGAGCTTATTTTATGATAAATATAACTTTCTACACATCCAAAAACTTACTCATGTTTTGTTAAATATTTCTCTATATTTGATTTAATATTTTTTTCATTTTAAAGAGCATATCATATTTTTCATAAACTCTAATAATCACACATGCAAAAGCTTTTTCTGAAAATTATGTGAGCTTTTAGAAAGTATTTGGTCACTTTTCACAGCTAATGCTGCTTAAGACAAAATAAGTGTTGGAACTTCTCTTAATAAAACTCCTATTATTGTGTTCTTTTTAAAATATAGACATGTATTTTCCCACATATTAAACATCCTACTGCTCTATTTATAAAAAAAACAAACTTTGTGTTTAGTCCTAAAGAATAACTTAAATAAAAATGAGCTGATCTAGGGAGGTAGATTTTACAGTGTGAGTTAAAAATACATGGTACATGTCATAGCAGTTCTTTCTTTGTCAAAAAACCTAGCTCAAGATGGGATGCAAAAAAAGAAAAGGAACATGTCAATTTTGAAGATGGGACCAAGTATTAAAGCGTGAAATCGATTCAGTTAGGTTCTTGGTGTGAACCTGTAAATTACATCTAAATGCGAAAACAGGTGCATGAGCACAGGATTCAATACTGTTATTTACCCTTACTTCTTCTGTGCAAGAAACATTAGCAACGGTTCTCTAAGACAAGAAGTCTCTTCTTGGAGTTAATGGTATTTTAAAATGCGATTCTTATGTGGGACAAAATGTAATTTGCAGGATAGTCACATCTTCTGTTATGCAGTGATGCAATACTTAACTTTTCAAAGTACCTTTGACATGATTCAGGCAGTCACAATATACTTATAAGTAAGATATCTGTTTAAAAAAAAAAAAAAAAAAGAAGAAAAAAGTAAGTAGTGGGTTGTTTCTATTTTTCTTCTAGCACAGAGCATGCAGACAAATCAGATTTTCAAATTCCTCTGTAGACATATTGAAAGATGAAGTTTCATGGGGACTCATGAAATATCCC
The DNA here is from genome assembly GCF_964273445.1 of Streptopelia decaocto. Lineage (NCBI taxonomy): Eukaryota > Metazoa > Chordata > Aves > Columbiformes > Columbidae > Streptopelia > Streptopelia decaocto. The sequence continues at coordinate 43,674,468 of NC_138657.1, forward strand.
TCAATGTACTGGAAAAGTCATAGGACTGTGATGAAAACTGGAAGATCATTATCAAATTTCAGTATGTGATGAAATTTACTTCAAAAAATTATATATTAATCAGATTATTAATGATCTGAATAGTTTACTCCTAAATCAGTTTGGTTTAGTGTGTTTCCAAGGTGTGTTTGTTGTCAACATTCAGCTCTGAAGGTACTGTAACCTATTCTGCATTCAGGTACTTACTCCTCTTTAATATACTTAAAACTGACTAAGCTTCTTCGTAGAATAAGTTAATTTATTAATATTATCAGGAAGTGAAATTTCACTTTTATATTTCATTGGAAATACAATATTTGACAATTTTTTATTCACTCCAAGTGGACAAAACAGCTCCTAGCTCCTTCAGCCAAACAGGATGCAATAAGAATATCAGATGCTGAATATAATTAAGCAACAAACACAAAGTTCAAACACTTGTCTTAAAGTGTCTGCATGCCATCTGCTTTCTTTTAGAAGATGTAATTTCCTATCTATTTGTGAAATAAAACATGGTGGCATTTTACAGATGGGTTCTAGCCTTCATTAGAAAATTATTTAAGGCACTCTTCCATTCTCCACATTTCCTCTTTGGTTTACTGTAGCTAGCTAGCTCATCAGAAACTAACAAGCTAGCTTCTGCTAAGTCTTCATTCAGTTAATTGTTTGTTCTTGGTGTTACTCAAAGCTTCCTAGTCCAAGTTTTCTGAATAGCCTGTGTGCCTCTCCCAGGGTTTGGGATTACATCCTGAGGTCTCAGAGCCTAACTAATATAAGGTGTGACACACAGAGTTGCAGATCCTAGGTATTTTGCTTTACTGTAAAAGGAAGTTTACAGGAATTGTTGCCAGTTGTCTGAATGTTCACATTATTAGAAAAAACAGCTAGTTTACAAGTAAGAAATAGACTAAGGTTGTGCAGTATCATCATTACAGCTGTATCCCTGGAAAAAATTTCACCTATCATTTTGTATTTGAAAACAGCAGTAGGGAACACATGGCATGAAGAAACAGTGTCAGCAGATATAGGAGCATGATGTTAATAGCTTGTAGGTATGAATAGCATAAGATCTTTCTATTTATTTTATTATGTGGGGGTGTTTCTTCATTGTTTGCAAAATATATTCTCCATTCTTTGTGATAGCCTTAAAGACTTCTATTTGACAAGACACCTTACTTAAGTTCACTGTTGTATTTACTGCAGAGTAAATCTCCACTCCTTTCCAAAAACAAGGCTCACACTGATACAGTCTTATACTGACTTCAGTTGCACCCTGCCTAGACTGAAATGGAGGAAGAACAGATGCAAAATTATTTTAACCCATTAAATATTATATAGAGCAACAGTGTCATCTTCTTTTTAACTAACTTTTTGACATTGTTATTATGACTTTAAAGAAGTGCAGCTTATTGGTTAGTTTCCCCACTCAGTAGGGAAACAAATCAGAGGAATACTAATTTCTGATAAAATTTCATAAACAGAAGTGCAATTCTGCAGCCCACAAAGAAGATGAAGGGATGCTTTTCTCTGTCTTTTTCTACTTCTGAAATTCCATTATTATGGTGGGAAAAGTGATAGCTCTTGGCATCCCCAGAGAATACTTTCATTTCTTTCAATCATGTAAATTGTCATTTGCTCAGACATCTATAACGAGACAAAGGTAGCTTACATTCATTTACATTTCAATCTTCCAAATGCATGTGAAGTGGAAAACAGTTCTGTGACAATAAAATTTTATTAGCTGATCTAAGTGTAGTTTACAGTTAATATATGAAAAAATTCTCAGTTCACTTCATTCAGTCTGATAAGACAGAAAGAGCAATATATTAAAATAATGGACCTGTGAAGTGGTTAACAGTGTTTACTTAACATGTCTGTTACACACAGAATTTTAGTTTGAGAGTTTTTCAATGAAAGTGACATCAACAATTAACAGTTATTGATTTGACAGCAAGGTGATTTAACTGGTTTTGCATAAATGAAAATAAAAATCCAATTAAAGTTGACTTCCTGGCTGAACTATTTATCACTGAGAGCATGCTGGGTGAAGACTACTGAAACTTGGGTAGGTCATACATTAGTGTCATGAAATCAGATTGCTTAAATATAATACAATCTAAATAAACTATCTTCCACTTTCTCTTTTCTGTTTGCAGACAGTAGTTGCTGGGCATCCATCCTGAATAAATTCCTCTTTTTCTGGTATCCATCCTGAAAAAAAATTATTCAAGCATAGCAGCATGGTTGAATTCTTTAATTTCTTTAGGAAAATTAAGACGACAAACTAAAAGCTCATCTTCAACTCTCTTGAAAAAGAAGAGTTCCCACAAACAGGGTAATTTTTATTAATAAAATAACAACAATAATTTAATAATAACTTTGTAATGAACTTTGCCTCTAAGTGTCAAATTAGCTTTACGTTATTAAATTGCAACTGTTTTATGAAAAGAACACATACTTGTGCCATGAATACAGCCCACGAAAATGTCACTTCCTGACTCAACGTGCAGCTTAGCTCCCTGTATATGTTCAGATGTTCTCTGCTTACTACACTGATATGCTTTTCCTGTTTAATTTAGTTCTGAGAATGATAATTTTCTCCCTTTTGAATTGTGAATTTACCATTTTGATGAGTACTCTTCAATATGAGTAATATACAACTGGAAGAAACCATTTTGTGTTTAGTTGCCATGAGAAGGATACATAGTATTAGAGTTTGGAAATATATACATATATATTCTTTTTTTCTCAGAAAACGATTCACCTTTTAGCAAAATCAAGTTATATTAATTAGAATCCGACAGTGCTGGCTTAAGAAAAGTGCTGTGGCACTTGTCAGGGATCATTTAGTATATGGCGTTGTTTATGGATCAGATTCTCAAACAAGTTGCATCTTACCTTAGTCACAAATCCTTGTATTTTCTATCTCCTATAATTTTTTTCTTAAAATGAGGTTCCTATTAATGCAAAAAACTAACCCTGCCATAACAACTTATTAATAAAAGTTATTCACTAGTGTTAATTATTATAGACTATTATAGCTTCTGTAATAAAAGCCTAATGTATCATATTATTTTAAAGAAGGTTAGATGGTAGTTTGAAACACAGAAGCAGCCACTGCTACTTTATGCCATGCTAACTGACATAAAAAATACGTTGTTTTAAGATGTTGTTAATTACATAAGGGAAGATTGTATCCTGACAGACACAAGTCAAAGAAAATTACTTCTGTGCACTAGCTAATCTGTATCATCAAATCAGCAGATTTACCTGAACACAATGGGAATGTGGCCAGAAAATACAAGGTTCTATTTAGACATGCCTGAAACTCATGTACAGCCATCATAATGAAAGATTACAAACATTGGTATTAGTTACAACTTCGTATCATCTTCAGGTTACCAAATGTTGTATCAGGTAGTCTGTGTCAGGCTGTCTGAGAAACTACAGTTAGTGCTGTAACAAGGGTCTGCCGGGCATCTTTCCACTGCCCTCTCCCTGCCCTGCTCTGAAAGCTGACTATATATATATCTATATGTATATATATGTATTTTGGTCTACAATTAGATTCTCAAAATGAGATTAGAAATTATCCATGACTTTTTAAAATTATTCAGTTACCCAGAAATATCGTAATGCCTGTCAGATTAGTTACCATGTACGAAGTTTAAGGCCATTTGAGAAGATGTTAAATCCGTTAATGTAGTACTTTTTTTTTTCATCAGAAGACCTAGTGGTACAAAATTAGTGGAGAAAATGACAGAAGCAAATGCAGAAACAGTCCAACTCACTAGGAAAGAAAGACATCTGCCTTTATTTAAATGGTTGTATACAGTATAGGTCTAAACTCCTGATGTTCAAAATAACTTGAAGGACAGAGGGTTCAGAGCTTAGTAATACAATGATATCTAACACTCTTCCTAAATTAAATGGCAAATTGTATCTTACTGGTAACAATGAATTACAGCATAAATTATTATTTTAAAGTAACGGTGCCTACTACTCTTAGTGACTGTTACTATTTTAGGTTTATGAAGGCAACAGAAGGTGGATAAAGATCCCCCAATTGTTAGAGCAATTTATGGTGTTCTTCATGCCTTTCAATCATAACAGTTCACATGACGGTTTTACTTGCACAGTATATAAGCATGATTTGTAGGAACTTTATAATCCTAGCTTGTACACAGTCAACACAGACTGTAGACTTGTCAGTGGCCTTCAAGTACCACATTTCTTGTAAACATCTTTGCATTTATATCCCAAAGTATTGATTTATATAATAAAGTTGAAGGTTTTAAGGTGAAAGAAATATAGGCCAGGGGTTATTGCATAAATTACAAACTTAATTTACACATCTAAAACTACAGTAGACCATGGAAGCTATATTGAATATAAAAAATGCCCTTATAATTCTATTTTTTTACCTGGATTTTTCTTTCAAACATCGCTTGGTTTTTGTTTTTGTTTTTTGCCCTTTTTTAAATTTTTTTTTTCTTTTTCCCCTATCGAACTGGAACTTCAAAGACCATGTTGTTTGCCCCTTTAGTGTCCAGAAAGATACAGATCTTTTGCAAAGTTTGGTATCTGCTAATAATCTGCCAGGGTAGATTGTTTAGAAATCTGCCTCCCATAAAAAAGCACCAGGAGGTCATTTTTTCAAGCCACTGACCATAAATGTATTATTTTACCTTTTCCTGAATTGTTATGATACATTTTATCAATACAAATCAATATCTGGGTGTAGGGTTTGTTTGTTTGTTTGTTTGTTTAGCAACTAGTGACAAGCTACTTGTTCCAGAAAGTATATGTATGCTATAATTTTTGAAACAGTAGTTCTCATTCACACATGGTGTACCCTACTCTCAAACTTGGGCAAAAGGAAATATTTAGATTTGTAGTCAAAGTCAGAAAGACTTGAGACATGACACAGTTCGAAGGAGCCACTGTAAAATCAGACAAACGATGCCGGAACTCTCTGGCATTATCAGTACATTTATATGCTATGAATACCAGATATTGACATTGAGAAAGGACTAATGACTTTATTTGTCCCTGAAAATTCCATGTTTGAAAAGTGCTTCACCTGATACCAAAAAAAAAAAAAAAAAGGTCTATTCTGTCTATCCCTGGATCTATTCCTATGAGACAGCTATACATTTTTCTCCAGGTTGATATATCTATTGCCATGCTCTCTTTTCTTTCAGAGTTCTATATTCACTATGCACTTATGGCAGGATTTATTACTTTTTTTACAAAAACTGTAAAAAAATAATATCTAGTACTTGTAGGCATTAAAAAAGAACTCATAAGCTGATCAAATTATATTTTGTTGTTGAGCAACTGATCTCACAAATTCAGAAGAGAACTATGTTATTTGTTTACTACCTTCTGTTTGATAAAATATCTTTCTTCAGCATTTTCCTTTCTGTTGGAAGTAGAAACACAATTTTGCAGTTCAAGAAGTAAATTGTTGCATGAATGTCCTTAGCTTGAATAGTTTCTTTATAGGGTTTATATAAAGGACCTGTGTAAAAATTCATGGCACCATCATTACTGAGGTATACTGAGAAAATTCACTACAGCTTATTCACATTAAGGATTGCATTAATTTGCTCCTACATCTCATATTATCCTTGTACATGTTTCCTTTGCAGTAGACCTTGGCATTAAAATAATAAAGCAACATTTTGCTATCAGCAAAAAAACCCCTGCAGATTTAAGTAATACCCACCTTCAAGTTTCTAGGCTCAGAGATTATGAAGTTTTCTGACCCATTAAAGCTCATGTTTGTTTCTGAAAAATAACAATAGTGTTGTCATCTACTAAAGTGTCCATGGCTAATGCTTTCTTGCTTTCCGACACAGAATCTTTTATTCTCTATTCTATAGAACTATGGCTGTCAGCTATTACATCACTACATGTTAATTAACATTTCCTTATGCATTTTTGCAAACATTTTTTACTCTCTGAACATTGCTAAAATAAAATGTGGAAAGAAAACCTTACATTGGTTTAGTAGTAGTTTTCAAAATATTAATTCATAAGCTGAAGGTTTAGGAAGTGATGGTTGTAAATGTATCTTGAGTGTATCTTCTGTTTCTACTCTGCATTACTGAACATTTCTGATGACAGAACTATTACTTTGCATGGCATTACTTCTGAATGAGACTTCTGAGAAAGACATAAATAATTTATAAATATAAATATATAAGTATAAATACAAATAATGATGATAGAAGGCATACACTCTTCTTGGTTTAGACAAAAAACTTGCTACTTGGTTATTTTTGTGTAGATCAGCAATTTCACATTCAAGATAAATATTAATGACATCAGACAATAGTACTGGCATACTTGCATTTCATTGTAGTAAATGTGACAAATAATGTCTGTTGTGTATAAAATGAGACATATTCATATTGTCTGAAGACAATGAAATACTAGAACATGGAATTTAACATACATGCATTACAGTGATTAATTTGCAACTTCTCATGGAACCATGTTGTGTATAGGTGTAAAAGAACATGTTGTAAATAAACTAGTCACAACTCCTTCTCTTGGAAACCCAACACCCAACAAGCAACAAGTTAAAGAAATAAGGCATGACAGTATTGCTGGAGAATGCAAAGTAATCTATAAAACACAGTCAGGCTAGCAGGACTTGCAAGAATCTGACAAAATGTTTCAAGGACAGAAAGCTCAAGAAGGGGCATAGAGAGCAAGAATTTGATGGAGTCCTGGTGACAAGAAGGGTGAGGAATATTTACATGTGAAAATGAATGAGAGAGACAGAGTAGTAAGATCACTTGGTGAAAAACTTCAGTCTGAGAAAGAGTGAGGAAATGGCAATCAAAAAACTTCCAAAAAAGGGACTCTTGCTGACTCTTGCAACAGAGCAAAGCACCCCAGCAAACAATATTGAAGCTGACCAAGAAAAGCATAGAAATGAGTTTATTAAAATACCTGAGCTCATTACTATGTATTTTTAAACATAGAAAACTTCAGGCTTTTTAGAATAATGCTGTCATATCAGAATGTATGATGAACGACTTTAATCCTTATTCTCAAATTTTGCAATGTTCTTACTATTCTAACTGGAAACTAATTTCTGACAACCCAGGAAGTGTCCTTTCCTTGCACTTGCAAGCTGTTTTGAGTGAGTATGAGCAGGAATCTGGAACTTTCTGAACAACAGAAGGGTTCCAGCTGGTGGCTGATGGAAATAGATTCTCAACCAAAACAGGAAAAACACTGAGAAGACAAAGTCTGGAGGAATGTATATTAGAACAGCATCTATTACCATATATTTGCACATAGAAAGATCACTGTACACACATGTACTCAGTCAGTATTAACTTAATCTAAGTAAAGGAAAACAAAATTTTCTAATAAAAATAGAAAAATGGAATGCTGTGTGATAGGACAACCATCACTGAACATATCCACCTCACAAGTTATTTTCCATTTCAAAATGAAGTTCAGTATACATAAGACAAGAATAAGTGGGCAATTCAGAGCTTTTACTATGCACTGTGGTGACATGCTAGAACATTGAGAGTCCTGAGCAAAACTTTCATATGTTGGAAAGCTGCATTTTTTGGATTATGTGATGTCTATATGACATATCAGCTACAGATTAATATTGATTAATTATGCTACAAAGAACATATGATGTTTTATGCCTTATGTATTTCCTTCAGTATTTGTTACACTTTGTTACAGAGTGAATTTTTTCCTTATTATTTCCTTATTATTTCCTTAGGTTGATTACAACCTAAATAAAACCCGATGTCAGGCAGTTGTGCTTGCCACAAACAAGAGCTTTCCATCCATGCAAGAGCTGAAACAGAGCAGTGGATAATATTTTACAGCTGATTCATTTACTTAATTTTTATTTTGTTAGAGTTTTTTAAACTAGCAGTGATTTCTTTATTAACATACTAGCCCTTGATTAACACTCCCTTAAGACATACAGTTTATTGACTAAAAAAAAATCATTTACAGATATTATTGCAGAGGGCACTGCAACACAAGAGAGGAATAAGTGCTTTGGGAACACAAACAAACAAACAAACACACCACCACCAATTTTTTTAAAAGTAGGTAGAGAGTGACCCCAGAGAGTGCGGTCATGCTCAACTGACTATCCATATAGAGTCCTCATTAGATTTTTATAGTGTTTTTTTGTGATTGTGGCTAGTTGTTATCGCAATTGGAATTCTGGTTTTGTTAATACAACAAAAATTCACCAACATAATAGAAATGCCCTTTCTCAGGGCATCAGAAACTCAAAAAAAGACTGATCCAATAACAAAGTCTCTAATAGAAAGTAGCAGTTATAGGTGTGATATGAAATACGTAGTATTTCCCAGGACTTCAAGCTTCATTTTTACAGTGTTAACTGATTTTGGAAAACTTTTTTTGGTCCAACCGTAAATACCTGATTCTTTGTTGAATAAATTAGATTGGGGCTTTTTCATTCACTTTGTTGTTGTTGTTGTCTGTTTAAAGTTAAGAATTCGTAAAATCCATAACATTCATAAAATTATGCTATGTACTTTTTTTTTTAATTGGCAGATTTTATTCTAAAGAGGTAGGGTCTGATTTAAGACTGTTACAGAAAATTAAAAGTTTCGGTCAAGTTCTATGGGTATAATATAATATAATATAATATAATATAATATAATATAATATAATATAATATAAGTAGATAGCACATAGATGGCCAAATGCTTAATAAATCTCTCTGTATAATACGTAGAGAGGTGCTTGTGTGATTTGAACTTCCATATTCATACGCATTTCAAAATAACTTTCAAAAGTCATACAATTTGACATCAGTCATAAATGGTTTTCAAGTTGTTTTCCTAATACTTTGATTGAGAATTTGGAAGGGGGGGTGGCGGGGGGGAGGGCGAAAAAAAGTGTTTCATGTAAAAAATTATTTTGCCTATCCTAATGCAAACTGATTTCTACCTAACTTCATTTTTTTTTTTTTCTTAATTGGAATAACACTTTACTTTTAGTTAAATCTAGATTAATCTACATCATTTAAAACAATCCATCACAACAAATACTTACAGAACTCGCTGACATATTTTCCAGTTTAAAACTTTAAAAAATATATTAATTTGTTTTGTTGAAAAACATCTACTTATTTGTGAAGTAAGTTGTGAGCACTGGTGAAACTATGGAATTATGACTGTTGTTATCCTAGATCCAGATCCAGGGCATCGATATCCTGAATTACAACACCAAAAATTAAAAATAAACTGAAGCTGGGAGACAAATCGTTAAGAAATATGAACATACAATATCCAGGCATAAGGTGTTCTCTAGCAAGTGGAAATATTTTCCTATGGTGTCGATACTTTTACAATCACTTACTAATGACTTTTTCTTACAGAGTGAATACTTACCTCTTGTAGAATTCCATAGTTTGTTACAGAGATTACTGACCTTGACAGGGCACTAATCTGATCCAGGATAAAAATTCCCCTGTCATTTTAAGGAGAAATGCTGTGCTTCCAGACTTCTAATATTCTTGGATGTCTGTTCCAGAGTGCACAGTCAATGCACAGCTTATTATCACTCAAGGGAACAGATAGTTTGAAGCCACTTAAGTCTCAGGATTTGCATTGTGTATTAATTAGTTCATATTTAGGCAGCTGTGTGAATCAAGCTGGCTTCTGGTCACAATTATCAGGTTTATTTTTTTGAAGTCACTGGCATGAATCATGCTGGAGTATTTCCTGCAAAAATCTGCAGAGGGAAACAATGTTGTCTACCTTCAGCACCAATCACTTAGAAAGACAGCCTTCATTAGCATTGCAGATGTAGTCTCAACATTAACTACAGACTGGGAATGATTTTATAATCTTGTATTAACCATCCAACTGCAATTTCTATGCAGCTGCTTGTTTAGAGATTAATACTATTTTATTACTTTGAGACCACAAAGCTAACTGAATATTTCCTTTTGAAACCATTAGGTGACAAAGCTTTTAAGGACTGACTCATACATTTCAGTCAAGCTAGTAATACACTACTTGCTATTAATAGATTTGATTTGAATTCCATATTTCACTTATTTAGTTTGACAAGAACATTGCATAAAACTTGAAACATGTGTTTCCCTGACAGTGGAATTGTAGTCCCCAGGAGTCCCACAGTGCATCATGAAATGCAGTCCCCATGCAGTGGTCTAACGGTGACTTAGAGATGGCCCTTGATCTTCCAATTGTTCTGGTCTTGCTATAGAGACTGGGAGTTTCAGAAAGATCTAAACTTGTATTGATGACAGTTATGTGCTGTTTTTTTTCACAGACGTATGAGTAAAAAAAGATAGTAACTAGAAAGGTCAATCAATGCCCTGCACTATTTACTTACTTTTCCTAGGGTCTATGGTATTTGTATTACAAACTTGCATTTTCAGCTTAAATATTGTGGATTTCAGAAGGGAGTAGAACACTGCTATGAGAAGAAATAAACAAATAAAACCAGAAAACACAACAAAACAAATCTGCTATATCAGTCCCATCACTGCTGTCATCTGTAAAGAATCCTTGCAGCTTATTTTTCAAAATTGACTACTGATTGAGAAATATCTACATGTGACCTGTTTTATTAGACTAAGCAAACATGAGAAGAACACAGAGAGAATAATACCAAATTATTTCAATTTCAATGACATGCATATGTACGTGTGAACATACACACTTGAGGTTATATGCATGAGATAAAAATCTACAAAAGTAATACTAAACATACAGTTACGTATAGACTCCACCACTCACAAAATTTCAGTCTAGGTAGTGTATAAAACTGGATGATATAAAAAATAAAACTGTTGTTATACAAATACATGTATATTTTTTTTAAATTGCCAATAATGTAAGTTGGATGGAACCAGTTGTAAGTTAACTTCTGTACTGCATACTTGACAAGCATCAATGCCTAAATTCTGTAATTAATCTTCTAGCATACTAAAATAGAAAAATGGATTGTGTGAGTTTTTTCCATGTCTCTCTTCCAGACATTGAGGTTTTCCTTCTATCTTCAGTTCACCCTTAGCTTTACTAACACACATTTATAGCAGTAGGTAATAACATTACCCCTCCTAATCTGTTAACCCACAGCTATAAAAAATATTTTTTTACGATGTATCTGATATAAAAAGATCAGATTTCTCTCTTTTTTTTTTTTTTTTTTTTTTTTGTGATCTAAGGAAAAATTCTAAGGCTTAACATATCTCAAAGATTTGTGCTAAAACTGCACTTCTTACTGCTGCTACAGACATTCGAGATACTTCCAGCCAACGTAGTAGGTTTTTTAGTATATATTTGAAAACATGCCTGCACGATTGAAAAGAGATTTCTGTGGCTTAGATAAAGTATTCTGGAGAAAGAAAATACCTCATCTAGCAGAAAAACATCTCTGTGTAGTCATTTGATAGGAGATACCACTAATTCTAAGAGACATGTTTGCTGAGGCATTTTTTAGCAGATTTGCCACCTGAAGGAGAGAGTGAAAAACAAACTGCAAAATAGAAAACTTTGTTGCTAGTACTAGTCCTGATCATTTGAATAAAATATCTCATCAAAATGACAAAAGCTCTCAACTATGCAAATATATCAGTTTTTCGTGACATAGGGGTGAAGCACAAAGGCGAAGAAACCCTGGTGAAAGTTCTATCTGGTGAAGCACAAGCTAGATTGATGATATACACATAGAAAGCCAAGTCAGGCAGACAGGCTGTACGAATTGCCAGTCATACTCAATTCCTAGATAATTATTTTTTCAAAAAAAAGTTGACTTCGATAACATATTAAAAAATATTATATTTCTATTTTTTTCAATATTTAAAAGCTTTCCACTTAGGGAACTCTAAACAAGAGTGACGTTATCACTAAAAAATAAAAAACAAAAGGTATGATAATGATAATGACAAAAAGTACAGTTTCTCGGGGGGGAAAAAAAAAAGGTCTTCTCAAGCAGGTGGTTTATCTTTCTGGGTTATAAATTATGCAAAGGTAAGTTCTTTTATTATTATAGTATATCCACACTTCTTCATGTTACTTGTCATGGAAGTATGATTCTTAAAAACTTGTATTATAAGAAAGTAGTAGAGAACATACAAAATTAATTCAGGCCAACCCACTGTATTTAGAAGTCTGCCAATGAGTAGGTGTTAGTGAGCTCAACATTTTCTAGCAGGACTTACCAGAGAGGAAGTTTTGGTCTAAATCTATTGAAAAGTTGTATAAATCAGTTAAAAACATAGAATTTTTGCAACTTAAATTTGTGGGATTGTGAAGTATGAAAGTACATTGTGCAACACTGTAGTTTGTTTAAACTAAAGTTATTGAAGCACAGGTGAATGTTGTATAATGCTTTCTATGATTGTCTGGCAAAAGAGAAAAAAAAAAGAGCAACATAGCTGGTTATATAAAAACAATTATTTTGAATAACGGAGAAATGCTCTTGGCTCTTAATATTGATATTAATATTAATATGGTGAGGCTCCCAGCAATAAATTTTGTCCCATTCAGAGTTCTATCCTCAGATTTGTGGTAATCTCAGAAAGTATAATGAAAGGAAGACCATAGAACAAACCCATGTCTTAGGGAAAAAAAAAAAAAAAAAAAGAAAAAAAAAAAAGAAAAAAAGTGTATTAAAAACTTTGATCCATGTGAATTATTAAAGAGAAATCTTATCAACCTTAAAAGTACCTGCTCATGGGGCAGGGGCGGAAAAAAGGTATTTAATAATTGGATGGTTTTCAAGACATTCCTGCTGTTAGCACAAAATAACATGATTACATTGCTGGTAAAAAAGCTAGAGAAATCTTGTCTAGAGAAGTTTCAAAATCAAGTGCAATATGTCACTATTGAAGTTCATTACATACTCAAAAAGCTTCCCGAAATATATGATATTTTATATATATAAAATTTAACTTAAGATTACTAAAATGAGATTGGATATATCTTCCAGAGGTATTCTGAATGAGCTTTAAAAGAAAGAATGTTGGTTGTGTATGGAAACAGAGATTGGGACCAAAACCCAGTCACAGTAGAAGCTTCTGGTAATGGATTTCCACATTTCACCACTTTCCTCTAAGGTGGCCTGACTGGACCAACTACACCGAAATATATTAATTCTAACAAACATATTTTCTGATGTTAACTTGTTAACAGTGGATTTAAAGAAAGAAAAATCTGTAGTGAGGATACTGAAAATGGTTATACTGATGTCTTCTCCTATGCCTCACTATGGTACCTTGTTTCTGAAGCTTGGGGTGTACTGGTGGTGAGATAGCAGTTGGGAAGTAATCTCTCTCCTTTATCATGTGGTCAGTACACACAAAGTCTATCTCAGCTGTTGTAACCGTAAGTTCACATAACAAAGACTTTGCCTTTTCCCTATTAGTGTTTCACCTCCAAAAATACATTTCTGACAGCAAAAATACCTTGTGTCACTAAAATATTCAGCAAAGGTACTTAAAATTTGGTAAATAAGAAGAGGTGGTGATAAATAGCAGGTAAAACTGAGAGGTATAGTGTAATCTACATGCTTAATTGCTTAATTCCATTAAATATTTAAAACTGATAAATTCTCATAAAAATAATAAAAGACAGATGCTAGATTTTATTTGTAATAAGAAGAGAGAAATGGACGCAACAAAGAAACAACAACATATTATATAAAGTATCCTTCATACTTTGCCCCTCAATTTCTGGACAAATGTGTAGTCAATTAACATTTTTAAAATGTGGTCATTCACTGCTACAGCCTCAGTGTGAGTAGGAATCAGCAGTTGCCACAACAAAAGGAGCAGCAGAGAGGTTTAATATCGAGGAAGTAGTTGAGCAGGGCTGCATTATGCCACTGCATCTGTTAAGGATTTATACCAAAATGGTAAAGCACATTTATCTTGATGGTTACAATAGAGGAATACAAATTAGAGGAAGCAAATGCTGTAATGTCAGGTACACTGCTGATGTTGTCCTTATCAATGAATCTGAGAAATCACTTTGTAAGCCACTATTGAGAGTGGTTGCGGCTAGTTTAGACTGACACTACCTGCGAATGTAAAAATGACAGAGGAGTGACACAGAGGACTGGAAAGCAAAATATTACAAAAATAGCACAAAAATATCAGGAAGTCAAACTAGTAAAGAGTCTTCACAAGGTTTTTATTGTAGGAACATGAAACTGAACTGTGCCTAGAAGACTGTAGTATTAGCTATGAAATAAATAAACAAATTAAGCCTGGGAAGATAACTGAACCGTTTTTTATTCCTGATGAAGTGTCTAATCTGATAGTAAGTAGTAAGTCATGTTTATAACATTCATTTCCACTTTTACTTTACTCTTCTGATTTACGTTTTTACAAAATACGAAAAGTCTTCCATTCTTTATGCATCTTTTCATTTTTTTGTTTGCTTGGATGTGTTTCGTGAAGTACGTACGTGTGTGGAAAGATTGTATTTTGTCAAAATTTTAGCGAAAACCCAACTAACTGTGAAAACCCATAGCAAATATATATGCACACTTTACAAACAATACTTTATATGTAAAGTGAGCAGACACTATGCTAGCCGGCAAACTGACAACATAACCAGCTACTACCAACAAATAAACACAGCTGGAGATTTGTATTCAGTCGAAATCCACTTACAAAATACAGGGCTTACTACCAGGAAGCTGGACAATGGAATATAATTTTAAAGAGAAAATACACTATAGTATAGTTTTCTGACTATTCAAAATAAACTGAAAAGATAGCATAACAAAAATGTTTTGGATAAAAAGGCAAGAGAAAGAAGAAATGCAAACAAAACCAAAAGAGGATAAAGATGCATGTTAAACCAGAGTTAAATTAGGGAAGTGTTTGTTACTGGCAGGTAAAACAATGTCAGTAATCCTCAATTGATATAAATCCATAAAATGTTGACTTTTGTAGAATCACAACATTTTACTCTGCCTGCATACCTAGAGCTTATGTTAACTGGGGGAAAAAAGAGGACAGTTTGGCTTATTTTTCAGACTAATAGAGTTTCATAGGTAAATAACTATATAAAAATAATTATTTTAGAAAGCTACTTACATCTTTTTTCAGCAGAAGACTTTTGTGAATGTATTGCACTTAGAACAGAACTGCAATGAAAACTAATCAAGACTGAAATTATAGATTCTTTTCCAAAATTCTCCCCAATTCGTTCTAAAGTGGAATACCTATATCTATTTGGACCAGTAGTGAATGACATAGACAGTGGGATCAAGTGCACCCTCAGCGAATTCGCAGATGACACCAAGCTGAGTGGTACAGTTGACACTCCTGAAGGATGGGATGCCATCCAGACAGACCAGAACAAGCTGAAGAAGTGGCCCCATGTGAACCTTATGAGGTTCAACAAAGCCAAGTACTGGGTCAGGGCAACTCCCAGTAGCAATACAGGTTAAGGGATGAAGGGGCTGATAGCAGACCTGCGGAGAAGGACCTAGGGGGTACTGGTGGACAAAAGATTGGACAGGAGCTGGCAATGTGCCCTTCTAGCCCAGAAGACCAGTGGTATTTTGGGCTACATCAAAAGAAGCATGGGCAGCAGGTTGAGGGAGGTGGTTCTGCCCCTCTATTCTGTTCTGGTGAGACCCCACCTAGAGTGCTGCATCCAGCTCTGTACAGAGAAGACATGGGCCTGTTGGAAAGGGTCCAGAGGAGTGCCACCAAGATGATCATGGGCCTGGAACACTCCTCCTATGAGGAAAAGCTGAGATAGTTGGGGCTGTTCAGCTCAGAGAAGAGAAGGCTCCAGGGAGACTTTAAAAGGACGGGGACAGATATTTTAGAAGAACATGTTACAACAGACAAGGGGCAAAGGTTTCAGACCTAAAGAGGGGAGATTCAGGCTAGACATGAGGAATAATTTTTTTACATTGAGGGTGGTAAACTACTGGACCATGTTGCCCAGAGAGTTGGTGGACACCCCATCCTTGGAAGATTCAAGGCCAGGCTGGATGGGGCTGTGAGCAACCTGATCTAGCTGAAGATGTTCATTGCCAGAGGGTTGGACTGGATGACCTTTGAAGGTCCCTTCCAACCTCAAATATTCTATGATTCTATGTTATGGCTATATATACTGTGAAAATCTAATGAAAATCAGATATTTAGAACTGATAGTTGTAAGAGTAATGAAGTCTGATAATCTTGAACTATTTGACTGTAAGAAAAACAAGATTAATTTAATTTTACACAACTGTTACTTCTGTATGTAAAAATTTTTAAATTTGTAAGACACAGATTTTATATGCTGCTAGTTTATAATGTGCACTACTTGCTTCTCCAAACTGAAGAGGGGGGGGGAAAAAAAAAAGAGAAGCAAATAGAATTCTAAAAGCCATACATATTCTACAAATATTTATTACTTATCCCATAGTATGATTTAACATCATTTATGTTTGGCACAATGGCAATTAAATACATCATGCAATGTGCTAAGTGCCAGCAATAATATTTGATTGTAATTTGAGGATAATTGGAACAAATAGCATAACTACATGATGCAGCACAGTTACAAAACAGGAAAATAAAATGATATAAAATAAGAACTGACAGAGAACTACACCTTCCCATGAACTAACTCTTTAATGATTTCAGTTTTCAATTCTCTTATCTTCAAATCCTTATTTGCACACCTGCTTCAAACAGAGCCTTGGGGCTGCAGCAGAAACATTGAAATCAATGGAAATATTGGCATTGATTGTAAAGTGTTTTTTTCTCCAGCTCCAGTTCAGATGATACACAAATGGTCTCTTAAATATGCCATTCATTTTGATCATAGGTATGCACACAGTAACTTTGCCATGCAAAGCTGAAGAAATATGCACAACTATAGGTCTGCACAGAACTTTAGAAGTTCACTGTAGCCTTTGATCTTACAAAAATGTTATCTTTTTGTGTTTCCTTCTGTTTATTTAAAAATGTTGTTAATCTCTTCACAGAAGACTACCTTTCATTCATATACTTGCATGGTAATTGGATTAACACATTAGTGTACAATAAGCTTTCATCTTTCTTATCATGTTTGCAGGTATGTGTATATACACATACACTTTGAGTATGTGTAGTTTGTGAATAACAAATGTGGATGTGTGTAAATATATGCATATAAACATATTTATGTTTATACATAAGTAGACTTTAATAAACAAAATATTTTGCCATGCAAGCAACAGTGTTAAAATTATTCTTGTAAGGAACTGTTTCAAAGACATTCCAAATCAGAAAGCTCACTAATGTGAGAAGAATCATACTTATTTCTGATCAAGTTGTTTTCTAGGTTTTTCTTCAATGCATGGCTATATGAGTCAATCAACAGCAATCATCACAACTACGAACTTTTTCTCTGTTTCACACCATTGGCAGGTCATTAATATCAATACGACAAGTCCTGAAGTTGTTGGAGTACAATTTCTAACACAGCTGAGGAGCAACTGTGCATGCTAAATTTGACTGGTCTCCACACAAAGCTGAAAATAAGCAAACAGGTTACAATTCTAAGTGACTTACAATATATTCAATTACTCAACATGCCACTTGACAGAAGTGGTCAGACCAAATGAAAACCTTTTTGTCACTAATAGTTACATGATGGAAGTACCAAGGTATGTCTCATTTTTTCTTTTATCCAGTGCTGTATTTTTCTAATTTCCTCCTTTCACTAAATTTGAAAAGCTTTGTGTTGAAAATGTCACCAAAAGAGCAAGTAGTTTTTAATGTAAAAATTCCCCCACAAGGAATAGGCTCTAATTTTTCATTTTTTCTGAGGATAAAAATACTATTCTCTTAACAATAAGTTCTATCTCTTTTTATTGCTGCAGGGGGGAAAAAGAATATAGCCCAATTCATCAAGCTGATTATTTCTTGCTTTAGGTTATTTCTCATAGATATTCCCTTTGGCTGCTATGAGTTTTTAAATTAGTGTTCCATACATCTATGTAGCACAAATTATTTAGCTATTACCTTTGATTTGTATGAATTACGTGTTTGTATGACTTTGTCATTGCTTATCATTATCACACAATAAAATAATTACTTATATTGCCATAGCTACAGAGATAGAAGTATTTAATTTTGAAATTAGTATTATAATCATATCATAATTACTTGTTCATAGTCAGGTGAAGAATCAAATCAGTGTAAGTTTTTCTTATTTGTCTAGGTGTCTTTTCTTCAGAACATGGTTACTCCTTCACAGCAACAAAGTCCAGCTTTGCCTTTTCATTTAAGCAATGCAGGTCATTTTCAACCTGTCTGAAAGGCAAGTGATACTGATGTTGGAAGAAGGAAAATTATAAGCTGCATTTAGCAAGCACAGGAGCTTTCCATCTTGTTTAAACTACAGAAACCTCAAAATCCAAACGTTAATAAACACAGTTTTCTTTCAGCCTACATATTTCCCTTCCTTCTTACTTTTTGGAAGTCATGACAAGCTGGTTTGCAACTCATTCTGTTGAACATAAGACTCCTAATAATGGAAAGCACAAGTCTACCAATAATACTGTCATCTGTGCAACAGATGTCAGTGAAATACTTGTTTTAGGAGTTATTATTATGAAAACATTTTGGTTTATGAATTTAAGTTATTTCTCTGTTCATTCCAGTACCAAGTGCATGACAGTATAACTTCTTACAAGCTTTATACTAAGCAGTTTAAAGTGTGTAAAGTAGTACCTTAAGAACCTAACTTTCTTAAAAGTGGTATGATTGAAGTTCTGCATGTGCAAACTCCACTTTTCTCATTAAAAATCTATTTGTTAGTAAGATGCTGCAAATTCTCATATTGGTTTGAGCACATGGTTTATTGTGAATGTCCCCAAAACACCTATGGAGAGAATCCACTCCCCTTAACGAGCATTTAAAGCAGGGTGTAGGGTGCATGTGGGGTAATAGCATGGTGTACTAAATAGGTAGGAAATGCGGTACCAATGCTGCACTTCTTAGTTTCTCTAAGTGATAAGACCCATTGATGCAGGTTTTGTAGCTTATAGAGTAGCTGTAGTGCAGGTGGCTTGTACTCGGCTGTTAAAAGGAACAATGAATAACCCTTACCTGTCTGTCCCACAAAATTTCATTTTCCAGTCCAAGATGCACTTCCTTAGTTCAATAAGTTTCAACTAGTTTTCAGAGACTATATGTAAAATACCTTGTGTATGGTGACAATTCCATGTTCCTAATAGTGTTTTACACTAGTGGAATATGACTCATTGTTTTGTAACTGAGACATTTTAAATATAAAGGATTAATTAAAAACAATAGTCCACTTGATTGAACTTAGGTTTTTGTGCAGTATATTTACACCGCTGTATTAAAAATATACAATTTTTCCATGTGTGAAAATAAAATATGTATATAAAGTAGCTTATAACAGAAAGAAATACAAAATGCTTGGCATTTAGGGTACAATAAATTATCTTTTGAAGCAGTAAGAAAAGTGAAGCATGGAAAATTAAATCCTATCTGGTAATATATTTATTTATTCCAAGCTATCTCTATATTTTAAGCTACCATGACAAAAGATAAAATCTTGAAACAAGGTAAGCAGAAAAATTAAAGAGCATTGTTTTTCTCCAGCTGTATTCTTTGGAATTTCAGCACAACAATAAAATGAGAAATCTTTGAATAAAATAAAAATTGCTTGGGTTTCTTCTAATTATATAGTTTTCACTCTAATGGAATAAATCAATTTTTGAAAAAAAAAGAGTTAGTAAAGGGTTAGCAAAATTCAAAGTTTTTTTTTTTTTTTTTCTCTTTCTGAATTATTGAGATTGTTACTCTTGAGAAAAATCGTGATTATTGAGCAGGAAATCCCAGTAATTTTCTTAAAATATATCATCACTACAAAAAAAAAAAAAAAAAAAAAAAAAAAAAAAAAAATCTTTTCCTTGCCATAAGTGTGAGACTAACTTAAGTGTGTATACCCATAATATTTAATGATAAAATTGTCTTCTAAGAAAAGAACAACAGAAGAGAACATGTCCAGGATTGGAGAAGCACTTATTTCCGATATTTGTCCCAGCTACTCAAAATATGTATTCTCCTAGTACATGCCAGAAATGGAGAAGGGCCAGATGGCTCTTGGGACTCCTCCAATATGTATGACAGTTAAAAATAAGGTTTGCAGTCAAACTAGATCAAATTTGTGCTGGCACCTGTTCAGTCCAGCAAAAATCAGAGCTGGTTCCTGAACTAGCGATTGGAACCTATGTTAGCAAACTGTTTCTCTTACTCATTTCGTCCCTAGAAGCCCCATTTTTCCATTTGTGCCATGCCAGCCTGGAGCAGAAAGTCCCTTGTTTTTCTTCCCAGCCCATTTACTGCTCCAGACTCCACTGGTACTTGTTCGGCAAGACATCAGAGAAAACTAAGTTTGATGAGTTTTCCCTATGCTTTCTTAGATGCTCTTTATCTTTTGCACATGAGAGAAAAGGCTCACTTCTCCGCTCAAAAATATTTTTTAATTAGTCATTGTTCCACCTGGAAAATCAATGTAATGCTTCAACACTTTCAAGACTTAGCACTAGGGGAAGTATAAACTAAGAAAATTCCCTCAGCTGACTCTCCTCCCCATCAAGGAGAAGGGAACCTTCCAAAAGGTGTTTCACAACCAGCTACCACTCTCAGATGTTTGGGGTTTTTTTGTTTGGGGGGGAGTTGTTTGGTTGGTTTGGTTTTTGGTTTGTTGTTGGTTGTTGGGTTTTTTTTGTGTATGTGTGTGGGTTCGTTTTTGTTTATTTGTTTGTTTGTGGGGTTTTTGTTTTGTTTTGTTTGAGGGGTGTTTTTTTTTTTGTTTTGGTTTGTTTGTTTGTTTTACCTGCTAGACATCGTGCACACTATGACAGATATATGAGGATAATAGAACTTTAAAACCGGGACATGTTTTTCACTCCTGTAAGAGAGCTAGAAGTACAAGCTTTGTGAAACTCACAAAAAGACCATGTTTAATAACTACTGGAAATAGACTTCTTGGAAAAATTTAGTGTAACTAACAGGCATTGTATGGATATCTTTAAGGCATATATTCCTACAAAAGATATCCTTTTGGATGAAAACCCTGTCTTATGGAGAGAGTAGTTTTTGAGTGATCAAAACACTTGCCTTCTGCAAGATTCGTGAATCATTTGTGGCATTATTAGGTCTTTCTTAATGTTATTTTTAATCTTTTCTGTATTGATTGTTTATTTTGTTTTCTTTAAGGGTTATTCCCTCTTTCTCCATTTAATAGAATCATAGAATCATAGAATCATTTCAGCTGGAAGAGACCCTCAGGATCATTGGGTCCAACCACAACCTAACCTAACTCTATCACTAAATCATGTCCCTAAGGACCTCATCTAAATGCCTTTTAAACACTTCCAGGGACAGTGACTCCACCACTTCCCTGGGCAGACCATTCCAATGACTGACAACTGTTTCCATGAAGAAATTTTTCCTAATATCCAATCTAAACCTCCCCTGGTGCAACTTGAGGCCGTTTCCTGTTGTCCTTTCACTTGCTACTTGGGAGAAGAGACCAATGCCCTTCATTCTACATCCTCCTTGCAGGTAGTTGTAGACACCAAAAAGGTCTCCCCTCAGCCTACTTTACTCCAGGCTAAACAGTCCAGCTCTCCCAACTGCTTCTCATAAGACTTGTGCTCCAGGCCCCCCACCAGCTTCATCACCCTCCTCTGCACTCTCTCTAGCACCTCAATATCTTTCTTATGATGAGGGCCTCAAAACTGAACACAGTATTCAAGGTGGGGCCTCCCCAGTGCCAAGTACAGTGTCACAATCCCTTTTCTAACTCTGCTGGCCACACTATTCCTGGTACAAGCCACCTGGTCACACTGATGACTCATATTCAGCTGGCTGTCAATCAACACCCCCAGATCCCTCTCTGCCAGACAGCTTTCCAGCCACTCTTCCCCAAGCTTGTAGCATTGCCTGAGGTTGTTATGACCCAAGTGCAGGACCTGGCACTTGGCCTTCTTAAACCTCATACAATTGGCCTCAACCCAACGATCCAGCTGGTCCAGATTCCTCTGTAGAGCCCTCCTACCCTCCAGCAGGTCAACACTCCCACCCAATTTGATGTAATCTGCAAATTTACTCAGGGTGCACATAATCCCTTTATCCAGATAATTGATAAAGAGATTAAACAGAACTGGCCCCAATACTGAGCTCTGGGGAACATCACTCATGACTGGTCACCATCTGGATTTGGCTCTGTTCCCCACAGCTCTTTGGGTCCAGCCCTCCAGCCAGCTCTTTATCCGTCTCAGAGTACACCCATGAGCTGCCAGCTGCTCCAGGAGAATGCTGTAGCATATGGTGTCAAAGGCTTTACTGAAGTCTAAGTACACAACATCCACAGCCTTTCCTTCATCTAATAGGTGCGTCACCCTGTCGTAAAAGGAGATCAGGTTGGTCAAACAGGACCTCCCTTTCATAAACCCATGTTGACTGGGCCTGATCATATGGTTTTCTTGTATGTTTGGCCACCTTTCTAAATCTGTTTTTAGGGTTTTTTTATCTAATAACAAATGAAACATTTTTGCTTGATAGGCTTGTTTTATTCCTTCCCCCAAATTTTAGAAAAAATGATGAAGGTTATTTTTCCCTGGGACCTTAGACTACAAAAGTAAATACACAGGTTTAACTTGTGTTTTCTAATCACTGTTAAAGATGCCTTGATTATGACACAAGCTTATTATTTTAAGTGCTGAAACCTTTCCCCAGTTCACTCGTGTTTTTTTCTTGTCAGTTTTCTAGGATGTTGAGGTAGTTCTTTTCTACTAAACATAAATATATAACAACTTCACTAGAGCAGTGTTTCCCCATTTCCATTTCCTCATTCTTGTTTATTAATTGCTGATTAAAATGGTCATTTAAAATATTGCTTTGTGATGTCTCTAATATTTTTTAACAAAACAAGCATTTGAATACCAATGTAAGAGATTTTTTTTTAAGCCTCTCTGCTTTTATTATGACAGAAATCTGTAACTGCATTTTTAATTTCAGACAGATGTTTTAAGGCTAAAGGTAGTTCTGAACCAACCAGTATAAACCTTTCAATTTTTTCAAATATTCTTCATCTTACACCATGGCAGCATCCAAGTAGCCCAAAGATTATATATGCTTCAGTGTACTAGATGCTGCAGAAACTTAGGTGCAACAGGTTAACCCTGTCTGGATGTCAGGTACCTACCAAAGCTGTTCTATCACTCCCCTCCTCAGCTGGGCAGTGGAGAGAAAGTATAATAAAAAGCTTGTGCATTGAGATAAGGACAGGGAGACATCATTCACCAATTATCTCCATGAGCAAAACAGACTCAAGAAAATCAATTTAATTTATTACATATCAAAATCAGGGTAGTTAGGATAATAAGAAATAAAACCAAATCTTAAAACACCTTCTCCCCACCCTTGCTTTCCTCCCAGGCTTAACTTTACTCCTGAATTCTCTGCCTCTTTCCCATGAGCAGCACAGGGGGATGGGGAATGAGGGTTGTGGTCAGTTCATCACATGTTGTCTATGCCACTCTTTCTGCCTCAGTATGAATACTCCTCACACTCTTCTCCTGCTCCAGTGGTCCATGGGTCCCATTCACAGGAGACAGCTCTACATTAACTTCTCCGATGTGAGTCTTTCCCACAGACTATAGTTCTTCACAAACTTCTCCTTTCCACAGAGAGCAGTCCTTCAGGAACAGACTGCTCCAGTGTGGGTCCCCCAGAGGGTCACATGTCCTGCCAGCAAACATGCTCTGGAGTTGGTTCTTCTCTCCACAGGTCATGCCAGGAGCCTGATTCAGCATGGGATCTATGTGGGGTCATAGCCTACTTCAGGCACCCACCTGCTTCAGCGTGGGGTCCTCCATGGGTTGTAGATTGGATATCTGCTCTGCCATTGACCTCCATGGTCTGTAGGGAGACAGCTGACCTCACTATGGTCTGCACCATGGGCTGCAGGAGAATCTCTGCTCTGGCCCCCGGAGCATCTCCTCCCCCTTCTTCACTGACCTTGGTATCTGCTGAGTTGTGTCTGTTATGTATCTTAATCCTCTCATTGACTGCTGCTGGTGTGCTTTTTTCTTCCCCCTGTCTTAAATATGTTCTCACAGAGGTGCTACCACCATCACTTAGTGGCTCAGCCTTGGCCAGCAGTAGCAGGTCCATCTTGGAGCTGGCTGGCATTGGCTCAGTTGGATAGAAGCTTCTAGAAACTTTTCACAGAAGCCACCTCTATATTAGTAGTGGGGACACTACTAATGCTAACCGAATACAGTAGGAAAACCTTGTTACTGTCATAGAATCATAGCATCATAGAATCACAGAATATCCTGAGCTGGAAGGGACCCACAAGGATCATTGAGTCCAACTCCTGTCCCTGTATGTAACAACTTCACAGTTCACCCCATGTTTCTGAAGGCATTGTCCAGTCCATTCTTGAATACTGATAGGCTTGGGGTCATGACTGCCTCCCTGGGGAGCCTGTTCCGGTGCTCCACCACCCTCTAGGGGAAAAACCTTTTCGTAATATCCAACCTAAACTTCCCCTGGCACATATTCCTACCATTCCCTCAAGTTCTGTCATTGGTCACTAAAGAGAAGAGTTTGGCACTTACTCTTCCTCCTTTCCTTGTGGGGAAGCTGTAGACCACAATGAGGTCTCCTGTCAGTCTCCTCTTCTCCAGGGTGAACAAACCAAGTGACTTTAGCTGCTCCTCGTATGTCTTCCCCTCCAAATCCTTCAGCAACTTTGTAGCCCTCTTCTGGACACTCTCTAGTAACTTAATATCTTTTCTATACTGTGGCACCTACAACTGCACACAGTACTCCACGCGAGGCCCCAACACTGCAGAGCGGAGCAGGGCAATCATCTCTCTTGAATGACTGGCAATACTGTGCTTGATGCACCCCAGGACATGGTTGGCCCTTTTCGCTTCCAGGGCATACTGTTGGCTTATGTTCAACTTGCTGTTAACCAGAACCCCCAGATCCCTCTCCACAGAGCTGCTTTCCAGCATTTCATCCCCCAGTCTGTAGGTAAAGCAAGGGTTGCCATGTCCCAAATGCAAAATCCAGCACTTGCCCTTGTTGAACTTCATGCGGTTGGTGATTGTCCAGTTCTGCAATTTGTTCAGATCCCTCTGCAGGGCCTCTTTGCTACCAAGAGTGTTGACAGCTCCCCCCAATTTTGTGTCATCAGCAAATTTACTAAGGAATCCCTCAAGTCCTGAGTGTAAGTCATTTATGAAGACACTGAAGAGTGCTGGCCCTAAGACGGATCGCTGCAGAATCCCACTAGTCGCCAGACCGCCATAATCCCTTTTACTAGAACCCTTTGAGCCTGGCTGATCAGCCAGTTGTTCTCCCACTGCATTGTGTGTTTACCCAGCTGTGTGCTGGCCATTTTTTCCAGTAGGATACTGTGAGAGACAGTATCAAAGGCTGTACTGAAATCCAAAATGATCACATTGACAGGCTTCCCTTGGTCAAATAGGTGGGTAACTTTGTTGTTGAACAAAATCAAATTTGACAAGCAAGACTTTCCCCACATGAATCCATGCTGGATGGGAGCAATGACTGCATTCAGATGTTTTTCAATAACTCCCAGAACGACCTTCTCCATGATTTTGCAAGGAACAGAAGTGAAGCTGATGGGCCTGTTGTTGCCAGGGTCATCCCTGTTGCCTTTCTTGTAGATTGGTACAACATTTGCCAGCTCCCAGTCATCCGGGACCTGTCCAGATCCCCAGGAGTGTTGAAAAATATTGGAGAAAGGTCTTGCTATGATGTCAGCCAGCTCTTTAAACACCCTTGGATGGATCCCATTAGGCCCAATGACTTGTATGGATTTAGCTGGAGCAGCAAATCCCTTACAAGTTCTGGAATGACTGGAAGTTTATCAGTCTTGTGGCCATGGTTTTCTAGCCCAGGGAAATGGGGGCTCTCACTCCATCGTCAGTGTTTAAGACTGAGGTGAAGAAAGCATTAAACATCTCACTTTTGTCTGTGTCCCCATTAAAAAGGTGACCATGTTCACCAAGTAACAGCCCAGTGTTATTTCTATTTTGCCTTTTGACATTAATATATTTTTAAAAGCCTTCTTTATTGTCCTTCACAGCACTGGCCAGCTGCACTTCTAATTGAGCTTTGGTCGCACATATTTCCTCCCTACAGTGGTGAGCAGCATCTCTGTAGTCATTCCATGTGCCTGACCTTGCTTCCACTAAACATGTAATTTTTTTCCACACTGTATTTCAAGAAGAAGATCCCTGCTCAAGCAAACTGGCTTTTTGCTTCACCTGCTAGATTTTTGGCATTTTGGAATTGCCTGTTCCTGTGATTTTAGTAGGTGGTACTTAAAAAATGGCCAACACTGATGGACCCCAACACCTTCGAAAGCTTCTTCTCAAGGAATCTTGCTAAGTAATTCTCTGAGCAGCTTGAAGTCTGCTCTCCTCATATCTAGTGTTAAGATCTTACTGGCAGTTTTCCTCCCATTAGCAAAGATTTTAAATCTGACTGCTTCATGGTCAGTGTGGCCAAGTCGCCACTTCTCCCACAAGACCCTCTTTTGTCTTAAAGAAGACACACCTAGTGAACTTAGTTTAATTGGATGTTTCCATGCTTACAGTCATCATAATCAAGAGCTATTCTGAAGCAAGAGAACAGAAAGTATGGCGCTTTCATCAAAGATTATGGAATAAGAAAAAAGTATTATAAGATCACGCACTTAAATTCAAAGCTTCACTGCAAGGCCACAAAGAGGACCTGTGGTCAATTAATCTGAATTTTACTGCACTTCAAGCCATAAGAGTCTCCACAAATATTTTGTTTTGAAATAATGTTTATATTTTAAAAATACATGGCATCTTTCCCAGGATGGAGAATCCACTATTTTTGTTTTAGCAGTTAATTACACTCATTATTATCTAATTCTGCTTTATTTTAGCCTGACTTTTTTTTACTATAGAAACTGAGATATTTAGTTAGGCTTTCACACATCCTTTATATCAAAATATGTGTGCTCAAAATCTGTGTCATAATTAGTTTGAATTTGTCAGCTTCCATTCACTGGTTCTTGCTGGTTACTAAAATAAGGAATCCATTTCAAAAAGGAGTTCCTCACATGAGTACCTGTTCAGGGACTGTGATCAAGTTACCCTTTGATGTCTCCTTTGATAAACTAAGTAAATGGACCTATTGGAGTCTTTCATTATAAGATGTGTGTTCCAATCCTTTAATCATGCACACAGCTCTTCTCTGAACCCCCTCAAAGTTATCAGCATCCTTTTTGATAGCTCCACATCACTTCAAAGCATTTTCATGTTATTCAAGTCAGCTATCATCATCACTTAGGTATCACTGACTCCTTATAGGAAGTTTGTATATGTGTGCTAGTGACAAAACACCCAGCATTCACTTTTGAAGCACAGAATGCTTTCACTGTTATTTCTATCTAGGAGGAAGAGGTAAAAACAAACAAACAAACAAAACAAAACAAAAACAAATTAAAACAAAACAAAACAAAACAAACGTTCTGCTGGTCAGAGAGCGTTTTCTTTTAACATTCATCTTGTAACCCACTGCCATAGAGAGTAGGAGGGAATTTTATTACCTGAAAAAGCAGGTTTTTTGAAAGTGTAACATAGAATTTTAAAAAATGTGTTGTTGCTTGAAGGATGTGTTAATGTTGATTTTCTACCCAATAAATGTAACAAGTTTCCACTGAGGCTTACAAGCTGATCGAGAGAGACAACACAAAGATACTTATGGGACTAGTTGTTCACCTAATTGCAAACTGTGGCTGATGTTTAGTGTGACTTTCTTGCAGTGGTTTCATTCCCTGTGCCTAAACCTTGGAGTCCAAAATGCTGCAATCTAGGGTGCCTGCGGGATTCCACCAGAATTTAAAACACCTTAACAAAGTAATCATAGACAGTTCTTTCTTACCTCAAATTGCTACATAATGGTATATAACAATTTTGGAAACCACCTCTGGTTAAAAATCCTTTTGCTGCAAAATATTGATTTAGTGGATAGCAATATGCTGTCACAAAGGTAAAACACTGCCTTACATGAGAGGTGTACCTAATATGGGATATTGCATTAAGCTAATACTTCCCACATGCTTTGATTGTGGCTGCCTTGTGTGATCCAGCTAAATAGTAGAGAAAGAGCAGTGTTAATGTCTTACATTTTCTTCTGCAGCACAAGTTCTGATTTGTGATTCAAATGGAAAAACTAGTTATATTCCAATCCTGACCTAAATAGGGCAGTGGAGGTATTCTACTGAAAAAGCTGGATCCATCCAAGGTTGGTTTAAGCTAGCTGCTTCTGATATCACTTAGAAAAAGAGCTCTTATTTTGTGATTCAGGTCTTCTAAGTACATGGACAAGGAGTTCATTTAGGAGAGAAAATGAATAACTAGAAAGAATGAGATTAAAGAGAGCAGCAGGGAGGGAGGGAACTGCAGCCCACTCCTTGCTGCACCCCGCTCCCCACCCACCAAAAAAAAAAAAAAAGTCACAAAACTATGATGTGGAAAAAAAAATCCTGTAGGCATCCTTTCTTCCTTGTCTTTCTCCACTTTCTTCCTTCTTGAGTTCTTTGCTTTTCTCTTTGTTTTTCTTTTGCTGACCATTCTTTTCCCACTTTTTCTCTTCTCCTTCTCTTCCCATCTTCCTCTGCCTTTGCTTCCCTCCATTGCCCTCTTTTCCTCTTTCTTTTTTCTCTCTCTCTCTTCTGTACATTAGATCTACAGTCAGCCCAAGCAACACAGTTGTCTCTTGCCCAAAATGCAGGTGGGAGCTGTACCAGCTAGTGCTATTGCAGCTCTTAATAACAGTAGGATGACTTAGGCTTTACCCACCTGAGAGACTGCCTCTCTCTCTTCCCAGGTCAGGCTGCTGTTTAAGCTGCTGTCAGAACTGTAGTTTGTAGAAGCATTTTTATCAGATAGCCAAGGGACAGAGAGAGAAAGAAAAAAATAATTGGTGTAACCTGACAAATCTGAAATTCTGACACACATTGTGATGAGAGGCAAATGTCAAGTGCTGGTGAGAGTGAAGATTTTCAGAGCTGAGTGAACCAGGTCTCCTCCCTCCTTACCCAGCTCAGTTCAAGGCAGACAAGGCAGAGTAAAATAAATTTTGAGTCTTTTTTTTTTTTTTTTTTTTTTACAGAAATATAAGGTGATATCCACAGCTTGTCCACAAGAATTATGCTTGAAATATAAAAGTTTATAAATAAAGCTGTTGCTTGCCATTTAGTCTTACACTTGGTTCTGCACCATTCTGCATTAACTGCATGTCTGTTTTTAGAGTCCAAGGTTCTGCAACTCACTTGCCTCCTTTCAAAATCCTTCAAACTGAATAATTTTAAAAATTTCTGTAAAATCATCCTTTCATTCTTTTATATTCTTATATTCAGGAAAATAAGGTGAAATAAGGAAGATTCCTTCCCCTCCTGGAAACACTGCTAAGGTTTTGGATTTCTTAATTCACTGACAACATCCATTACCAACAGTTCATCCATGTGAAACTTGATTAACTAACCAGGTGTAAAACACCCTCTACTCTGTAAGGTATCCATAGGTTTTGTTATTATATGCCCCTTCACAAAGGAAAATCATAGCCTGGTGAATACTCTGTGTGTGAAGAGTGCTTAGGGTAAGACACTGATAATCTTAAACTCAGAGAAATACTAGTCCTGCAAAGAACATTACAGCATGTTGGTTTTGTGCCACCTGTTCCACTGTCAGCCTTCTCTCTGTATATTTTCCTAATACTAATCCAAATAATTCCATTAATTCAGCTTATTAATATATTTTCCAAATCACAAATGACTTCTATCTATAAGCATTGATTTCCCTTCATTATCTTATAAAACCTTTTGCTTCCAACTGAACAAGTGTAGGAGCCAAAACTGATGTAAGTGATTAGAAAATGAATACACTTATTCCCACTCCTAGGGGGACATAAGTTATTAATATCATAATTTTAGCTATAATTATAATGTTTTCCTGGATAGTTTTTTTTTTTTTCCTTTTCCACAGTGTAATTTCTCTGGACAACTGATGGCTTAATCAAATCAGTAGCTCAATTGCATTGTCCAACACTAAGAATGCAGAGAATATGGCTTGTTTGCACTTCTAGTACAGATGTTGTGTGTAATCCTGAAAGCACATGGTAAGTCTGGTGCATATTGCTAGGCTGGACTTACTGTGCATCTGCAGGTCAGCCAGGATGATGCTGTCAATCCAAAATCACGACGACTGAATGAATCTTCCAGTCACTTGACAGTGTTACTGACTTTATTGGAACCTGAATTTCAGACACATCATTTAAACATTAAAAATGAGAAAGGTGTAATACTAAATTTGTAACTTACTTATGTTAGTGGTAGTCCTAGGGACAGCAATCAATATGCTAAATCTTGTTTGCCGTTTATGGACTGCTGGGACACACACTTCATTCCTTTTGTGATCTGAGAGACACAACTAAGATAAATAAGTTAATATGTAATGTAAGGTAATATACACATGTGCAGTTTTTAGGGGGATCCATCCTATATATAACATCACCATCTGTTAATTGTCACAACAACCCATCTTGTCTGTATCTCTTAGTGACTATAACTTAAATAAAGTATAATCATTGTAATAAGTATACAAAAGCCTTCAAGCTACTTCTTTCTTTTTTTTTTTTTTTAAGGGTCATTGTCGGAGAATGGCTAAAAGAGAAAGGGCATGACCCCAGAGACCCTCTCTACGAAGAGGATCTCTTCTAGTTAGCATGAGTAGGCCTCAGTTAGCATGAGCTGAGCAAGGGTAAGTGGGAAGGTACTGACCGAGAGAGGCCTGGATAAACAAAGTTCAGAAGGCAGCTCCGAGATAACGAGGGAATTCACATACCAGAGAAACCACAGAAGGGGATGGGCTCATTATGTATGCTGGGATGGGCTCATTATGTATGCTATCAAATCGGTGTCTGATGAGTAGGCATAATTAATAGAACTGCTTTATAAAGGTCTGCTATAAATAGAATCGCTATTAATAGAACTGCTTATAAGGGTCTGCTATAAATAGAATTGCTATAAATAGAACTGTTATAAAGGTCTGTGCTCTGCCTTACTATAAAAGTATGCTTATCATTCACATTGAATTGGCTGCATTTCTTCCTCCGTCACCGCAGGCCATGCCGGGGTCTCGATCCCCGACAGGTCATCATTTAGTTAAGTAAGAAAAAAATCACCTTACAAAGAAACTTTCTAGATCTCTTCATATTCTTTGAACTTCTTTCTTTCCTTTTTTACATTTTGCACACATATACCCCACACACCAAAATATTTTTCTCCCAGGCTGAGACCTCTTCTATTAGTTTAGCCTAGAGCAAATGCCTATTGCTGAGTTATAAAGTACTGGAAATAGGTATTTATAATGAAAATGTCAGTGACACTATAATAACTTCCAAATCATGTTTCTACAAAGCATGCTGTTGTTCTTGTTGCACTTAGAGAAATTCTTCTGTTTGATTTGTTCCTTAGGTTCTTAACCTGTCTGTTCTTTTAGGCTGACAAGATCTGCTGAAGCATTCTAAATCTTTATGTCTTCCTATTGTCAGGTCATAATCGGTGTTTTATGGTAATATGATATATAAAATATGAAAAAATATTTTTCTTCCATCTTTTTTTCTGGAAGAAATGTTAAGAACAGTGTTCTAGAGAAATCACAGTCAAATGCTACATCATTTCTTCGTGTATTAGTCATTGTCTTGCTGTTAGCTCCTAAATTAAAATAACTCTTTTCTGTTTATTAACAGATATACTTTTTCTTCATGCAAGTCATTCCACCCGCATAATCCTGTGTAAGAATGCTCAAAAATACTCCAAAACAGAGCTTGATTGATATTTTTTCCTGATTCAGAGAGCTATGTCACAGAATTCTTGCCTTTGAGCTTACTGTTGCTAAGTCGCTGCTTCTGGCTTTTCTGAGTTCATCATAAATGTTAATAGCAACAGAACTTCATGTTACACACTGCTGCTCAGCCAGTTGGATGTTGCTAGGTACCGTGCTGCTCTCTTTCAACTCCTTAGGGAAGTTTACAGTTAGTTAGTCCTTTAAAGATTATTCCACCCCCTGGAAAGGAAATTATCTTCTAATATTTTTCTTTCTTTTCTTTCTTTCTTTCTTTTTTTTTTTTTTTTTTAGTCTTTGTTTTTGTTGTTGTTTTTTTTTTGTTTTTTGGTGTTTATTTTTTTTGTGTGTGTGTGTGTGTGTGTTTTGTTTTGGTTTTTTTGTTACAGTCTGCTTATTGCCTCTGATATGGTGTCATTGCTCAGGTTACAATGACCGGCTTTAAATCCTCATGTTGTTTCCTCAAGGTTGTAATATTTTATGCTGATCTTCCTGAGGGATTGGCTGTATTCTAAGATTGAGAAGTAATTTTCCTTAGCTGTAACTGTCCCTCATGAGTTATAAGGGGTAAAACCATTAAAGACTTAATAATGGAGGTGCATTGATACACTAATTTTTCATAAGGTTTGGGGGTTTTTGTTATGTCATAGTCAGATGAAAACTATTTTTTCCATCCTGAACAAGACCTAAGTGAATCAGGCTTGCCTGTGTGGTACACCAAATGGGGTTTAAGTAGACTAAAACAAGAAAACAGAACAGAATGAGAGAAGTTTGGTGTGAATCTGACTGCAGATGCATGGTTGCACAGGACGAGTTTGCGAGGAGACCCCAGACAATAGACTTAGCTCTTCTGATCAACTAAGAGGGAGCTGCATTGGCTGTTCATCTGCTATGAAATATCATGGGGATCGTATCAGTTAATTAGTACTATTAATACAGTTTTCTTAATTGCTTAGTGAAACTGTAGATCAGATTTTAAAAGGTTGTGTGGCAGACTAGGAAAAAGGAAGTGTGTTACTCCACTAGAAGTAGCATGTCTTGAGGACTTTGACCTAATTGTCAAGCATACAAAGGTGACTTCACTGTAAAGTTACTGGAGTTTTGCAATGAGTATTGGGATTTCCCCTAATGAAGAATGATTATCAGATAAACAGCAAGATCATCAGGACTTCTTTCTCAATATAAGTTTCCCCGACCTGTTCTAACCTGCAGTGTTTGCCAGTGGAAAAAGCAGACCTAATTTTCCTATATATTGTCTCTAAATGGATAATAGAGATCACTGATAATCCAACTTCCACTACTAACAGACAAGGCATTTTCCTGAAATACCAAGTCAGAAGGTGGTAACACTAATAATAAAATTTATGTCCTAAATTATTTTCTTCTTATTAAATAGGCTTATCTGCATCAAACAAAATTAATTTGGAAAAAGAAAAGGAGTTTTCAGATGATTGATTTCAAACTTAGAGTAACATCTTCACAAGCATATATATTAGCTACTTTCATACCTATCTGACTTTGATTAGTTTTCAGCCTTCAAACAGAAACCAGTTTCTAAGGTCTTTCTTCTTTGAAGTATACATACCACATAATTTTTGCACTTGCTATAGGACTAGGTTTCTATAACTTGATGCTTGCATGAAATGTCAGTAAATCAGTATAGTTTACTTGCTACAAATCAAAATTGTTCTTCCAAAAATGTTAAGAGGCCAGTAAACTTAGAAAGGAGTTAATGACATTAAAAAAAAAAAAAAAAAAAAAAGTAAAACCCCCAAAGATAAAGAAAAACCATGCTGTAGACACTTATTCTTCAATACTTCAATATTGAATTCTTGATCTGAGTATGCCGATTATTTAGTAACTGATCAATAACCAAGAGCAATATATGTACCCAGATCAGAAAACATTCATTATTTTACCCCCCCTAACCATACTGAAAATTAGATTGGGAAAATATTGGAAGTGCCCATTGCTGTTATGTCTTATGCAAAAGTTCAAAGAATGGAATTTCCATCCTAATATTTCAATATTAGTTTTGAACTCAAAAGAATATTAAAATGCATGATACTGAAAATGTTAATGAAACAAAGAAGTTCAGAAAAAAAAATAAAGCAAAAACATCAAGATAACTTGTTTTGATATTTTCAACTGATATTAAAAATTTTCCTTTGAAAAGACTGAACATTTTACATTATTGATTAATACCAATATAAACTTTGGTGTACTACCGAGATTTAAGATCTATCTATGGATCCATTGAACTGACATTATGTTTGTGATGCTATCAGTATGTTGTAAAACATGTCCCAACTTCTTTATATTAATAGAGAGAGGAAAGAAAGCAAAGAAATCTGATACTACTGCTATATTCCTTATGGGGAGGTGGAAGGGAATATGGCATTTCTTAATTTCCCTTTGTTTACTATTTTTTTCTTTTTTTTTCAAATGTAATTTTCTCTCCCATGGAAGTGTAGAAGATTTTACCTAAACAAATACCTTTAGACATGTGAATACTTAAAAGCCTACTTCAGTTCATATATAATATGAAGTAAGTATAAAAGCTGTTGTCACTTCTATATTTTATTCAGCAAACAAGAAGAGCAGAAGAGTAGTAACCTGGGAAATCAAAATAAGTTCCTTTGATTCACTTAACACTTTTTATTTTGAAATATTGATGGAGCCACACCTAGTAAAGCTATTGTAATCAGATTAGACTCTCATGCTGTTATTCTGTCTGACTGATTAAGTGCAACTAGTATTATGAAAGTGAGTATTTTACAGAGGAAGACTTGGTGATTTGGCCACTTTAACAATGCTGCCCCATTCTAGGCAATGGTAATTACGCCTTTTCTGCTGAACTCAATAACGCCAAGTGCAAGGTCCTGTATCTGGGTCAAGGCAATCCCCAGTATCAATAAGGCCTGGGGGAGGAAGGAGCTGATAGCAGAGCTGCGGAGAAGGATCTAAGGGTACTAGTGGATGAAAGATTGGACATGAACCAGCAATGTATGCTCACAGCCCAGAAGGACAGTAATACCTTGGGCTGCATCAAAAGGAGCATGGCCAGAAGGTTGAGGGAGGTGATTTTCTTTCTCTACTCCTCTCTGGTCAGACCCCATCTGGAGTACTGTGTCCAGCTCTGGAGTGGTTAGCATTATTTCTGGTTTAGCTCTTATTTGAGCTGACAGGGAAAAAATAATTACGTATTTTGGATTTACAGGGATTTTAATATTTAAAATAGCTCAGCTTGCAAAATCATTAGAAGGTGGACTGATCTTGCTACCATTTTTGTTATGTTAAAACTGTGTGATTCTATGGACCTGAAAAAACAGTGTTAGCTGTCTCCAAAAATATCTTTAAATGCACAAGTCACTTTCCAGCTTCTGTGTCCTATATGAAAGGTGAACATTTCAAGGGAAGTTTTGAAGATTTATAATGAATCAAAAATATCACCACTGTACATGAAGAAAAAAATTGATCACTGCTGTTTCTCACTTACTGTAGCCCTTGAAGCATGAGGGCATTTAGCTCTAATACAATCATTTTAGCCTCTTTTTCTTTATGGATGATCTCACTTTTCCCTCTAAAACCCTTATAACTGTTGAATGCACTTACAGTCTTTTTACATTCAGGAGAGAAAGCAATTGTCCTGGTTTTGTTAAAAAACAGTTTCTCTTTTAGTGAACTTCCCTGTCAGCTAAAGCCTTCTTACTAACTGCATTTTCCTGAAAGCTAGATGCATGTTTTGGCAGACATAGCAATGGTATGCAAGGTCATTGATAATGATGTATCCCATGAGATGTGCAAGTGGGAGGTGACGAAAACTGACCAACTAAGTATTCCATCCCATTCACGTGACACTTCATATAAAAGTGGGAGATCATGAGGATCTCGTCCCTTTTCCTTATGGCCGACATCAGGAGAGGAACTTGAGAGTCCTCTCTGCGAACTGAGGCCTAGTGACAGACTGAATCCAGTTCCGGTTGGCTGCAGAGTCCAGTCCAGGACTTTCAGCTGCCAGCCCTACATCTGCTGGAGCAGTTGCCGGGACTTTCGAGATTGGTTTTTTATCTTTTGTATTATTTTCTCTTTTTTTATTAGTAACATTAGTAAAATATTTTTAGTTTTTTCCAACTCTCTTCTCTTCGTCCTTCTTTCCCTCCCAATCACCTGTCTTTGGTGGGAAGGGGGAAGAGGAGGGGGCTAAAGGGGGAAAGTGTGTGGAGAGTGCGTTAACAATACATCTGCCATGATTTATTGTCACCCTGCAATCAAACTTCGACAGTAATGTTATTTAATTTCCTTTCAGGCCTTAGAAGAAGACACTTTCTACTGCTAAACCAAAATATTTTAAATTATTCTAAACTATTCTATATATTTATTGTATCAGTCTTTACAGATCTGGCTTAGCTCTATCAAAGGAATTTGTATCAGACCTGGAGGTTTCTATTCTGTGATTAATGTAATATCAAACTCTTCAAAACTAAAGATAGGGATTGATAGATAATGGAATTTGTTGTAGTATTAGAATGCACAAAATCACACAGACTGGAAAAATGTGTAAAGCTTGAAAATATTGTCATGCATTCATTTCTAAATAAATGCCTTCATTTCTTAGACATTGAAATGCCTTCTCCTATTCTTAGAATTTTTGTATGGATGACATTAGCATTACTTCTGGAAAGTCATTTTTCCTATTAAATGTTCATGTACTAGTGCTATGCCCTGTGTGGCTTTAAAGAGACCAACAGTAAGCCATGATTAATAGCGATAACTCTAGTAAACTATTTGTCTAGATGACATCATCATACTAAACCTTCAGCTTCTTGCATGGATTTAAGAAGTGAAGGCTCATTCACAGCAGATAGAAGAAACCTGTGGTAAGTTTTTTTAGTCATCTGAGGCAACTTGAAAATCCCAGGGACTTCTGTGATTGCTTTTTTTCCTCTTATATCCACAACATTATAGAAGCCATACCTAGTATAGTAGAGTGATGAGCAGATTATCCTTGGATGCAGGAGATCTAGTATGCAGTTAGGCCTTGGTGCCACACTGAGAGGAAAACACAAACAATAAATGCCACAAAATATGTGAGCAGCAGGGAAGAGCATGAGTCCAGCCCTGGTAAAGTACTCCAAAGTGAAAATTAGTGTAAGCAGATAAAAGCAGACATTGGTCTGGGCTTTTTAATCAGGCACATGGAGCAAAGCTCAGACAGGAATAATAAATCTGTAGCTATGTTCTGGCACAGAGGGATCACTGCAGTCGATCAGGTCAATGTTTATGTTAACTGTGGTGGAAATCATTGAACATTCACCTTTCACCATTGCAAATGAGTCAGCAGGTTAGAAACTGTTGCTGATTTATTCAACAGCATGCAATCTCACTAACTATGTAGATGTAAACCGTAAGGTAGGAAGTTCGAAACAATCCCTAGTTTAGATAGGGTGTTGATATAGTGGAAATGCATTATAGGAATGTGAGTTGGCATTTTGAAACATCCATTTGCAACAAAGTAAGGGACAATTAGGAGGGAAATGCACAAATTTGTGCTGATGCTAGATAGCTTTACTGATGCTCAAAGTACTTGGATAAATGGCAGCATTTTGAGGAGCTGAGCTCCTGGTTCTCTCCATTGAACTCTAGATAGTCAAGCCTACAGTCTCTGTCTCTAAACAAGTTTTCATGAGGAAACAATTAAGCAAACAGAAAACACATTTATTTTCACATTATCTTCCACACACCAGAGTGATTCTTTTCCTAACAATCACACAAAGTGTCCAGGAGTGATCTAAAAGATGCAGGCATACAAATGACTGTCAGAAGAGGGGTTTTCAAACACCTCCCCCATGTGAGTTCAGAGCTTTCTCAGCTGCCTGAATGCATAGATCATAGATTGGCAGACATTATGTAGAGAAGCTGCTATTCACCCTAGTGATTAATTATAAAGAGTGCGAGTGACTCACAGGATCACCGTTAGCCACACTAACAAGCACTCTTGGAGTGCTCTCTGCTGGGTTTTTCAAGAAGACCCTTGGGGACCTATCTTAAGTCAATAATTCGGCTACCTCAAGGAGTTTCTCTTTGCCACAAGACAAACAAACTTCCTCAAGGACAAAACCAAGCAGTTTCAAATTATGTCAGCAAATGTCCACATGTCTCTGGAAAGAACTTGGTACTCTGAAGAGTTGGGGAAGAGCACATTCTTCACAGCACTCTGTCCCCAAGGTAAGCAACATCACCTTCAGACAAAGGGAAACAATTATCCTGCTAACATTTCTGTGTGGCATTGCAGTAATATTTTGAGTAATCTTTCCTCATATTTTGTCCAGTTCCTACACCAAAGCTAGTCAGCACTTGACAGTTCCCTAATTGGAAATGTTGATTTTCACAACTGCTATATTGTTTGCTCTGAACTGTGAAAATCTCCAGATTTCCTCAAAAAGAGCACTTAAATTCCCTCCTGCATGCCTTTTTAAAGGCCAGCTAACCACACTGTTTAGATCATAGTCACTACCTACTTTGATGTCTTACTATGCCTGTGAGTAACATAAATGACATTGATAACAAGTAGGAGTCAAAGAAAGAGGTGGATTTATGTTTATGCTGGGGGAATTTTCTAAGCTGGAAAGAAGAGTCTATAAAATTTCTTCATGTGCTATGTTTCCTGCATCATCCTCTCCTCAATGTCACAAATATAACATTGGTATGCAAGGTAAAAAGACCAACTCAAGAGTCAATTCCAACGGAAGCAGCTGAGTGTGGCTAAAGATGACACATGGATCACTTTTACTCATTTTGGATACCTGTTATTTTTTATCTCCTACTTTAATTTATGTTATTATGCTGGAAAACACAGGAACTGAAGGTGGGAAGAATCACTTGAGTACAATCATTGTGACAACATAAAGAATGACTATACGAAATTCAATAGGGAGATACATACTTTCTAAAAAGTTTTTGCTAAATTTAAGCTTTTGGGAAAAAAATCAGAGGACAAGTTCAGGGGTAGGTACAATGAAACATAAACCAAAGTGCTAAAACTGTTTTGGAAAAAAAAAAACACAAACAGAAAAAAAAAGAAAACAACAACAACAACAACAACAACAACAACAACAAAAGAGGTGTTGAGTACATAGAAACAGATTTTTTTTTTTAACTCAATGAACAGATTATCATGTAAATTACAATTACTGTGATCTTGCCAGATGCAATGTAATGATCCACAGGTTATTAAAGACAAAAAATGCCATGTCCTCATTTTGCAGATATAGTCTGACATGTTGGTAAGATTTCTACAACTTAAGGCCAATAGTATGACAGCTGCAACAACCTCCATACAAATTTCCATCAGTGTGAATGGATAAATATTGTCACAGGTTATGGAATTCACCTTTTTAAGTCCTGCATGTAAAAAGGAGTGAAATGCAACATCTATCAGAAAGAAGACTTGGAGATCAGAATGATCTCAAATGAGAAAATACGTTCTGAATAAAGTCTTCAAGAATTAAATGCCTTCTTTTTCATAACCATCTGATGATTATCAGAGAAAGAATACCGCACTGAATAGTCCAGAGACTTAATTTATTATGATTTCTGTAGGAAAACAAAGGCAAATTAAATTAAACCAAACCAAACTAAAACATCTGTACCAAACTAAAACAAAACAGTGCCCCAGCCCTGATTTTCTATCACTTTCTTTCTGAAGTGGAATTGCAGACTTTACGTTTACCATTCTTTTGCATTCTTTGGAGAGATTAGGTGGCCCACAAAACAGATGAATAATGAAGCCCTTTGTGCTTCAACAAGTGCCAACAATGAGGCTGATGCTGACAGTCAGAAGAACCAGTTCCTGCTGTACTCCAAGGACATCTTGTCAGGTTCCAGCCTCTGACTATCACATATTATAGTTACATGTTTTGTGTCAGCAACAGTATGATAGAAAATCTTTACAATGTAATTTGCAGAAAGAATTGTAGCATTACAAACACAGAATTCACTATGTGAGTATTGAACAAATAAAGGAGAGAGAAGAAGATGCCTAGGTCACCTAATCTGATATACACATCTGCATGTTTATTGCAGTTTCAGGGAGTTTATTTATGCATGGTTTTGAAATGAAGCACGTATCTAATTCATTTTTGCTTTTGTCCATTTGATAATTGTCTTCTTTCCCATATCTGTTTTTTTTTCTTAGAAATTTCATTAAAATGAACACCTAATATAAATACAGAAATTAAGTTATTAATTTAAAATACACAGCAGTCAGGAAACTGAAGTGTTACTAATTCCATGCAAAGTCTAATTCTGACATAACACATACATTATATATCTGCCTGAAAGCATTTCTCAGTATAGCCAGTAGGCCAAAATAGCACAAACCATTAGTGTTGTGTGATCATGTTAATGTAGCCATGGGAATTTTAACACTGTAATTTTTTGACCCATGTGCGTTTGACTTCTCACACAAATATCACAGTAGATGGGATTCTTAACTGCTATAAAATGATGTAGTTGGACAGAAATTATTGGACCTATCTTGACCCACATGAACTGAAACTGTACTTAAGTGTAATTGGTAACAGCTCTGTCTTTCTTTATGCACCAAAGCACCTCTGGACAATGAGTACTCCTTTTGTGTTATTGAAACATACACATACAAAAAAATGACATTGCTATATCACTAATAGATGAAAAGCTTCATAGACTATGGTTCAAAGCAGGAAATCTTAAGAGTGTTCATTACACTTAGTTTCACTCCATGAATTAATTTATAAAATATAGATTGTGAGCCTAAAAATGTGTAGAAAATCAAATATATGTCTTTGTAATTAAGCAGATTGGTATGGTGATTCTCATAAAAGCTTCTAAAACATCACTACTTGGTATCGTGGGAGAAAAACAAACAAACAAACAACACAACAAAACTCTGCAGGATATAAGCAGTGAAAATGAGATTCCTGTGGTGAACCAGTCTCAGGATAATGCAAGGTTTGTCTGGATCTGGAGATCTGAAATAATCCACATTGAACTGGATTTTAATATTCAATTCTGCATATTAAACTTTCCAGCCAACGTGGCTTGACCTTTGACGCTGAGCAGACACAACATTTTCTCCGTGAAGTATTTTTTTTAGATCAAAAAATTAATAATACCATATTAAAAAAAAAAAAAAAAATTGAAAGCGGTCTATGTGAAGGAATTAATTTTCTATGCACATCAGTTCATCTTTACTAACTTTTCTCATTAGAAATAGATGAGTGATGTTCTGTTCAGAAGAAACAGGGGTTTATAAGGCCCAGAACAGTGTCATACTTCAGTAATTTAGAAGGCAAACATACTACAGACCATGATCTCTTCAGTACCTTCTTCCACTCTGACAAGGTCAGAGCTTATTCTTCTTCCTGCTTCTCATATTTTGACAAAATAATTTGCTATGAAGTGTGGTATTTATTGTTTCCAGTGGTACTATAGTTTTGAGAACTGGCTACTAGTTGAGTGGTCATCAGCTAGTTCATACATTAATTTGGTACGTGGTCAGCTGATAAAAAGTTCACCTCTTACAATGTTTCGGCATGAAATTGGACTATGAATTCTTAATGTAAAACACAGTCTTTTCCTGGAATATGTACTGACACCTGTATACATACCGGTACCTGTATTTACAAGCTAATTTAGGGGGGAAGGACCG
This sequence comes from Streptopelia decaocto, assembly GCF_964273445.1. Lineage (NCBI taxonomy): Eukaryota > Metazoa > Chordata > Aves > Columbiformes > Columbidae > Streptopelia > Streptopelia decaocto. Next base: position 43,716,151 of record NC_138657.1, read on the forward strand.
AGAGATATTGGACTGTGAATTCTTAATGTAATACACAATCTCTAAATATATTCATTACAGTTTTTTACCTTATAGTGAATTAGTGAATTCACCATTCTTACTTACCACATGCAATGCACCAAACATATGAACTAACAAAAAACCCAAACAAAGTTTTTCTTTTTTTTTTCTTTTCGTGGACAATGGGCAAATTGGAAGAATTTTCAATAATTATTTAGAAGAATATATCATTAATACTGATTATTACTAATTTTAGTTCACACTTAATTTAGGGGAGATTTAGCTCTGAGTATTAAAATTATATTAAAATAATACATTATTACTTTAAAATGCTCAGCAGAAACCAATTTCAATGACTGATGCAAGGTAACCATTTAAAGTATTCAGAAGCGTTTAAGTTAGAATATGCTACTTACCTGTTATGGGGGTAAAAAGGGCTGTAATTTTATCCATTCAAAAATAATGCCAAAAATTAGCAATTATTTGCAAAAAGTTTAACAATTTTATCCATAAGTAGGGGTGGAAATTACACTAGCTGGTGCACACACACACCCCCCACACACACACACATACATATCTCCTGTATCAGAAGACATCACATCCTCTCTCCTTCACCAGGTGTTCACTGCTGCTCTCACCAGAAGAAGATTTCTTCCAAATGGTCTGAGTTTTTCCAAGATAACCTTCAATTAAACCAAAAGTAGTGTCTTTGGGATTCTGGTGTTTGGGGTTTCTTTGGTTTTTACCTGTTTGTTTATGTTTGTTTGTTTCTTTCAGATTTTGTTTTTCTTGTTTTTCTATGAAAGCGCTAATTGATCATTGACCTTAGCATTTTGTCTTGAGAAAAGGAGGCTGAGGGGAGACCTTATCACTGTCTACAACTACCTGAAAGAAGGTTGTAGCATGGAAGGTGTTGGTCTCTTGTCCCAAGTAGCAAGTGATAGGACAACAGGAAATGGCCTCAAGTTGCACCAGGGGAAGTTTAGATCAGATATTAAGAAAAAATCCTTCATGGAAAGGGTTGTCAGTCATTGGAAAAAGCTGTCCAGGCAAGTGGTGGAGTCACCATCCCTGGAAGTGTTTAAAAGGCATTTAGATGAGGTCCCCAGGGACATGATTTAGTGCTAGAGTTAAGTTATGGCTGAACTTGATGATCTTGAGGACCTCTTCCAACCAAAAGATATTGTGATAGATTAATCAGGCATTACAAGGTTTTTTGTTTTCAATTTATTTTGGGGTTAGAAAGAACCACTAGACTTAGCTTCTTTGTCCCCAGTGGATCTCAATCTTATAGACAGTAAACTCTCTATAGGACCCAGTCTGAGCTATAGCACAACTAATCAAGATTTAAGACCATACCTAATCCTTCCCTAAGAGCTCTAGTGGTTACTAGCCATGGCTGGTTATAATCTGCAACATTTTCTTCTCTGTATCTGCCTCACAGTGCTTTGTGGTAATATTTCTACTGCATGTAATGTGATTACTTGAAAGAATAAAGTATAAACTCTTAAAGTCAGTTTTCATCAATAAGCTAAATGTCCCCAAAATACAGAGGATCTAACTACAGAGCTAAAATAAGGATGATATTTGTTTCATCCTACTGGATACTCAATATTTTGTGACATATAAATAGTATGATTTACTCCTCACATATGTACTATGGATTTTGCTTTGCAAATGGGATGAATTTTCTAAGAATTTACTAGTAAATCTACTAGTTTGTGGGTCTTTAGGATCATAGGGTCATGGAATCATAGAATCATAAAATCGTTTGGATTGGAAGGAACCTTGAAGGTCATCTAGTTTCATTCGCCCCTGCCAGGGGCAGGGACGCCTTCCTCTAGACCAGGTTGCTCAAAGTCCCATTCAGCTTGATGTTGAGCACTTCCAGGGAAGGGGTACCCACAGTGTCTCTGGGTACCCTCCTCCAGTGCCTCACCACTGCCATGGTGAAGAATTTCTTCCATATATCTAATGTAAATCTACCCTCTTTCAGTTTAAAGCCACTACCCCTTGTCCTGTCACTACACGCCCTTGTAAAAAGTCCCTCTCCAGATTTCTTGTGGGCCCTCTTTAGGTACTGGAAAGTTTCTATGAGGTCTTCCTGGAGTCCATTCTTCCCTAGGCTGAACAATCCCAACTCTCTCAGACTGCCTCCATAGGAGAGGTGTTTCAGTCCTCTGACCATCTTTGTGGCCTTCTTCTTGATCCTTTTCAGCAGGTATATGTCCTTCCTTCTTATGTTGGGGGACCCAGAGCTGAATGCAGTACTCCAAGTAGAGTCTCACCAGACTGATCTAGAGGGGTAGAATCACCTCCCTGAACCTGGTGGCCATGCTGCTTTTGGTGCAACCCAGGATATGATTGGCTTGCTGGGATGCAAGTGCACATCACCAGGTCATGTTACGCTTGTCATCAACCAAGACCCCCAAATCGCTCTCCTCTGGGCTGCTTGCAATCTGTTCTCCATCCAGTCTGTATTTGTGCTTGGGATTGCCACAACCCATGTGCAAGACCTTGCCCTTGGCCTTGTTGAACTTCATGAGGTTTACACAGACCCATCACTCAAGCCTGTGAAGGTTCCCCTGGATGGCATCCTTTCCCTCCACCATGTCAACTGCACCAGGCAGTTTGGTGTTGTCAGCAAACTTGCTGTGGGTGCACTCAATCCCCCTGTCAATGTCAACAAGAAAGATATTAAGTATGACTTTCTATTCTTCCTCCTGAATGCGCCAAGGAAAGAAATAACATGGAAAACATAAAGTGAATAAAGTTAAAATTAATTGAAATTTTGCAGTTTTTTCTTTGAGAAATAATATTTTAATGAGGGCATTATTATGTTTATTTACTTTAATGTTGAATTTTTTTTTGCATTGTTACAATGATTACCAAAGTATTTTCCATAAACTGGAACTGAGAAAAGGCCACATACTGGCCTGTGAGGCATACAGGCACTGAGAACTGGGAACAGAATTCCCACCCTCTGGTGACATTTTATTATCAAATGAATCAGCAACTCAAAACAATACTTTCAATGAATATGCAGATTCAGAGTATTTGTAGTAACAGGCTGAAAACACTTTATGGTTATTTTAAGGGAAAGTTTTAATGATAATGAATAATATTAAGATACCTTTTCTCCTATCCCCAGCTCAGGCAAAAATAGAGTAAAATCCAGAAAATATTCTGTAAAATAGAGATATTGTATTTTTAAGAAAAATGTGGAAGGGAAATATACACATATATGACTTTAAAAATCTATTTTAATCTCATTTAACACTAAAAATTATGACTACATGTGTATTGCAAATGTGTATCACCTGTGTATCACCGCAGGTCTGAGAAATATTTGTTTGCAAATCCTTAATGTGTAAGCTCTTCAGTGAGATGTCTGTGTTGGTAAAAGAGAGCTATACACATTCCCTTGACAATTTTAATATTATTAAAAAGTTTAATATTATTGTTAGTTTTAGATTTCTCATACACATACCACATTGTCTGTCATATTTCCTGCTAGGAAATTCTACATCTACAATTACAGGTCTTTAGGATATGACAAATGAGTCATGTTAGACAATTTACATGCCACTAATATCAGTGTATTTTATTCTAATTGTATGAATAAGTAGCAGTTAAGTGTATACTGAGGCATTTTGTTCTGCAGCCTGGTTATCCTCCTGGTCAGTGTGCTGGTTCCAGAAATATCCTTGTTATGCACCTCCAGCCACAATATGACTTAACATTCAAGGCCCTTCATTTCTAGGCTGCCAGAGGCCATACTCACTGGTGAGATAAATTATCCCACCCCACAGGGACAGAAACATGCCGCCTGTCACTTGTCAAAGAACCAGCACTAGTGCAATGATACCTAATGTCCTACCATCCTACCTGCAGGCAAAGTAGCTGTTACAAAAGCATAGCCATGGATAAATGTGATGGAAAACAGGTGAGGATGTGAAGGATTTAGATAGATGAGATCTGGTACAATTAGCAAATTGTCATGGCAATGGCTTTTTTAAGAAAGCTTTTAAAGCAATAATGACTTTCATTTTTCCTTACTGAATTTCTAAGTGAGGCACTCATAGAGACTTCTCTATTTCGAATGTCCATGAAGTCCATAGCTTATCTTTTGCAAGTCAGCCCTCTGTTGTTTGCTTCAAGGCTGATACTCATTTAGTATTTGTTTTTCTGAGGTTTGGGAAATGTGTTTTTGAGTCAACTGCAAGCAATGAATCAAGGCCACACTACCCTGAAAGCAGACATTTTTTATCAGTTTTCACAATGAATCAGATCAAGAAGATTACCAGTCACAGGAGCTACAATGGTTGCACTATGCTCTATTGGCATTACAGGAAGAGAGTTTCAATGAGCACCTCTTCAAATTCAGCTCCATTTGTGCTCCACAATAATAATTACTCCAATTGAATGAAACTAGCAAAAAACTATCCAATTAAGTGTCATTACATGACTTCAGTTAAATGCCTGCTTTGAAAAGTCCCTCAGTTTCTGTGAGTTCACTACAACATGCTGTGACTGAATATTTAATTCTTAAAGTGCTGTCATTTTAAAGCAGAAACCTGTCCAGTTACAGATTAATTACTAGATTTGAGATTCTATGTTTCCTGTTTCCCTGAAAATTAAGAAACTTAGTGTGACCAAAATTGCCAGAGCACAAAAGAAAAAGAAATTCTTGACAACAGATTCATTACAGTGTGGTCTCTCTGTACCACAGCTTCAGGGAGAAGATATGTGAAACAAAGAATAAACCTTATATTTTAACTCAGGCAGAAGTCCTGCATCTCCTGTCTTCTACAATGTACGAACACAAGATCACAGTGTAAAGCAACATGAAATAACACATCCCAACATAACACGCTTTTGTTTGAAAAATAATTAAATATTTGCTTGATCCTATATTCTACTGAAGAAAAATGCAACTTTCATTCTCCAATGGTGATAATGCCTCTAAACCATGGAATCACAAGGTATTAAACAAAATAAAGAAAAGAAAATTACAATGTACAATAAGGTGGGAATATGTCATGTCAAAACAAAATTGACATATAACTGCAATGTAAAAAAAGTCAATGACCAGTGACTTCTAATTAAAGAAGAGTACAGTTAAGTAAGTAGAATTTTGTTTTCATTTATCTTAGATATGTAAAGAAATTATCAAAATTACTAGGTTCAATATGTCTGACTGTTGAAAAAGGGGATGAACACGAACATGAACAACCGGGGAACTGGGAAAAAGGAAACAAAGCTTACTCCATGTTACTGATGTCATTTGTTTTTAGAGCATAGTCTTCTATTTCTTCTATGCTGTTTTTCTAGTTCTTCTGTAAAAAGATACAAGTTAAGACTCAAGGAGTTTTAAATCAAAGCACAGAAAGTAAAGGAAAACAGAGGAGTCTACATTTTTATATATTTAGCATCACAGTCAACTATCCTCATCTACTCCTCAACCCACCATTTGAATTAATTGAAAAGATGTAGCTGTCAAATTCGAGCTCAGTCTTTTCAGTGGGGTTTGATGGAAAACAATGAAAACACCTAAATCTTTGGGAAAGAAAATCTAAAAAAAAAAAAAAAAAGAAAGCTGACACAGTCAAAGACCTCTAAAAAGAAGGCCAATGTGCTTTGCAGTTTGTTCAATACCTGCCAGAGCATAATGAACCATGAAGTTTTCCCTCCAAAATGAAATGTAGTGTATCATGATTTGCTAAAATACACGATTAAATCTGATGTGTTTAGAGGAGCAGATGGCTGTGCCTCCTAGTGCTCTCCCCTTGGGTTTCCATATAGCAGAAGAAGCAGGAATGAGTAATACAAAAGGCTTCATCAGGGTGCATCATACAGCTTAAATTATGAGCTTTACAATCAAGAATAATTTTTAATGAGTAGAAATTTTCTGAATTTCTTGTATTTGTAAACAATTTTTTTCAACTACTTTCATCAGCTACTTAATATTTAAGGGGTCTCAAATATGTTGGATTTGAAACAAGTTTCTTCTTTATGTTGGATTTCTCCATCATTGTTCCTACTTCTAAGGAAGTTATAAATTTTTAATGGACCTGTATTAGTGAAAAAATATGGCTGTCTGCTTACTTTGAAGTGCTTTTGTAGGGAGATATAGCATCAGTCCATCATGGCTGTGCTGACTTTCAACTGATTTCTTACTGATACAAAAAGTGACCTTTAAAAGATTAAATGGCTTGGTTCCTTGTTTCCTTAGAAAACACCACTTTATTAGCATGATACTTAAGCAGTTGCAATCAGATTAGTCACTCAGATTTCTGTTCTGTTTCACAGAAAGACAGATTCCTGAATTCCAGAACTCATCCTGTTTTGCTTAGAAGAAGACAGCTTTGCAGACCACCTGGCTTGCTTTTTTTCTGACGTGATTCTGGGCATGGCAAGTTAGGACAACTTTGACTGTCAGTCATTGTACAAGAAGCAGAAAGGGTTAATTCACTGACAATTAGGTTATTTGCTTTGCACTGTTGGGTGTTTTTTCAGCAGCATATCACTCCAGCTCCAGAGGTTCTTTCCAACTCATATTACTCTACAATTCTATGATGTTACTTTCACTGAGAATTCCACACAGCTGTTTGTTTTTCTTCTTTTTTTTACAGCAGAATAAATACACACATTACCTACAATTTGTTTTGCTGTCTTCTAGAAAGTGTGAAATGTTATACTTTTATCAGTCCAGGAATGCAGTGCTCTTAGTTTGTGGTATTCTCTCTTTGCGGTTCCATGTAACTGCATAATAAAACTCCAGCACAATGATCCTGAATGGTGATCATGTGCCTGCCACTGGATGCCTGGTTACTCTCATCTTCACTGCATGATGTCTCTGGAAGCGATCCTGGGATTTGTAAAAGGAAGAGATGGCTACAAAAGGAAGTAGAAAGGTGACCAGTCTGAGGAAAGTTCTCCAGCTACACGTTAGTTCAGCCTGGTATATTATTTCCTATAAATATAAGTCCAGATATGCAAAGGCAGATATATCTCCAACAAAGACTTTTACTTATTGCAGTCTAGGTGGCTCTTCTAACAACAAAATGAAAATGGAATTTGGGAATATTAGACCATCTGTACAGGCAGAAGTAAAAGGATTTATATGGTTGTGCTCAGCAGGGCCATTAAACTTCACATGGGATTATGGGATTTGGGTCTTATTTTCTTTAGTTTCATTCCCTGTGAATTGACACATCCTGAAACTCACCATGAATGCCAGACTCTTACTTCAAATGTATCTAATGCAAAAGGCATAAAAGTGTCCCCAGAACAGCATGGCCTACTGGTTCTCATCTCAATTTACAAAAAGCTTTAACGTTAGAATCCCTGCCTTTAAACGCTTTAACAAAGCCAAAAAGAAACCATGTGTCACTGCCATCCCACACTGTGCCCTACTTATGCTGCCCCTTATGTTAAGTCTCAGGCCACTCAGGTTTGAACACTTTGGAGATCATGACGGTTTGTCTCTTCAGTCACTTTGATCCTTCCTTGACTAGCAGCTAAATGCAGGCTCCCAATCGTGCTTGTTTAAAGAGTGTCTTGCACCAACAAGGTATAGTGCAAATGACCACAGTCAACTGAGCACATTGCAATTTATTCTAAGAGGATATTTGAGTTGTTCAAGGACACTACAGAAACCTATTAGTGTGAAAACAATTCTGAAGAAATAGAGCAGAAAAGATGTGTCTCTTGAAATAATTTCAGCTAGAACAATCAATCCCAAGGTTTACAGAATTTAATAGGACTTCTCTACTGCTGCACTTCTGAAAGGTTAGCAAACCATTTAGAGAACTTAAGCTGAAGAGGTCTCTCAAAGGTCTGAGTTTGTAGTGTATTAACCCTGGCATACTCCACCTGTTTTCAGTATGTATTATACCATCCTTGTACAATTCATGGTCTCTCCTAATAATGAGCACACTTATGAAAATTATATTAACATACTGTGTAATACTTTGTCCTGACTCAGTATACATGTAGATTATATTACAGGAAATATCAAAAACAATTGAAAAATAGCAATGAAAAACAGATCACCAAATCTTCCTGGACCCAAGCTGATACTTACTTATTTCCTCTCCCTGCTGGAAGACATCATTGTTTGGCTCAAAGGCAATCATAATAGTGTTCTTCCCAGGAAAAATAAACCAAACTAAAACAAACAAACAAAAACCCACAATGAACACATACCGCAAGATAAAGATTGCATTGTTCTTACAGCTTTGAGGAAGGAAATCACTTTTATTCTGTAAAATACTGAATTACACTGAGTGTCTCCAGATTCATGTCTGTCTCATTCTACTAAAGGCTTTGACTTCAATAAACTACCCAAGTCACTGTCACAGACTCATTTCCTCTGTGCCCCTCCAGTACGAAAAACATTTTGGACAACAAAACTGAATTTTCAGGTGTGTTTGTAGTTCTGTTTGTTTGGTTTTTATTTCTTTTGGTTTTGTTAGTCATTGCCTTTTAATTCAGAGAAACAGTAGGATTTTTGTTTCTCCCTTAATAATTAAGAAAAGCTATGCAATTCTAGTCTTTGAGTATTTTGTTTTTCTTTAATGATCAGTTGCTTTTTCTTGGAAAGTGATTTGTCTGTATGTTTTCTTCTGCTCTTTGTTTGCTGCAGAAAATATTTACCTTACAAAAAGTTATAATTATAAGCCATCACACTTCTTTTGTTTCCCCCTGTAGCTGCTGCTATTAGGTTGATGCAAAAGTAATTGCAATTTTGCACTGTGAATTTTTAATTATTATAACTAGTCTCAAACACATCTTTATTAATCAAAATAGGAGCTATTGCAATCAACACATTTTTGACCATGAGAAATAAGCTTGTTTACTCTTTTAATGTAAAAATCCATGCTTCAGGATTTGAAAAAATCTTGGAAAGCATTTTCTTCATCCTGCTCCTTGTGGAAGTGTTTTTCTTGCAAAAAGTTGTTGAGATGCTTGAAGAAGTGGTAGTCAGTTGGCCAGAGGTCAGGTGAATATGGCAGACAAGGCAAAACTTCGTAGCCCACTTCATTCAAGTTTCGAAGCATTGGTTGTGTGACATGTGGCTTGGTGTTGTCGTGGAGAAGAATAGAGCTCTTTCTGTTGACCAATACTGGCTGCAAGCATTACAGTTTTTGGTGCATCTCACTGATTTGCTGAGCATATTTCTCAGATGTAACATTTTCACTGGGATTCCAAAAGCTGTAGCGGAGCAGAACAGCAGCAGACCACAAAAGAGTGACCGTGGCATTTTCTTGGTGCAAGTTTGGATTTGGGAAGTGCTTTGGAAGTTCTTCTTGGTCCAGCCACTGAGGTTGTCATTGCCATTTGTCATATAAAAAACACTTTTCATCACATGTCACTATCTGATTGAGGAATGGTTTACTGTTGTTGCATAGAATAAGAGAGCATGACACTTCAAAACAATGATTTTTTTTAAATTATTTTTGGTGAGTTCATGATGCACTCACTTATTAAACTTTTTCACCTTTCTAGTTTGCTCCAAATGCCCAGTGACTGTAGAATGGTTCATGTTGAGTTCTTCATAACTTCTCGTGTAGTTGTAAGAGCGTTAGCTTTGATGGTGTTTCTCGATTGGTCATTGCCACCTTCTGATAGCAAGACACCATGCTCCTCATCTTCAAGGCTCTCATCTCCTCTGTAAAACTTCTTGAACCATGACTGCTCTGAAGTTCCTGGACCAAATGTATTGTTGATGTTGTGAGTTGTCTCTGCTCCTTTACAACCCATTTTGAACTTGAATAAGAAAATTGTTTAAATTTGTTTTTTGTCTAATATAATTTCCATAGTCTAAAATAAATATAAACATCTAGAAATAAGTCAGTAGCAAAAAAAAAGGAAAAAAAAAAGGTGAAAAAGCACACTAAAATTATCTATAACATAACCATATTTTTTTAAGAATGTATTACAATATCAAATTGCAAATATCAGCAATGAAAAAACTGCAATTCCTTTTGCACCAACCTAATACAAGGTTTAACCAGTCTTCCAGGTCCATCAAACACACACACTCTCTCTCTCTCAAATATACACACAAAATCAACAAAACAAAACAAAAAAAAAACAAATGTGTACTTTTGAAAATTCAGAAGGTTAACTTGGTCACTGCAAGCTTGTCTTATTGAATAATCCCTCAGAAGAATAAATAAAAGATAATTTAGAATGACATTTTATGTTGTGTATCAAAAACCAAACAAACAAACAAACAAAACCAACAAAAGAAAACCCCAACTATACAGGTGTAGTAAATTTGAGATTTGTATAACATTAATGGAATAGAGGAGTAAGAAATGCATTCTTACATTCTAAATGGAATTGTTCATGTAAGAACCATTTTTTTTTTTCTTTTAAAGAAAACACTCTGTTCTGCATTTAGTGTACAAGACTGACTAATTAGGCGGGGTGTTGATAACATCCACATGGAATAAGTAAAATTTGTTCGCCAAAAGAAGCAATTGAACAAGTTAGCTAGATATTGTGTTTGTACCATTGACATTTTAAAAGGCTTAGAAAATACTGTGTCTTTTTTTACTTGACTCATTTGTGACCACAAGCAAATGATATAAAACACAATAATACTAAGCACAGACACATAGGCAAAACTTGGTGTAAGAAATTCCACTGATTTAAATTATTCTCTTATGTTCCTAAGTATTTTTGACATGCACTCCTAATTCAATTCTTCTTGATATGACAGTGAACATTTACCGAATTTAAGGGAAAATCAGCTTTGAAGAGCTTGCCCTTAAGTGAGCCTGAACTAGAAACAGAAAAGATGTTGGAATATGAAGCCCTTGCACTAAATTCCTTGCTTTTCGTTAAGACATTCTCAAGATTGAGATGAAATACACTTCCTTAGCACTTTGACCTACATCCAGCCCAGCTGGAAAATCAAGAGAAAGTTCTACATGGACTGAACTCAGTATGTCTACTTTGTGAAGCAAGAATTCCTGGAAGCAGCACATGTAATTAATTATTGTGTCCCTATGGGCAACAGCTACAAACTTACACACCAAAACATAACAAGACAGTTATATACCTTTTTTTTTTTTTAGCAAGTAAATAAGATGTACAAGCTCTTCCAGGAGAACCCAAATGTCTCATGTCTCATATGTCAGTTCCAGGACCAAATACAATCTTTTTCACACTTGCATGAAAAAAAACCTTTTAAAAATTTTAATGGTATTTCAAGAGGAAAGTATCTATTATAGCAAATGGATTTTTTTTTCCAGGTGTTTTTTAACATCTTGTTTCAAGAACATTTTTTTGTTCTACTTAGAGGACACCTCTTTTCTGCAAGACAACACACACAGTAAAGTTTTAGATTCAGCAGTCCTTCTTTTGCAACCAGGTTAATGTTTTCATCCTGGTGACTTACGTCACTAATGAGCAAAGACACATGATTTGATGTTTTACATTTATTTGTAATCAGACTCACAGGTGCTGACATACAGGTCAATACAGACACCATACCCAGAAACAGCAGCCCCAGATGCTTATGTGGAAGTTTCAATTCCAATAGAATCAAGTGGGACCAAGACTACACTGCATACTTTTGTGAATCCCTGTGTCTCCAAAAGATGTGATGAAGAGGCCAAGAAAGTTAGGCTGTATGGAACATGTTTTTCATAATTTCTGACCTTGTTTATCTCATTAATTATATTAAAACAAACAAACAAAAAAGGTTTAGTTTATTGATGTATTCTGTTACAAACAAAAAATTCCCATGCATGCTATACCTGTATATTAGATGCATTTCCTCTCAGAAAAAGCCAATATAGAAAAAGAAATAGGAATTACAATCAGAAGAAAATCAACTAACTAAAAGAAACTGAAAGGACTAGATGAGAAAAAGATAGTAATATGTGAGGATAAGAATGAAGTTTCCAAATAAATTCTAAAAACTATTTAAAGTGTTTTTGTTTGATTTCTCTTGTCTCTAGCACACACAAAAATTATCTCATTTATTAGAACTTTCATATATTTGTTTCTAATAGTACATTCAGTGTGAGAGACACATTCAAAGGTAACAAAAGGGAAAAAAAGATAGGGTGACTGTCAAATATAAATTTCTCATTAAAAAGGCTAAGACTGTAATGCCAATATGATAGTTGCTGCACAGATTACAAGCTAAACCATTATTTTTAAAGGCTAACTCAGTAGTTGAAAAATTCTGATTTTTTTATATTTATGTGTATGCATTCCAACAACAGCTAAGTTCTTTATCTACAGTCCATTTTTTTCAAACAGCTATTAGAATCAGAGTTGCTAAAGAGAGTTATATCATGACAGAATAGTTTTCCATTTGAACTCTGTATCATAATTTTCTCATGAAAACACTTCATAAAAATAAACTTCCTTAAATATAACAGCTTTCACTATCAAAGATGTTCAGAAGCCACAGAAGACAACACTAAGCAAACAAACAAACAAAACAAAACAAAACAAAACAAACACAAAACAAGTTAACAAAACACAAAAACATAGGCAAGTCATTAACTTTAGAAACTGGCCCTGAAGACAAAACACACTAAACCTAACTAAGACATGTAATGCAAATGTGACTTTTTTGTTGTTGCTTTACAATGTGCCAAGACTGTTGTGACTCTTCTACAGAACATATGAGCTAGAACACACGTGAGGGTGGTTACTACTGCACAGAAGTATGCAATAAAATGGTCACTAGTCAATAAAAGACGCTTTCACAAGTGACAATCCTGTGAAAGAATCCAGCTTTAGAAAATGCAGGTAGACAGCCACTTCAACACAGTTCTTTTTAAATGGGCTGATCTAAATGTCTTGGTGCCAAAGAAACAAAAATGCTTAGATCACTTTTAATGAGTTTTATCCATTGAAACATATCCCCAAAGACAGAGTGATTTCTGAGTAATGAAACTAGTTTTACTAGAATGCATTTCTGGACAAAGAGAAAATGCTGAAGGACAAATATTATTAAATTAGGAAGCATCCTAGGAGGTAAGTTTAACCTGTTTTATTTGTTTGTTTGTTTGTTTATTTGTTTTTATTTCCCAGAAGATGAACAATCACAAGCTCTGTGTGAAACGTACAATTTCTAAGCAGCAATACTACTGCCAGAATAGAAGGAACTTGTCTGGATAGAAGCTAAACTATAAAAATGAAGTCAATTTTCAATAAGTGACCTTAATGATAGTGAGGGAGCAAAAAGAGACCCTTAAGTACACCTAGTTTGGCATTCCTTCTAAATACAGTTTTGTTCAGAAATACTTTTCAGGTGTCTGACTAGCTCCCATAATATACTACCCTTATTTTGTGAGGAAGAGATTGTGAACATTGAATTGCTTAGCATGTTCCAAACAACCCACAGTAATCTGAAGGAATGGATCTTCAAGCAGTGATCTGAAGAGAAAGTTGAGGTTTGATTCCTGAAGCAGACTAACAAACAAGAAAACCAGCCCGAACTCCTCCCAAGCAGAAAGCTTTCATATTCCAAGTTTTATTATCTACTATTGTATTATTTAATAAATTATCATCTGCAAAAGCCACAAACAGTACCTCAAGTACTGAATGAGATAGAAAGGCTGAGGGGGATAGAGATGAATGTCAGAGCTGTTTGAGTATCAGAGTTGTCAAAAACATCAAAAAATACTAGATATAGCATCTCTGCCAATGATAAAATAGATGAGACTTGGCCAGTGAAGAATTACCAGTTGATTAAAATTCTATCCTATTCTGATCTTTATGGCATTCAAAGGTCTCTGGACTGCCCTAGACATTACAGTATATGGAGCTTGACATGCATGAATTATATTATGCCATATTCTCACTTAAAATTATCTATTGCCTACTGCAAGTTAGTAGGAAGATGTCTCTGTCTCTGCACTTTACAGCTAACAAGAAATGTAGATATGGGAAAGCACTGCCTATTCATTTTGAAGTGCAAATTTACATAAAAAGTTTATACGAGCTTGACATAACATAGCCTACCTTCCATTTTCTTTAAATGTTCCAAAAGAAAATTTTAATCCAGAGTAAAAGGCAATATAAGATCTTTTACATTCATTTACACAAATTTATATATATCCTACAGCCTGAGCTTTTACTTTTTACAAACAATACTTATTATTTATTTTCTTTTTATAATGATGAAGTCTTCAACTAATAGCTAGTCAACGTCTGGCAACCTAGAGCACTACAGGCCTAATATATCACCTAGGGACACATAAAAATATCATAATATGAACATAATAGGGGAATTGGAAAATGAAGGACAGAAAACCTCAATACTAACAAAAAATAAAGGATGTATAGATTGTTGTATTTGAGATGGAGTACAGCAGAAAGCCTTGAAAATTAAACACATCAGTAACTTCTGTGTTAAACATTTGGTTTGACCTACGAAACAGAGCAATCACTGAAAGTGCCTAGCACCTTTAATTCCTCTGGGCCCCAGTTCTTCCAGATATCACTCAGCGTCTTGCATGATTACTTTCTGACTAATTCTCTCTCAGATTTATTTTCATGCCACGAATGCTTGCTGATCCTAACTTGCCAAACTAAATGTAATGACAATTAATCCTACAGCTTTTAAACTATCTTGACCAAAAAAATATATTTTCATACAGAGAACCTGAGACAGTTGAAGTTTTCAGTTGCTAAGCAGATAACATCTCCATGATAAAGATGTAAGAAATCCAAAGGAAGAAGGAGAGAGGGGACTGTTGCTCTTTTGCAAAGAAGCACTTTGCAAAAATTTTATAATCAGAGGTAAAAAGCTAGTGTTCATATCTGTACTTTAAATACTTGGTATGTTACATGCAAAGATACCAAAATTATGCATCAAGCATACCCTTTGCAACCATAGCTGCCTGTAAGAGTTGCGTCCACTCCAAAGAAAATATCGTATTCAGCACAGGCATATGTTTTAAATAATCTAGGCATAGCGTGCAGTCAGAAGTAATTTATTATGTACATCTGTAAGAGTGCTATGTTTTAGAAGACAGTTTTTATTATAATATTATTTACTTAGGGGGAGGGGAGAATCTTGACAGTTTTAAAGAATTAGTTTATTCCCTTAATTAAAAAGAAAAATATATATATATATCCTCCACACTCAATTCAGTCCAGATTGTACTTGATCAATTCTGAGTGGGTTTGTGATTTTTATACTTTTCAACATGATGAAAAAAAGGATTAAAGCTCAAAATACCCCTTTTTAAATGGAACCAAGTTTTATCAGGAGCAGACAGAAATCTTTGTTCCAAGCTGACAGAAAAGACCTTCATTCTGCCTTTGACACAGCCACCCACTGCCCATTCAGGGTGGGGGGGAGCAGTGTGTACAGGCTGAAGGGCTTGATATTCTTCAAGGGTCTGCTCTGGTTTCTCTTTTTTTCTTTTGTGGTATAAGGGGATGGATTCTGTTGAAAAGGAAGTTTCTAACCTGCTGTGTATAAATTTCACCAGCAAAAGCTGCTCACAATCTACGTTGCTTCAGAGAATCACCTTGGCAGAGCCCTTCCAGCATTTGCATTCCTGGGAAAGTGATGACTCACTGTTTCCCCTCCAGTGCTCAAAGTACTCCTGGCTAGGCAAGGATGCAGACATCTCAAGTAGGAGTCCTCCATGGGCACCTAAAACCAAAAATAAATCTAAAGCATTGGTAAACCTTCAGAAGGCAAGATCTATGGTTTTTTTCTACTTGGAAATATGTTTTTGTACAGTATGACAGAAGGGATAAGTACTCATTGCATTTTGCAGCCTACAGAATAAGGGAATTAAGTTCCAGCTGAAGATATCAAATTACCTCCATAATCACAACCTTTCAGTCCCTGTTTCCAACAAGTCCCAACCCTCAGCTTGCTCCTGCCACTAGAAAACTTCCGTTTCAGGCCTGCTGTTTTACTCTTGCCCACAAATCTTGGATGCTCATATCGCTCTGAACATGACATTTCTAAACCAGTAGTGTTTGTCTATTTGCATATTTCCATCTCCATACATTTGTCTGAACCTTCTACCTGTGTGCAGAGCACATGTTGAATAAAAGAGCACTGGAACAGGCTGCCCAGGGAGGCTGTGGAGTCTCCTTCTCTGGAGACTCAATGCAGACTTTGTTCAGAATAACAACCATTGCTTTGTGGACTCTGCACTGGCTTCACAGTATTCACTCTATCCAAACTCCATTAATCACAATTTCTAGACTGAAAAATAAAAGTCACACAAGCTAGATTTTAATCACATTAATTATAGTATCTATATTTAGCATCTGTATAATCACCACTTAGTAAGATTAACTTAATTTTGATAACAAAAATAATTAAGGTAAAAGACACTAAAATAGCTGAAGAGCAAAAATATCTACCAGCTGGGAATCTGGGATCTATCAAGATCTCAGGATTGGGCCCAAATGCAACTTTTGTATAATTTCAGATTGATTAAAATGACAAATACAGAACCTAGCATAAATACATTCCATTTTACTCATATTACTCATAATTTAAAGGTAACAGCTCTACAGCCTTCACAATAAGGAAGACACATATGTATCTCATCTTCATCCCAACAGAATCATAAGCATGAAGTCCCTCTAAATACCAATAAAAGATGACTGTGATATATGCCTCTCCTATTAATGGTAACACGTACATGCTTCAACAAAGCCAACAGACTCCAGTAATTTGGGTCTCAAAACTGTACTGTGTGTTAAATAGCTCTAGATTACATCCTGCAGTTTCATTTAATTTGTATCATATGTACTCTTTGTTATGACACACTGTATATAAGTGTCCATAACCTATAATATAATAGTCAGCACAACTTTTCTAGAAACTGGAAAGTGCTTTATCCTTATTTTACATATTAGGATATGAAGTAAATAGAAAATTACTGGTCTGCCAAGAATACTCCAAAATTCTTTTAGACCAAAGAAATAAAAGTAGCATCACACTGGTATTCAGAACACTGGACCATTTTATTCAAATCTTTTTGCCATTGCTTATTATTATAGCTGTAGTGGGCGGGGGGGTCGGGGAGGGGGGAGGGAGGGGAGAGGGGAGGAAACAACTCTAATTCCACCTAGAAAATAAGATCAATTGTAATTTTAATTTTAAATACAAGTTAAATAATAATAGAAAATATACATTAACAGTCAAAAGATCACTTAATATGGGCAAATTTCACAGAATCACAGAATGTTAGGAATTGGAAGGAACCTCGAAAGATCATCTAGTCCAATCCCCCTGCCAGAGCAGGAACACCTAGATGAGGTTACATTTCCTTTGCGATTTTTAAATGTAGTGCTTTTTGTTCTTCTCTCCATATTTTTTGTTTGTTTTTTTTTTTTCTCCAGCATTTTGTGTGGTTTTTGCTAGAATGGGACCTTTTTCTGGAGTAGAATTGTCTTTCTTATGGGAGAACATTCATCTGCAAAAAGAAATCCCCAAATCAGAAGTCAAAATCCTTTACAAAATGAATTGCATCTGCCAAGATGGTGTTGTTAAGGTCACTGAGATACCATCCTTTCATGCAATTCAAATATGTAATCTGATTTCTGTCTTTTAACTTTGGTTTACAAAATAAACTATTGTGTTTTCTCTCAAAAACATATTTGGCATTAATTCTAAAAATGTTCTATTCAAATAAAGTCATACTGGCATATTTTGGTAAAACTGAGCTGTTTATTATTGTAGAGAAAATGTTTTTCAGTAGCAAGATGTTTCCCAAAATATTTAGATTTTAAAAAATCTTCCCATGTTTTCTTATAAACTCTCAAAAAAAATCAAATAAATACAAAAAAGTCTTTTATGTTGGCTTTGTGTGGATTTTGTTTGTTTGTTGGTTTGATTTGGCTTCTTGGGTTTTGTTGTTGTTTTGGGGTTTTTGTTTGTTTTTTTGGCTTTTTTTTTTTACTTTCTCCAGGTCAGCCAAACATACCTGAATGTACTTGAACTTCACATCTATTGTTCACAACTTATTTTGAGGCTTCTGATGAGCTGCTTCTACACCCATCTGTGAAGTCATTTCAAGGACCTGAGCTGCAAAACTGAAAGTGAAACATATTAGTGTGACATGCTACATTCTTCCAACTCTCAAACTGTTATTTTTACAAAATATTCACTACATCAATTACCAGCTGTTTCACAGGTAGTATGACATCTTACATGGGTCCTCTGCATCCTTTAGGAGATTAAGATAACTGTTTTTTCCAAGAACAGTCAAATGTTTACTAAAAGAGACAAATTTACTCTCACAGAAATTATTAAATGATTATAAAACAGTAATAGATTACAAGCAACATTGTTTTGGGGCACCATTTGCAAATGTTTCAAATGTGTATTCAGTTCCTGCTGTTGCCATTACACACATCCAACAGACCAAAGTATCAAAAGGAAAGATAGAAAGCAGCATAATGGACAATACCACAGACAGGTTACTATCTTCTTGCCACAGGTACAAATTAATTCAGCCTTTTGACAGCAAGTGTATAATAATTTGCTGGAATTTTTTGTTCTTCTGGAAATTTAATAATAGATTTAGATTGTTAGTTAATGATACTTGTAGCTACAGAGGGTTCATTCCTGATCTGATTCCTCTAATTTCACTGATATTTGTCAGGAAGGTTAAGATGAAGGAAAGACAGAAGTCTTCTGAAGCTTGCATTCCAAGAAAAAGAAAACACTTTTAAAATATTTTTTTTTCTTTTCTTTTCTTTTTTTTTTTTTTTTTTTTTTTAGAATAAAGGATCAGCTCTGGGGCTAAAATGCAAATCAATGAAAAGTTTGGTGAAGGAAGAAGGCATCGATTTGAAAATACATAGTATGGGCATTTTAACTGATAAACAACCATACTCAAAATTGCAACTTCTCTAAGTAGCACTGCTGTCTCCAAAGCAGGGTTCTGTCACCCAGCGTGCAGTCTTACACACAGAGATTAGGTATTTTGTGTCACAGAGTTGCACAAGTCTGGATGCTGAAATGAAGCATGCCAGAAAGAAAAGTAACTACACTACATTCACACCCTCAGGGAAGTCCTGAAGAGCAAATTAGTTACATATTTGCATATTAGTTACATAATCATTTTACCAGTACACAGGCTTGCTGAGGAGGTGGTCATAGGCTGGGCCTGGGTCTTTCTTCCTGGGCATGTAATCTTATTATTATATTATTATAATGAGTGTATAATGAGCAAAGTTGAACTAAAGGACACTTTATCCAACAGTCTCAAGATATACCTTAAACAAGACTCAATTAATTGTGCACACTCCAGAATGTCTACACTGCAAGGACAATAGTTTTTGATAAGGTGTTTTCCAAATACCTCCTATCTTTGTAAGAGTAGCAGACTGGCCAGAAACTGACAGGATTAACGTATCTTTAGATTAGCAATTACTGACAGGATTCATTCTTTTAAGTGGTGATGACTACAGAATTACATTTCAGATTGTTCAATTGCAAGAATACTATCAATTTTTGGTGTTGTTTATACATCACCAAATCCCCATTGCCAGGAATGGCATTTTGGAATTATTTAATTATTTTGCTGGTCTTCCCTGCCGCAAGGAATCCCTCCTCCCTCACAGGCTGATGTTCATATTGTGAACTTTTCTTTCTTGCTCCACATGTGACATATGATATGAGACTAGCATCAATATTAAGATGGCCTTTTTATCCTGTGTTTTCCCTTAGAGTGTTGCAATCAAACTGTGTAACACTCCAGTGGCATACACACCCACTGATCATACTGAGGACCTCACCTGTTTATGTTCTGCCTTGTTCTTTAAAAAACACTTGTCCATTTTTGTTGGTTTTGTGTAATTTCTTCTAGCAAACTGTGTTTCATTCTTTTGAGAAACAATCCATTTCTAACAGTCACAGAAGCTTAGTTATTGATGTGTCTTCAGTCCCATTACAAAGCCACAGCTGTGTTACCACTACATGCTCCTGTAATGACACTAGGTGGTGAGGTACAGTTCAGGATGACATCTAGTCCCCTAGTGTTGTTAAACATCCATGACATCAGAAAGTTAAACATACAAGTGTCAGCATGTCAGGAAGCATTTGCACATGCCTCATGTTGTTCTTTAAAGAATAGTTTATCCAAAACTCTTCTGTGTTGAAGTGATTTAATGCAAGAATTTGAGTACAGGACAGAAGAGGGGGAAAGCTGCTAAGGGATAGTTATCTAAAGAACTACTAGACTTGTGCTATCCCACTGCAAACTATCCTTTGGCCAAGGTCTTCTAACTTCTGGCCTAAAACCAAAGTACCTGCAAAAACAAATCAGGTAGGCAAAATAAGGACTATACAAGTTATTAATTTTCTACAGAATGCAAGGAAGTAGGAGTAAAAGTGTTCACGGTGATCTAAAATAAAAGCCTGAAATGGGCCTATCACTGATGAATCCATGAGAAGAAAGTTAAGGAATCTCTGAGAAGAACAAGTGTTTCATTGTAATCCAGAGTCTGAAGGTGAACAGTGGGCCTGATTAAAAATTGAAGTTTTGAAGAGTAACGTTTGAAGAGCACAATGAATGACCCTGAACAGAAGAGACAGAGAGGTCTATATGAATCCAGGCAAGTGGGTTCTTTCTGGCTTTCAGAGAAGAAAAAATTAATATTAAGTGTTTTGTCCTAGAACAATAAGATTCTGAAAGACTAAAAGAGAAAGATAAAGACTTTTCTATGTAAGCAATGGTTTTATTATCATGAAAAAGATTAAATTCTACAGTTACCTAGTGAACCAATTTCTCAGCAGAGACAAATAAAAACGAGCATCCACTCCCAATGTCAAATTATGAGAAGACTTCAACATTGTTATAATTGACTCCATACAGTATCTTAATTGTCTGTAGTCTTGGGTTTTCTACTTTTGTTTGTTTGTTTGTTTGTTTTGTTATTTTTCCTAGTTTTCTTTTGTATGCTTGTAAAGGTGAAGCAGTCTTTGGGAGAAATCAGCGTGAGGAAGTGGTTACATAGTGAACTTTTTGGAAGACTTTTATTGACGCATAGGATAGATTGAGATATCTTGTGACAACACTTACGGAAAAGGAATCCATTTGCAATAGGTCAAGTAGGCTGTTGGTTTAAAATGAGTTTAAGATAGAGAAGAAAATAACCATGGTCTTCTACAACCTATGTTTCCAGAATATTTGTATACTTCAATAGTATTGATGTATTTAGCCTCACAGTACCTCTGTGAGGCAAGGAACTACTACAAACAATATATTTCACAAAAGGAACTGAGAAACAGCAGTATTGTAAGATTTTTTCCCGTGTTCACACAGGATTTGTGTGATGGAACAGGGAACTGAACTCCTGTTTGTCAATCCAATCAACATTTAAAAGCACAAGGCCACCTTACCTCTCTAGACCTGTATCCAAAACTCAAAATGAACTCCATTGGACACCTCCTGTAAACTATTCAGATGAATGTTTCCTTCCTGGTATTCTTTCTTTATAGACAGCAAGAGGTGGGAAAAAGATAGCAAATAACATAAAAAGAAGAATATGATGTATTTTAAAAGTATGAGTTAACCAAGCTGTATCAACATGAGTTGTGGTTGTAAGCTTTGTTAGATTAGGAACCATGCATTTAGGGAGCCTCTTTAAAGGTCTTCAGGCCAGTTTATATGACATTTCAGATTATATATTTCAAAATAAATCAAAACTACTAAAAGAAAATTAAAAAAAAAAAAAAAAGGCGACTCAGTTTTGGTGTGATCCCTGTAAGTTAAGAACTGTTATGTTACAAACATGGTTCTTTGAAAAAAAAGTCAACAAAATCCCTAATTCTGTTGCTGGCATATTTTCCTCAAAATGGCATTTTTAGGCACTATTACTTGAACAGTAAGAATGTTCCATCTGGTTGCAAACACTGGCATGTGGTTGGCAGATGGTGACAGGCAGGAGGAGGGAAAACTTGATTCTATTCTAAGCTTAGCTGACACTTCCATGATTTGGGCCATGCAGTTATCACAGAAAGCTATGCATCTTTTGCTTGGGATCAGAACTTCGTTCCCTTATTAGTTGTAGTGTATTTTCTGAATTATTTATGGTCCTTGGTCTAACCACATTCCCAGAAGACAGTAGTTCCAGGAATAATGTTACTGCTGGAAGTGTTTGGTTCAAATGTACTACTCCTGGCAAGGCTGTGAGAGGATAGTATGTGTATGCTTGTGTGTATATATGTTACAGCCTCTACTTATACAAGAGGATGTGATTTTAAGTATACTTATCTATTAGGAAGTCTGGTAGCTTTTATTCCAAAAGCATGTACAACTAGAATAAAATCACCCTAGAGGTGCAAGGCAAGGAATAAAAAGTTTGAAAGAATTCTATAAATGTGAGACATATTCTATATGACAAATAACCCATTCTCAATCTCATGCAAAGCTAGTGTTTAAAGTTACATAAGTCAAAATAATTGAAAAATTGAATCTTTTATAATAAGAGGACTCTCAAGTGTCACACAGCCCTAAATTCCCAAAGCAAATTCATGCTGGAATAATAAAATAAAATGAAAATGTTCTAAAAATATGTAAGTGTAATTTCTCTTCTTAAGTGATTCCACACTTTGAAGATGCATCTTATATGGTGGTTTTGTCATTGTGTTTGCTTGTTTGTTTGGTTGGTTTGTTTTATTTAGTAAGCCACTCATGTTATTTTTTTTTTCCATCTATACTCCACATTGAAAAACTGCTGAGAATTAGATGACACAATCCCTCCTATTCCAAAAGATAGATCAATTAGATGATGATTCATTCACTTGATTAATTCTGAAAAATAAGTATTAGTTGGAAAAGTGATTCTTAGCCTGCACATCAAATTACTCAGATCTCTTGGGTTTTTTTGAAGATTAATTGCTTGAAAAATAATCTGCCAAACAATTAAAAACAAAACCAAAATGAAAAACAACACAGTGGTATTCAAAATTCCTTCTTGTCTTAAACTACTCTTTTTTGAATGGTATCTCTCAGAATTTGCTTGTGGTTTCTTAAGAATATTTCATAAAACTGATTCATTATTTTTAATAATCTCTTCATGGATTTTAAATTTATAAGACTGACACAACACACCAGAGCCAAGCCATGTAGACACTGATTTTTTCAGCAGCATTGCCTACTTCTGTTGTTCTTTAGAAGTGTCCCCAGTATGGCATGCACAAATATGGCTTCCCTTTGAACATTTGTTTTCCATCATCCTTTCCCTTCCCTTCCCTTCCCTTCCCTTCCCTTCCCTTCCCTTCCCTTCCCTTCCCTTCCCTTCCCTTCCCTTCCCTTCCCTTCCCTTCCCTTCCCTTCCCTTCCCTTCCCTTCCCTTCCCTTCCCTTCCCTTCCCTTCCCTTCCCTTCCCTTCCCTTCCCTTCCCTTCCCTTCCCTTCCCTTCCCTTCCCTTCCCTTCCCTTCCCTTCCCTTCCCTCTTCCCTTCCTTCCTTCCTTCCTTTTGTGTCACTTACAGATTTTAATCTTATGGAGTCATGGCTAATGTTCAGTGGCATGCTTTTATGTTTTGTCTTTCAGGAAGAGTAAAGTACTGCTCTACTTCACAAAGTGGCAACACCAGTAGTGAGCAAGTGATTTCAGGGACCACTGGCAGCATCAGGATCATCAGAATAAGCAAGCTGTTCTCCCAGGGACTTAGTGGTGTACCATGTAGTAAACTGCTTTTCCAGTCAGCTTTAACATGGTAGTGGAGATGATTGCTCTGTGCTTTTGAGTAAATACCACACAGTACCAGAATTTCAAAATGCACACTCAGACAAAGAACTTGTCAAAGCCTGAGCAGTGACAACCATCAAGTAAGTTTTTCTTTTGACCTATAGGTAGATCAAAAACACTATACAAGAAATCCTATTGGTTTGTCGTATCTAAGTGTTAGGAAACAAGCATATTTGTTGAAAATACTTGATCTGTTACACTATTATGCTTTGAATTTAAGCCTGCATACTTACACTGCAAATTGTCCCCTCCCTCCTCACTTCTTTGGAAGTAACTTTTACATCGACTAAGTTTTCTAAAAATAACAGGATCTGGACTGAGGAAACTGATAAAAGATAGCACCCTTGGTAAGAGAAAAACAAATCAAACTCTTTAAAGGCCAATCAGCATATGTAAGTCGCTAGCTAAATGCAGGGCTGTTTTGGCTGCCCAGTAAGTGTGCGCACAGCTGCGACTCAGCTGTCACATGAACTATTTCTAACCTGGTCTTGAGGAACTGTAGGCTAGGGAATAAAAAAAAAAAAAATAAAAATAATAATTTTTAAAAATATGTATGTATCTCATACTGGGGAATAAATTATTTTGTAAATAAATGAAGGGTTTTAAAACCCACTTCCCACTACAATGTCTGTCATTTCCAAAACACAGAGGATTTTGCTGTAAGAATGTGTCACTCCTTTCCCCTGCTTTTGTATGTATACAGACTGCCTCTTTGTTTTAAATCTCCTCAGTGGAATTGAATTCCTCACATTAAGTGGCTGATCAAGAGATACCAACATAAGAGTGGATGCCAATTTCTACTCGCTAGAAAACCATCATGTCTACAGCCTCATTAAAACTAAACTTAGTCAGGATTAAATGTAGCACCTGATGAGGAAATATGCCTGTTCTTCAATCTTGCAGACAAAAGAAACATGTACTTCAATTTTAAAACCGCCTCATTTTTTTGTATTTATCATGCAACCAAGAGGGAAGATTTTTGTTTTGTGATTATCGTTTTTACAACACAAGTAATTCAAAATACTAACATTATTTTCTCTCAAATCCTGAACACAAGGATGGGTAAGGAATATTACATACTTATTAAGCAAGGCAGACTTTTCCACTTTCAGTTTTTGGAAACTGTGTTTGGAATTAGCCTCCTTTATTTCAAGGAGCTGCAATTTTAACTGTCATAACTCACAAGAGAAAAGAGGTTAAGCTAAATGAAATAACCTCAATCTCTGCCCCGCTATGACTAATTTTGGATATGAACTGACAAATAATACAATGTCTTTTAACATCTTGGAACCTACTCAAAATTGTGCTTCCCACATGTCAGGGTGAAGATTTTCATCCTTTGAAAATATGCAGGCAGATATTCAGACCCAAAGCATACTTGGAACTTCAGCAAAAAGACTTCCTAGTGCATTGACAAACCAGTGATAAAACCATTCAGTTGGTCCTCAGTTCATGCATCTAGTATTAGAGGAAATCTCTAAGACAGGAGGTGCCCACCAAGAAATTCTACTCATTGCAGCAGGAAGGATAACTTGACTGGGACGGTGGGAAGAATAATCAGTCTACGAGGGGCCTTCTGCTGTCAGTACAATCCAGCTGGTCCTCAGGAATAGTGAGTACTGGAATACTGGGCACAAAGTTCGTAGCCGAATAATGGTAAATAAAATACGCTGGCCTCACATTAAGTTCCACTCTAAGCTAAGTCTGCTTAGACCAGATTATTTGAGTCTTACATTAATTTAAAAGCAAAGAGGTCAGAGAAGACCTAGTATTTTTCTATTTTTTCTTTTGGTTATATGTGCATGCCCATGACTGAAAATTGATGAGAACTACTGTAACAGGTGTTACATCAGCAAAGCAATGATCAATGGAAAAAAATCATTACATACCATAGTTTTTTAAGTCATACCTGACATCTGAGTTGTTCTAATTTTATTCTACTAGTACAGTAGATATACATAGTCAGAGTAGATGCAGGTTCACTACAGCAGACCAGGATCCCCTTCAGAAGAACGGAAGATTGGTGGAAGTTCTTCACTACAAAAGAATTATTACAAAAAAAGATCATGATTTGCACAACTCAATTCACTCCTGTACAATTCCTAGATAAGTAAAGAAAATGGCCTAATTATTATCATATTGCTGACATTTTTGCTGTATCAGTTAAACTGAGAAAGAATCCCTGATCATGATCATGTTCCTTCTGTGGTTCTTATGAAAAGAAAATCAGCTCCTGAAAAAGCAGAGTGTTTAAGATCATTTCATCTCATATTTGATGAAGAAAATTGTCATAAAAGAAGCCACAAAGAATTAATACATAGAATTCCACAGGTAATTTCAATGTTTTAAATGACATAAAGAGTTAGTTTCAAGAAAGGCCATGTGAAATGCTTGCTGATTTCTTATTATTTGCAAATTTCTAATATACACAGCTAACGTATTTCTGAGAATATTTTCCTAGACATCTATACATTCATAGGGTATTTTAGTTAGTTAATTTTGTAGTTTTCTCCTAAGAACTCTTTTCCTTTCTGCATCATGCATGTCTATGTGTGGAACTGAAAGCTCATAAGTAGCCTTTTTTTTTTTTTTCAATGGCAATTCTGCTGCTAAATTTATTTCCTTGAAAGTTACCTCCTTTTTCCCTTATAAGCCAAAAAATATATTCCACATTATCCTTGAAATAAAATTAAGTGATTGGACATAAAGGTGGTTCTGAAAAAAACTGACCTCCAGCAGCGCTCACATAGGTGATAGGATAAAATGAGCAGATGCTTTTTCTTTGTGTAAGAAAGAATTCATAAATGGGCTACTTGAGAAAGTGAGTAATATTTTTGAGCTGATACAAGTCCTGTTAACAATCACTGCAGAACAGTGGCTTAGACATAGATGCCCCCACACTTCAATGCAAAATGATTGGTGATTCATATTAGTAAGAGTAGGAGCAAAATCAGAATAGAGTGGGAACAATCATACAGAACAGTCACTGTCTGGTTCATCCTAATATTCAGCAATATTAAAATATGATTCAGTTGGAGCTCATTTGTTCACATCACCTTGCCCATGTCATCACTATTCTTGATCTTAATAACCACCAGCACATGCTATTTAAATCATAGCAGTAAAACAGTACTTGAAGAAATCCTTGCAAGTAGTCTCTTCTTCTGAAGCAACCACTGAATCTTAGATGGATAAATGTGAACAAGTGTGGTAGATGCTTGTTGCCTGTTCATATTCATTCTGATGCTTTCCCTGCTCACTGCCTATTCCAAAATATCTTGCAATACTGCTTTTAGTGCTAGTTAGATTTATAGCTTTCTCCTGTAAAATGTATTTTTCCAAAGCAGATACTTTACAACACCACTGCTACTGCTTATACATCCACAATATTGTTTGTCCAGTCATTTGTAGGAATTGCTGTAAAATTCTACATCTTTAGACATTATCTGCACAAAAACATTCTATCTCATAATTGCGCAGTGTTCTCTTGGATACCTGAGGAACCATTTGAGAAATAATTTGAATAATTGAATAATTTGAAAATCCTACTGTGATTGTACCAGAAAAACATGGGATTCTAAATAAGATTGTGGCTTGAGGCACATATTGCTGTGGCAAATTAGGTATTTCAGTAAGCCATCACAAGAGATTGTCCATGAGACCACAAAATGAAAAAGAAAGAGATGAGGAGAGGGAAAAAGGGAGGGAGTGAGATAGAGAGGTAGGGAAGGAGAGAGAGATGAATGAGGGGTACTGGAGTAAGTGCAAAAGGCATTGGCTTCAACTGCTTCAACTTCTGATCAGCACTAGGGAAGAGAAGTGGGTGAATGCCTCCCCAGAGATGCTGGTGTCTCGTGACACTTGTGTCTCCCTGGCAGAGTTCCCAGCACCCAATTAGTCCTCGGTCAAAACAAGGTTTCAGAGTTCATGTTTCAGCAAAGTACATAGTGAAAGTTCATCCCTATTTTGGCCCTATAACACATTGTTTCAGTCTCTAGCAGGGACAGTGGAGCATTGATTTGCAGTCTGAAGACCAGAGTTGAAAGAAGAAAAGCCAGAAATATTTTAGGATTTTTTCTTCCTTCATATTTCCCTCTTTAAGGAAGAATTTCTTCTCCAAGTTATACAGAAAATTACGAGATTCTCTGTACCTATTGGATCCAGTCATAACTGATAATATGAAAGTAATTTCTGTGCAATAAAATAAAACCTGCTCTATCTGAGCTCTGTAAGTGAAAACATGATATGGCACTTCCATGGTTTTGGTAACATTAAATGCACATGGAAATATCATAACATAAAAACAGGAGTAAAGAAATAATGTTTCCAAAGTCAACTACTTCCCAAGATGTTGCTTTCATATGCTGCATGACACTCAGAATTAAAGCTGATGAGAATATTAAATACCTTCACAGGTTTCAAACACTAGAATTACAGTGTTTAACAGCAAAATGCTTTGTTTCGGTTTGGACTTCTGTAGGTCATAATATTTCAGTACCATACAAATATTCATGTAAATAAGTATAGATAAGGAATATCAATAGAAGACCATATGTTAAAAAAAACCCTTAACAATATGATTTTAATGTTATTGGTAAGGTAATGAGAATGTTGAAACAATTTATTTTAACTTATTATCTCGTGTAATTTTTCCTTTTAAGTAAACTGTGTTGTTTGGAAAAGATCAAAAATATTTAAAAATGCAATTTAAAAATTCTTCCTGAAAACATTTATTTTACAATTTCATCTTTCAAGTTTGACTGTATCAAAATAATTTCATTAAATATTCTCTCTGTTTTTTCAAAGGTGCCAGAAACGCATTTGATGTGCATTTGTGTAATACTTCTTTGAAAAGTTTGTTCTATGTTTGTTCCCTCATATACCACTGCATAATGTTTAGAACTTGTGTAAATTGAGAAAAAGGTTAGATCACAGAATCACAGAATCGACTGGGTTGGAAAAGACCTCAGAGATCATCGAGTCCAACCCTTGGTCCAATGCAGAGTACATGGGAAGGATCACTTCCCTTGTCCTGCTGACCACGCTATTTTTGATACAGGACAGGATACCATTGGCCTTCTTGGCCACCCGGGCACACTGATGGCTCATGTTGAGCTGCCTGTCAATTAGTACCCCCAGGTCCCTTTCTGTCTGACTGCTCTCCAGCCACCCTGCGCCCAGCCTGTAGCGCTGCAGGGGGTTGTTGTGACCAAAGTGCAGCACCCGGCACTTGGCCTTATTGAACTTCATCCCATTGGAATCAGCCCATTTTTCCAGTCTGTCCAGATCCCTCTGCAGAGCCCTCCCGCCTTCCAGCAGGTCGACACTCCCTCCCAACTTGGTGTCATCAGCAAATTTCCCCAACACCAACCCCTGGGGAACACCACTAGTGACTGGCCGCCAGCTAGATGCAGCCCCATTCACCAGCACTCTCTGGGCCCGGCCCTCCAGCCAGTTCTTAACCCAGCGTAGAGTACACTTGTCCAAGCCATGGGCTAGCAGCTTTTGCAGGAGTATATTATGGGAGACAGTGTCAATGGCCTTGCTGAAGTCCAGATAGACCACATCCACAGCTTTCCCCTCATCCACCAGGTCAGTCACCTGATCATAAAAGGAGATCAGGTTGGTCAGACAGGACCTGCCTCTCTTAAACCCATGCTGGCTGGGTATGATCCCTTGTCCATCCTGAAGGTGCTGTGTGATTCCATTCAGGATGATCTGCTCCATAACCCTGCCAGGCACCGAGGTCAGGCTGGCAGGCCTGTAGTTGCCAGGGTCAGCTTTGCAGCCCTTTTTGTGGACTGGGGTAACATTGGCCAATTTCCAATCATATGGGACCTCCCCAGTGAGCCAGGACTGTTGGAAGATGATGGAGAGAGGCTTGGCAAGTTCTTCTGCTAGCTCCCTCATCACCCTAGGATGGATCCCATCTGGTCCCATAGACTTGTGAGGATCCAGATGGCTCAGTAAATCACCAACTATTTCCTCCTGGAATACAAGGGGCCTATTTGGGTTCCTATCTCTGTCAACCACCTCCAGACATGAGTTGTCCTGAGGGCCACCTGTCTTACTGGTAAAAACTGAGGCAAAGTAGGTATTAAGTACCTCAGCTTTCTCCTCATCTTTGTTAACTATATTTCCCTCAGAGTCCAACAGAGAATGGAGATTTTGTTGTTAACTTATTTGAAGAAGGACTTTTTATTATCCCTGACAGAATTGGCCAAATTAACTTCAAATTGCACTTTTGTTTCCCTGATTTTTTTTCTGCATGATCTAGCTATTTCCATAAATTCTTCATAAGTAGCCAGCCCTTTTTTCCACAGTCGGTAAAGTCTCTTTTTATTTCTGATTTCATTCAGAATCTCCCTGTTTAGCCAAGCCGGTTGTCTTCCCCGACGGCTAGCCTTTCGGCACACTGGTATAGCCTGTTCCTGTGCACTCAAAACCTCCTGCTTGAAGCATGTCCAACCCTCCTGGGCCCCCTTGTTTTTAAGCATTGTTTCCCAGGGTATGCTCTGAACTAGACTTCTGAATAGGCAAAAATCTGCCCTCCGGAAGTCCAGCGTAGAGGTTTTGTTAATGGTTTTCCTTGCATCTCTGAGTATTGAGAATTCTATTATTTCATGGTCACTATGCCCCAGGCGGCCTCCAACCACTACATCTCCCACCAGCCCTTCTCTGTTTGTAAACAGTAGGTCTAGCGGGGTCTTGCCTCTGGTAGGCTCATTTACCAGCTGATGAAGGAAATTGTCCTCTATACACTCTAGGAACTTCCTAGACTGCCTCTTCTGTGCAGTATTGAGCTCCCAGCAGATATCCGGCAGGTTAAAGTCACCCACAAGAACAAGGGCCGTCGATTTTGAGACATCTGCCAGCTGCTTGTAGAATAATTCATCTCCTTCATCATCCTGGTTGGGTGGTCTATAACAGACACCCACGAGGATGTCAGCCTTGTTGGACTTCCCTCTGATTCTGGTCCACAGGCACTCAACCTTATCACTGCTGACCTCAAGTTTAACAGAGTCAAGTGACTCTCTAACATACAAAGCCACCCCTCCACCTCTCCTACCCTGCCTGTCTTTTCTGAAGAGCTTGTAGCCACACATAGCAGCACTCCAGTCATGAGAGTCATCCCACCATGTTTCTGTGATGGCAATCATGTCATAGCTTTCCTGCTGCACGATGGCTTCCAGCTCCTCTTGTTTGTTGCCCATACTGCGTGCATTAGTGTACATGCACTTCAAGTGGGCTGCTGGTTTCACTCTTAATTCGGGCTTTCCATCTTTCACCTCGTCTTTGGAGATACTACACTCCATCACCCAATGGCATGAATCTATCAAGTAAGGAAAGCCTCTTTGTCTATATTAATTTACTTGGTTTGAGCTGGACATGAGAATCCGAAATAATGAGAGGAACTCAAGCAAAGGTAAAATTTTCTTAATAGAAAAATTTTAATAATTGAAATAAAACTAAGGAAACAATACTATATAGACAAACCTTTTGGCTAAATGCTTTTTTGGCATTTATCTAGACACAGAGCTGTTTTTTTTTTCCTCTGCAAAATTTTGTGTCCTACATTATTCAGATACAGGTGAGCGTTTTAGAGTGCTAAGTGTTACTAGGACATTTTTACAAGTGTTTGCAAGGAGATGGAAATGCCATCAGAAACAGATCAGTATGCCTGCTTATAACTCATTGGCACCTTCAGGCCTGGCATGTTAATACATTTTGCAGTCAGAAGGACAGGCTAACAGGGAGGGAAGTGGACCTGGTAGTTCACACAGCTTCTCTCACGTTTTGGCCAAATACACAGTTCATGTCAGGGCAGAATGTGTGCTGGGAGTAGTGCCATTATGTCACAGCAATAGTAACCCCTGGGCAGGAAAAAGTGCACCCAAGGAGATATGTGCCCTCCTGTACCCACTATCACCTGCAGCCTGCTGTCTCCTGCAACTGTCATCTCCTGTGTCTTTGCACACGTACTGACAGTTGTGAATGGTGTACTCTACACCCTTGAGCAGCCTGGTGGTGGTTTACTAGAGGCTCTGGAGGAGACAAAGACCTTCATTGTAGCCCAGCCAAGAATTCCTGTATCTTACCCACAAAGGAGAAGAGTGACACACTGAGCACCGATGCATATAAGCTTGAAACACTGATCAGCTTGGAACACAGATCACATGGTAAATGCATGAATATTGGGTGGTTCTTCTAAGTCGCATTTATCAAATGCAACAAGTGCACGCCACCCTCTTGACCAGACTGGTGGTGGTTTGGTGTAGGCTTCAAAGCCGTCAAAGGCCTTAGCCATAGCCAGGCCTTGGACTCCTCCAGCTCAAAAGAAGCAGAGTGACATGGTGAGTACCAACACATATGAGCTTGAAACAACGATCACGTGAGAGATGTATGAGCAGTGTGTGGCTTCTCACAAACTCATTTTTCAAGGAATTAAAAAAGTTATGGATACAAGGAGTCTCACGCATACATTTCCCACTACATATGATTTGAATATGAGGCAAACACTTTATTCCATAAATTTGACAGCCCAGGTGACCCTTCTTTGAGCCCTTCATGCTGGGCAGCATGTATGGTGGTGATATCCCCTTGATCTAGCATACTTCACAAGGCTGCTCCTTGAGGAAGAGAGACACTTACCAATGACAGATCTTTGAGAAGCAGTCAGTATTGTGTATAACTTTGTAGTACAGTAACTTTGATTTTGTCTTGTTAACTTTGATTGCACACTGAATTGATACCCACGAAATATTACTTGACAGTAGGATATCCCTTACCTTTGGCATTTCTAGTATCTGTGTGAAACAATCCAACTTGCAGCTAACTCAGTTTTCCTCTACATATTTCCTCCATGCAGTAATTAATAAGTTGAACCTTGCCATCTAACTTGTTGAACCTTTTCAAACTGCCATTACCTCAATAAAACATATTGCTGCTTCTCTCTTCTGAGTGAGGTGCATTTTACTTATTCCATGACAAGAGTTTCACTAACTTCTGGAAATTGTTTGGACCAAACTTCCAGACTGGGAGGCATAAATCCATCAGTGAATCCTACAGCAGCCTGACCAATCAGAATTTCATGCTTCCCAGACTCTTGCACCTTGAGGAAGAAGGATGAACACTCTCTCTATCTGCTATGTAATTGTTTTGCTCATAGGTACACGTTACTGAATTCATGAATTAATGCAGCAAAAAAATAGAAAAATCATTTTAGACTATTCTGTACAAGGGAGATTGAACCCCTGTTCCCTGTTTCATTTGTTTTTTGTTTTTGTTTTTTTTTTTTTTACCTGATAAGCTCATAAATTAAAGCTTAATTTACAAAAGTAGATTGTTTTGTAAATTTGAAAGATCCAAGCTGTCTCTGACAAGAAGACACCTAGAAAAAAATGTATTATTCAAAACCACCTGTAACACTCTGAAACACTTGTGAGAGGAGCCCCATGAGCTTGTGTGCTATTGACATCAGCAGTAAATGATAATCTCACAAGTCTTACTAGGTCAGGTATCCTCTCTCATTAGCAGCAGATTATGGAAACCATAAAGAGTGGTTTATTTTCTCCATTACTTATAAATGTATGCAAATACACCATCTCTGTTTCAGGAAGTCACTCATGGTACTTAGCATATGCTGAAGAAATATTACTGTGGACTTGTCCTGTTTTCATCATCTTCCCTAGGCCTTGGCCCCT
Organism: Streptopelia decaocto; assembly: GCF_964273445.1. Taxonomy (NCBI): domain Eukaryota; kingdom Metazoa; phylum Chordata; class Aves; order Columbiformes; family Columbidae; genus Streptopelia; species Streptopelia decaocto. The sequence goes on from NC_138657.1 coordinate 43,749,584, forward strand.
AGAATGTCCAAATACTTGACTAGTGGGCCTTTGGTCTGAACCTTGCAACCAACCATGTTTATATTCTTCCACAAACAGATGAATGACTTAATTGTCTTGCATAAAAATTTGAAATAGAAGCTTAAATATTTCCTTTGCATTTCATCAGATGATTTTAAAGCAGAATAACTGGATATAGATACTTCCTTTAGCTAGTAAACAAGTGTTTTTTCATCCTGTAGCAACCTTATTTGCCTCTCGACAGTGAAAATATTGAAGACAATATGTCATCAGAAATCCAAACCTTATGGTTTTACACATCTCACTAGGAAACTGCATCACAGTTTACATACCAGACACTGTTAAGATCACTTATAGCCCAGTTTTATGACCCAAATCTTTAATGAGGAAAAACCATTTGAGATGGAATAGACCCTAGTGTTGTTGACTCACTGTTACAGACATGGCTTATTCTAAAGCAAAGGATTAAAAGTCAGATGATTAAATGAGGAAAGAAGGCATAGACTTACAAATTTGTTTTAAGTGTCTTCTAGATTCTGAGACATAATATCCTCCATGGTTATTTCTTTCATACAAATACATATGTGAGATATATCTGAGAAGAAAATGGAGAAATATGATCAGCCTTTTTTTGAATACTAGTGCATTGTTTGGTCACATAACAGGAGAGACAGTACTGTTCAAACAAGATAAATTGTGGGAAAATTGATATTATTTGTTCTCCATCCCCATTGTAAATTTGCTCTACTGTGAATTAGAATTTTTGAGTGAAATCCAGTCACTATAGAAGGCTTTCAAGTGGAACTCAAGCTTCTAATGAACTGATCAGAATGAGTTAAACAAATCCTTCATGTGCATAGAGCCTTTGATTACCATGACACCATTCCAGCACATCCCTGGAGTATGATAGAGTCTTCAAGCAATGAAAATTAAACTGCTTGAACACCGTGCAGATACAAGGAGCTGCTTCAACTACGTTCACGTAGTTGAATCAGCCAGATTAAGCAGCTGGTGTTTGTATAAAATTATTATAATCTACCAACCTTACATTTCAAATAGACATCAAATGTGTAGGGAGCTACATAAAGTTAATTCATGCCTCAATGCTTCCTATTTCGGACAAGACACAGCACAAATATTCCATCTTTTCTGTAAGTGCTCATAAGAAACTGTATTCTCTTTATTTTGCTAGAAAGCTCACAGCTGATATATTTACCTAAGTAAAATACATCTACACAAGAATTAAGCACTGACTTTAGTGTGTTGAGAACAGCAACCAGAAAAAAATGAAGTGGAAATGTTTTTGTTTGCTCTAATGGTGTAGTATAAAATAAATCTCATTTTTTGTTGTTCTTTATCTGTGCCCTTCAAAATTATGTACATTCATGAATAAGACAAGGAGTAACTAGAAGTTTCTGTGAAGATCTGGAAAATTTTTCATTTGCAATGATTTCAAAGAGGTTTGTTTTGCTTGAGAGCAAGGGTAGTTCCTGGATGTATCAAGCAGAGGAGGAATTAGGATCTGCTCTTCCCAAGGTACATTTTACTTTTTCATAGAATCATAGAATAATTTATGTTGAAGAAGACCTTTGAGATCAAGTCCAACTGTAAACTTAACACTGTCAAGTCCACCACTAAAACACATCCTTGAGTGTCACATCTACACATATTTTAAATACATCAATTACCTGTAATAATGAAAGTTCCCAGTTCAGGACTACCTTTCAGGACAATCGGAAAATTGAGGTACTGCAAATTATAACACACTCTTTTTTGGTGAAAAATTATCCTAATTTTACTAGAGGAGACTTTGGGGGATGTATACATTCCACTAATCCAAGCAATTAGGTTGCACTCTGAGGGCTGCACTCTGGCCTCTTGTCCCCCAGTCTATACATGCATCCTGGGTTATACAATCTCAGGTGCAGAATCCAGCATATGTCCTTGTTAAATTTCCTAGAGTTGGTGATTACAAGTGGTCCAGCTTATCACAACCTCTCTTTAAGGCCTACTTACCCTCAAGGGAATCAAGGGCTCCCTATATTTTAGTACCATCAGCAAACATACCTAGTGTGCACTCAACTCCTATGTCCAGACCACTTAAACAATTTTGAAGAGAACTGGTCCTAAAATAGAGCCTTGGAGAACAACACAGGAGACTGCTCACCAGTCAGATGTTATCTGATATATTGCAACTCTTTGAGCCTGAACCTTCAGCCGATTGTTCACGCAGCTGTATGCTGTACATTTTGTCCAGAAGGAAACTGTGAGAGACAGTATCAAAAACTGAAGAATTAAAATCTGAATAGTCTGAATAGTCTTTCACTACCACATCAGTGGTCGACTCTCTGGTGTCCTGAACAAGTGCTGCTATATTTGCTGTCATGTTTCAAATGAAGTTCAAGGTTTGTTTGGAGGCTCAGAGATATTATGGGGTGAGGGGGGGAGTGGTCCGAATTTAACCAAAACTGACTAACCTTCAAGTTTTTTGTGGATTTTCCAGTTTAATGGAAATGGTCAGTCCTTGAAACTTACTCTAGCCTGCTGAAGTGATAGACACCACTTTGACAAGAAGTCTGTTTGAATCATACAAACGCATTCAAATACTGGTTTCTAAACTCTAAGGATCAGACTATGCAGACACTTATATAAACATCATTTTAAAAGAGTTTTAAAATAGATTTCATCAAACAGCAAATCAGGCACCAGCATATCATTTCTTTGATTATCAGAACTGACTGTAGCCATTGGAGCTATGTTGCACAGCTTATACTAACCCTGTGTTGCAGGAATGTTTGCCTATGAGCAGCATTTAGTCTGAACTCAAGTACCTTTGCCAGTGCTTTCTTGGAAATAAGGAAACATTTCCCTATGTTTACAAACAAACAACAGACATTCCTATATTTTCAAATTTTATTTTTAATTTAAAGGAGTCAGATAACCTCCAGGTTATTTCCTTCCAAAGTCTATGTTACTATATACTGATTATCATGGTAAATTAAATTGTGGTCCAGATTTTAAAGCACGTGAGTTCAACTTAATTATAGTAACTTACCATATCATATATGAAGTAATACAATACAACAGAGCAACAATGCAAGAAAACTACCACAGCTTGTGCTTCTGCTTCTCTTGGGCAGTGCTGAGTCTGAATATAAGAAATGAGCAAACTTCAGGTATATGTTTTGTTCATTTTCTGTAATTCTTAACCCCTTGTTTATAACTCTGGTCTCTTATTGTTCAATGTCACTCGGCACAATTTATGTCAAATTGACAGACTGTCTGACATGTGACTTTATAGTCTGACATGAGGGTGTAATGAAATAATGAAATGTTAAAGAAGAATCTATTCATCTTAGTAACTTAGAGCCAATTCAAACATAGATAGCATTTAAGCACCATCCAGGAATGTGTGAAAAATGATGCATTCTTGAACTATTATTTTTTTCTGCAGCAGTTCAGAAACATGCTAAGTCTCAATCTGAGTCGATTGCACCCACATTGAATTGCTGACACTTCTTTGCTCTCCCTCCTGCTGAAATCCTCCACTTAAAACCCAGGCATGCTGTCACAAGTCATACTAGACAAGTGGAATGTCCTTTATGTGTTTAAATCTCTGCGTAATTCCATTATGCAATCTACATGTAGCTCTAAATTGACAATAGAAATGTCAAACATAATTAAGTGTAGCAAATCTTTTTCTACATTCAAAAACTTTGGCACAAGTAATTCACTGTATTAAAAAGAGAGTATTTGAAGTTTCTTCAAGCTGAGGATGACATACTTGTGAACTGAGTAAGACAAATATGAAGTAGTTTTGAATACACAGATGGCTTTATTTTAAAATAAACAATTCTCAAGTAAGTTGTCATGAGGAAAACTGGCTTGCTAAAGAGATTTTGTGAAATATATCTTTTTTTATTAGCATATTATAGCAATATTTGAAGTAATGCTTCTAGGTAAAAAATGTGATGTGAAAGACTGCTTTTACTGAAATGAGTGCACCAAAATGTTTCATTCAAATGGAAGAAAAATACAACTTCTTATTATGCAAATATACAAATTGTATCTGTTTTAATGCTAAAATTTATGTAATTGTAATGAAGATTGCATAGAGGTTACATGTTGGTATAAATTTTAGACTTCAACTTCAGTAATGTTTAGCTTTTTAAGAAATTCAGTTTCAGCTTGATTCAAAATCTAATATACTTAGTTGAAGTATGTTGTCCTGGTTTTGTCAAAAACAAGTTTCTCTTTCAGTAAATTTTGCCTGTCAGCTAAAGCCTTCATATTAACTGCATTTTCCTGGAGAACCAGACACATGTTTTGGTAAACCTAGCAATGGAATGCAAACTTATTGATAAGCATGGATGGACATCTCGCGAGAGGGGCGACGAGAAACAAGTGACTAAGAAACTGACCAACTGTGTGTAACATTCCATTCACGTGAATACTTCATATAAAAGTGGGAGATCACAAGGATCTCGCCCTTCTGCTTATGGCCGACCTTAGGAGAGGATCTTGCTGGTCGTCCCTGAGAACTGAGGCCTAGTGAGAGACTGAATCCAGCTCCGCTTGGTTGCAGAGTCTAATCCAGGACTTTGGTGGCCGGCTCTGCAGTTGCTGAGACTTTCAAGATTGGTTTTGTATATTTTGTATTATTTTCTCTATTCTTACTAGTAGCATTAGTAAAACATCTTTAATTTTTCCAACTCTCTTCTCTCTGTTCTTCTTTCCCTCCCTAACACCTGTCCTTAGTGGGAAGGGGGGAGAGGGAGGGGCAAAAAGGGGGAAGTGGGGGGGAGATGGGGTTAACAATGCATCTGCGAGGGTTTTATTGTCACCCCGCAATCTTAACCCTCGACAGATATTTGGCGCCCAACGTGGGGCTCGAGAAAGGGGTAAATTTAAAGATTGTTGCTTTTCTGCTGCTCTAACGTACCTTTCAGTTTTCTTGGCACGGTGCCAACTCATAGAGTTGTGATACTCGTGCGTCTGTTTGCTTCAGACATTATTTAGTGGTATTAAGGCAAAGTGAATTACATTGATTTAAAGATGTTATGGCATAAGTTGTATCAGTTGTTTTCTACATTGTGCTCACTGATTCCATATCTGTGTTGGGTTTTCTTTTTAAATCGAAGTATTCATTATGTAACAACAAGGAACTGGACAATGATCATGATGATACTGTGTGGTTTGTCACTGCTTTATTTCGTTATACTGCAGCCGCTAATGAATTTCTACTTGCTTCTGCTTTACCTTGAAAAGCCTCCAGGAGAGATTAAAGAGCAGTACGGCTCTGTGTTTGCTAATTGGTCAAGCAAATCTTTAGAAAGGCTGACTAACAATACTTTCGTTTTTTCTCTAGGAGAGTTCGCAAATGTTTTAGAGAATTTTGAATATCCTTGGAGTTTTGATAGAACTGTGATGGTGTTATCTGGTTTGCTGAATGTGTGTCAGTTTGTGCTTCTGTTAAGAGAAATGGCGTTCAACAGGAAGTTTGCGTCTCTTTGTTGTCCTGAGATTTGCGACGCGTCTTCGGAAGCTTTAGCAAAAAGCTCTCCTAGCCGCTCAAGAAAGAGCAAAACAGCAAAAGCTGCTGCAGCCACTTCGCAGGCTGAAGCTACAGCTCCTCCGCAGAGTTCCTCTGTCAAGACCAATGCTGATAACATTACTTCTCCAGCCTTAAAGGCAACCCCCATTCCTTCACACACTGGGCACTGTTGCTGCTGTAACCACACTAACCACTGTGACAGTCATTCAGACTCTGGAAATGAATCAAATGATGGTGAACCCATATCAGCATCAGTTGCCGGTTGTAAGAAAGTCACTAGAAAGACTACCCCTGAAGCAGATGATGGCACAGGGCCAATATCAACCCAAGGGGCACCATCAGGACAGGGAGGAGATGAAGTGACCACCACTCGGTCCTTTTCTCCAGGTGAGCTGAGAGATCTGCGAAAAGACTTTAACCTGGTTGCTCCGATGCTGGGACAATGGGGCAGAAACAATTGAATTGGAAGGTGGTGAAGCCAGGCAGCTGGGATCTCTGTCAAGAGATTCCACCATTGATAGGGCAATTTCAAGAGAGTCTAATGCCACTACTCTCTGGACCCGACTCCTGGCAGCTATGAAAGTAAGATTTCCCTACAAGGAAGATTGTATATCCCAGTTAGGGAAATAGAACACTATGGAGAAAGGTATTCAGTTCCTGAGAGAATTAGCTGTGCGAGAGATCATTTATTTTGGACCAAACAGCCAAGAGTGGCCAGACCCAGATATAATAAATTGTACACGACCTCTGTGGCACAGATTTGTACAAAGCGCACCACCTGCATATGCTAAGTCATTGGCAGGAATGGTTTGGTCATCATGAGGTATACAAAATATTACTGAAGTGATTGAGCAGCTCCGGAACTTTGAGGACAGCCTTGCTGGTTCTCTATGGGCTTGTGTCTCTGCTGTGGAGAAACTGTGTGAAAAATCTGATGACCGGTTTGAAAAGCTATTGCAAGAAATCAAAGAACTCAGAGAAGACACATACCATTCACGACCTGCACAAACCTATGTTTCAGCTGTTAGGAAAAGGCGTTTCCGGTCTCGAGAGAGAGGACAGAGGCAGCCCACAAAAAGAGGTTCACTGTGGTTCTTCCTACATGAGCAGGGAGAAAACATGAATAAGTGGCCTGGAAGGCCTACCTCAGAACTTCAAGAACGAGTACGTGAGATCAAAGGAAAAACTCCTAGGAAGGTGGCTGCTCCAGTTTACAAAAGGAGCAGAAGAGATTCTGATGCTCTTGAAGGAACCTCTAATTCACACCCAGAGACTGTGCAAAACAGAAATTAGAGGTGTCCTGCCTCCAACCAGGTGGAGGAAAGGGATAACAGAGTTTATTGGACTGTACAAATATGATGGCCTGGTACAACACACCACCAGGAGTACAAAGCTTTAGTGGACACTGGTGCTCAGTGCACAATAATTCCTTCTAATTATAAAGGAACGCAATCCATCAATATTGTTGGAGTGACTGGGGGATCCCAGGAACTGATTGTTGTAGAGGCTGAAATGAGCCTAACTGGAAAAAACTGGCAAAAGCATCCCATTGTGACTGGTCCAGATGCTCCGTGCATCCTTGGCATAGACTACCTCAAGAGAGGGTATTTTAAGGACCCAAAAGGGTATAGGTGGGCATTTGGTATAGCAGCTGTGGACACTGAGAAAATTGAACAGCTGTCTGATTTGCCTGGTCTTTCAGATGATCCTTCTGTTGTAGGATTGCTGATGGTTGACGATCAGCAGGTGCCAATTGCTACCACGACGGTGCATTGCCGGCAATATCGCACCAACCGAGACTCTGATTCCTATCCAGAAGTTGATCCGTCAACTGGAAAGCCAGGGTGTGATCAGTAAGACTCGCTCACCTTTTAACACCACTCACCTTCATACCCACTCAATACCATGTTCTTTGGCCAAATTGTCTATAATACTGTTTTTGAAATGAGTACCATTGTCTGATTCAATTCTTTCTGGCGTACCGTGTCGCCAAAGGACTTGCTTTTCAAGGCCCAAGATAGTATTTCGGGCTGTAGCATGAGGTATGCCATATGTTTCCAACCATCCAGTGGTTGCTTCCAGCATTGTAAGTACATAATGCTTACTTTGACGTGTTTGTGGAAGTGTAATATAATCAATCTGCCAAGCTTCTCCATACTTATACTTTAACCATCGCCCCCCATACCATACAGGCTTTAACTGTTTCGCTTGTTTGATTTCGGCGCAAGTTTCACATTCATGAATAACCTGTGAAATAGTGTCCATAGTTAAATCCACCCCTTGATCACAAGCCCATTTATATGTTGCATCTCTACCTTGATGCCCTGAAGCATCATGGGCCCACCGAGCTAGGAAAAGTTCACCTTTATGTTGCCAGTCCAAGTCCACCTCAGCTACTTTAATCTTAGCAGCTTGATCTGCTTGTTGGTTGTTTAGATGTTCCTCAGTGGCTCGACTTTTAGGCACGTGAGCATCTACATGACGAACTTTCACAGGCAGGCTCTCTAGCCGAGCAGCAATGTCTTGCCACAGTGTCGCAGCCCAAATAGGTTTACCTTTGCGCTGCCAGTTGCTTTTCTTCCATTGTTGTAGCCACCCCCACAAGGCATTTGCTACCATCCATGAGTCAGTATAGAGATAAAGTATTGGCCCCTTCTCTCATTCAGCAATGTCCAAAGCCAGCTGGATGGCTTTCACTTCTGCAAACTGACTAGATTCACCTTGTCCTTCAGTGGCTTCTGTAACTTGTCGTGTGGGACTCCACACAGCAGCTTTCCACCTTCGATGTTTTCCTACAAGACGACAGGATCCATCTGTGATCAGTGCATACTGCTTATCAGTCTCTGAAAGAGTATTATACTGTGGTGCTTCTTCAGCACGTTTTACTTCCTCATCTGGAGACATCTGAAAGTCTTTGCTTTCTGGCCAGTCTGTAATCACTTCTAAGATCCCTGGGCGATTGGGACTTCCAATTCGAGCTCATTGCGTGATCAATGCAATCCATTTACTCCACGTAACTTCGGTTGCATGATGTGGAGAGGGAACCGTCCCTTTGAACATCCAGCTCAGCACTGGCAGTCGAGGTGCCAGGAGGAGCTGTGGTTCAGTACCGATCACTTCTGAAGCAGCTCGAACTCCTTCATATGCTGCTAGTATCTCTTTTTCAGTTGGAGTATAGTTGGCCTCAGATCCTTTGTATCCTCGACTCCAAAAACCTAAGGGTTGACCTCGGGTTTCTCCTGGTGCTTTCTGCCAGAGGCTCCAGGTAAGTCCATTATCTCTGGCTGCAGTGTAGAGCACATTTTTAACATCTAGTCCAGTCCGAACTGGTCCAAGGGCCACCGCATGAGTTATCTCACGCTTAATTTGTTCAAAGGCTTGTCGTTGTTCAGGGCCCCACTCAAACTGGTTCTTTTTTCAAGTCACTCGATAGAGAGGGCTCACAATCTGGCTGTAGTCAGGGATATGCATTCTCCAAAAACCTACAACGCCCAAGAAAGTCTGTGTCTCCTTTTTATTAGTAGGTGGAGACATTGCTGCAATTTTGTTGATCACATCCATTGGGATCTGACGACGGCCATCTTGCCATTTTATTCCTAAAAACTGAATCTCTTGTGCAGGTCCCTTGACCTTGCTTCATTTTATGGCAAAACCAGCATCCAAAAGAATCTGAATTATTCTCTCACCTTTCTCAAAGACTTCTTTTGCTGTGTCGCCCCATACGATGATGTCATCAATATATTGCAAGTGTTCTGGAGCTTTACCTTGCTCCAGCGTAGTCTGGATCAGTCCATGGCAGATGGTAGGACTGTGTTTCCACCCCTGGGGCAAGCGATTCCACGTGTACTGGATGCCTCTCCAGGTGAAAGCAAACTGCAGCCTGCACTCTGCTGCTACAGGAATAGAGAAAAATGCATTAGCAATGTCAATTGTAGCATACCACTTAGCTGCCTTTGACTCCAGTTCAAATTGCAGTTCTAGCATGTCAGGCACAGCAGCACTCAGTGGTGGTGTAACTTCATTCAGGCCACGATAGTCCACAGTTAGTCTCCACTCATCACTAGACTTATGCACTGGCCAGGGTTTTATTGTCACCCCGCAATCTTAACCCTCGACATATGTCTATATTCACAGAACTCATGGAGAACTTTTCAGCCCACCAAAAAAAAAAAAAAAAAAAAAAAAAAAATTAAATTTAATTCTGATTTTTATTTAATCCTTATTTATATTCACAGAATTTATACTACTGGAAAACTACATTTTTTGGGAACAATTGTTGAATACATATATTCATTCTCATCTGCTCTTCACTTCTTGTATTACATGGAAGGACACTGAAGATACAGAAGAGAAGTCCAAGTTATCTGTCTTCTACATTGTTAGCAACTGCTGAACGTATACATTCCTACATAATCTTTATTCAAGCTAAAATATTCTTCAAGAGAAAAAAATAAGTTAGTTGTTAATATATAACTGCCTGACAGAAAAGATAAGTTCATTTTTATATTAGGTAATGAAGATAGAAATTAGCCTTGATTTTCTCTATTGCAGGATGTTTTATGCTGTGACAGTCAGTTGTGCCAAATTTCCTGGACCACCTTTCACAATCCCAGAAGCCATCGGAGCATTACCTCATGTACCCCAGCTAAACCATCAGGGCTTCCATAATCACAGGCTATCAACTGAGGAAATAAAGGAACAACATCATCATACTTGCATTTAGTGGAAGACAGGTGAATTATCTGAGTTATCCCTTAATTTAAACCCTCAGACAGGGCTTTAAGTCTCTCCAGATCCATGCACAGTTCTTGAGCAGGCAGACAGAGGAGTCCAGCTTTGCTGGAAGCTCCAACTTTCCACCTTGGGGTTATGCCAAACATATACTGAAAACAGCAACAGTGACTAACTGGAATTGATATTTTTTTCACTCTAAATAAAAGGTCTGAAATCTGACAGATACTTAGAATTTTTGCTGTGGACTGATACTTATGTGCAGATACTAATAAAAAATGCTTCCTATTTTTGAAATAAAAAAGGTAAGGAATGCTGATTTTTGTCTCAAATAGCATCTAATCAAATATCTAGCAGTTGCAAAGTCTCATGAACTTGAAGCAGTATGTTTTAAGTCTATTATTACTTTTTGATGCCTTCAAGTCTGGAATACTTTTCTAAAAAATACATTTCTTTTCAGTCAGAAATTTGAGATTTGTTTCAGAAATTATTGGCTGAGAGTCCTTGTATTCAGCTGTATATGTCTCTGGTTATAATTGTTCCTTCTGAGTTAGCTTCTTGTATTTTTTTTTTCCTAAAACTTTGAATTAAGAGAAGTGTGCATTTCCAAATAAGATAACAGTTTTATCATCACATTCAATTTAGAACAAACCAGATTTCTTGTATTAGTGATCATTGTAAGTTACCAATATTTCTTGCCCTTGCTGTTACATAATTCTCTGGGTCGCTTCTTGATCAAAAATACATGAAAACTTCATAATGAAACTACATAACATGCTACTTGGAAAAGGAAATTGACTTCCCAGATTGCTAACTTTGAAATGGCAGAAAGGTATTTTTTGGGAAAAAGCACAAATCTGTTACAATTCACCTCTGCTACTTCCAAATCTCCAACAACTTCTTTGATTTTTCTCTCATGTGCTCGTTCCTTCCTACCTGAAAAGGCTGTTGCTTAAATACCATAATGATTGCAGGATCTCTTTGTGGATCCTCTGTCTGCAACACTTGTGGGTAATGCATATCCAGTATCAAAATTACAAACTGAAATCTGAGCATCTGTAAATGCTAGTACTCATCATTTTGGAATATTATATTTTAATAAAATTCCCTATGTACTTTACTTTGATTCCAGCAACACTTGTAAAAGCACTTAGCTAACAAGAATACTTCATATACACTGTTTAAGTAATTTCAAGAGTTTTGATGTAAACAAAAGCACATTGCACAATAGAGTATTTATGACAAACTCATTTCACATCTTTGGACAACTCATTAGACAAACTTTTAGCCATGTTCTAGAAGCTTACTCTGCTACAGCTGGATGTCCAATTTCCTTCTAGAATACATGTGTGTTTTTCAAGCAGTGATTACACACTTAACACATTGGCTTCTTGCACAGTAACCTTAACAGATAGGCAGAATTGCCAAGAAACAGAACTCTGTTGAGTAAACAGCAAAACATTCACAATCAGAAAACAGTCTTTGTGTTGACAAGACAGCGGAGACTCTCCATATTAATCCTGAGTTTCCTTTTCTTTCTTTCCAGTGATTAAAGAGGTTGAGGGGAGGGGAAAAAAAAAAAAAAAAGGCAGGGGGAAGTGACGTAGCAAAGTAGTCAAAGTAATCTTTACAGAGCTAAGATGTTTCCAAATATGGGAAGTATTAGTAGAATGAATCTTAATCACTTGATCTGAAATGCAAATGTGGAACATGAAGTACAATAACTTTTGCAAACAGTCACCTAATTATTGTTAATAGTTAATAGAAAACATACTCCCTGCAACGATCTGCAAAATGCCATTTTCTCAAAGAACTAGAAACTACAGCTTATAATTTTTTAAAAAAGAAAAAACAAACAAACAAACAAAAAAACAAGTGACAGAAAACTGACTTCCTGTTCGAAAAACAGCTCTTTTACAAACTTTGTGTGAGGTATTCTAAGTAATTTGCTGTAGACTTCAGCTTTTATGTCAAGTGGACATATTTGGTAAAAAGGATTTCCAAAAGCAAGAAAATCCCAGTATTTAAAATTCAGTATTCAATCTATGTTTCTTTCTGGAAGTACTTTCCCACCTTATTCTTGTTGCAGTAATACTGCCCAGTCCTTCTACAGAATACTTGTTTTCCTTTTGTTGGATTGCACATAGCACTTTCTCTTAAAAACAAACAAACAAACCCAAACCAAGCAAACAAAAACAAAAACAAAATCAATCAAACAAACAAACAAACAAAACAAAAAAGAAAAAGTGCAGATGCTACTGTCTTCATCCCCTGTTGTTGCATGCATTGACACATCTACTAATTCTTGATGACGTAAATGATAAACTCTCTCTGTGAGCCACTGAGCCAGCCTGCAGACTTCCTTTCTATTTTCCAAAGAGAATGCCTCCTTAGGTGCATGCTTCTAAGTCATGACTTTTTTTGTCACTCCAGAATCTAAAAATTAGAGTTTCAGATCACTTCATTTAATGATTTTTGTTCATTTAATCCTTCTTGTATCAAAATTTGTCTATAAAAATAAGCTTGAGGTCAATAATTAGCAGGATACTTTTGTTTAGTTGGTTGGGGTTTTTTTGTTGTTGTTTCTTCACATTGTAGCTCTATTGTAGGTACAGTAGCAAACAAAAAGACTGACAAACTTTATTTTGGAATAAAACGGTTTGTATGTTTTCTTTGTCTAACTGAAAACCAGATGTAATCTGAACTATTTTAAAATCAGTTCTTCTAAGAGCCAAACAATTTGAAGCTATTTTTGTTTTAGAAATGTTTAGAAACTTAAATATGACTTGTATTTTTTACTAACTCCAGAAACTTTGTGCATTATTTTCAGTTAACCAACATTCCGCTTTTTAAACTTCATAATACAGCAGTACCTGAAATTGTTTTTAAAGTTTCTTCTGTTGAACTCACTTGGGGTGGAATAAACCCAGGCACCAGTACAGGTTAGGGGTTGACTTGCTGGAAAGCAGCATTGCAGAGAAGGACCTGGAAGTCCTGGTGGACAACAGGTTGACCATGAGTCAACAATGTGCCTTTGTGGCCAAGAAGGCAAATAGGATCCTCAGCTGCATTAAGAAAGGTGTGACCAGCACATCCTCCCTCTCAGTTCTGGGCTCCCCTATTTAAGAAGGAGAAGGAATTAGTGGACAGTGTCCAGTGGAGAGCTACAAAGATGATTAGGGGTCTGGAGCATCTTTCTTATGAGAAAAGACTGTGAGGGCTGGGTCTGTTCAGCCTGGAGAAGAGAAGGCTAAAGGGGAATCTCATAAATGCTTATAAATATCTGAAGGGTGGATGTCAAGAGGATAGGACCAGACTCTTTTCAGTGGTGCCCAGCAATATGATGAGGGGCAATGGGCACAGGCTGAAGCATAGGAGGTTCTATCTAAACATCAGGAGAAACTTCTTTGAGGGTGCCAGAGCACTGGAACAGGCTGCCAAGAGAGGTTGTGGAGTCTCCTTCTCTGGAGACATTCAAAACTGGTCTGGACACATTCCTGTGTGATCTCCCCTAGGTGAACCTGCTTTAGCAGGTGGATTGGACTAGATGATCTCCAGAGGTCACTTTCAACCCCAACCATTCTGTGATTCTATGAAAAGAAAATTTTTTCATTTAATGAAATTTTTTTTTTAAAATGTATGACAATCCTTAGGCTGTTTTTTAAAAAAAAAATAAAATATTTCACTGTCAAGAATTTGCAATTAAACATTTTATTATCTAAACTGCTGTTCTCAATTTGTAATCAAAGCTAAGTTTTCATCAAAGCTCAATTGAATTTAAATTACCAGGTTGTTTTCTTGCCAAAACTATATTAATTAGTAACTATAAAGCATTTTTTCTCATTCTGAGTTGAACCAAAACTGTTATCTAAGGATGAGAAATACAACTTCTCCTTCTTGTGTTGTTCATTTGACTGGTTCTGTTAGCATTCTGTTGGAAATCAAATATATGACTTAGGGTAAAGGGCACAACTGTGCCCTCACAATGTGAGAAAACAGAAGACTGTACATTGTGGGATACAGTCCAAAATGTGTATTTTTATTTTCAAATGTGATTGGTTTTGCTCTTGACTTAAGATATTTCAGTGCACCTTTTTGAACTGCCTAGACTAGCTTTGAGTTGAAGCAAACCAAGATGAAAGCTCTATAGCCAAAGATATATGTCCTGATCTATTTCGGTGATAAGCAGTTACATAACACACAAACTATAACTTTTAAGCAAAATAATTTTATTGAACTAGAAAATCAATAGGTGTTCCTCAGAGTACATAAGGCAGTATTTGCTTACTTACTGAATTCAGTGGAGTCCAGCTTTTACCCACAGTTGTGTAAATTGCAAGAAAAGTATTTCAGGTTTTGACTGGCCTCGTATATACAGTGAAGGGTAAAGGCACATTACGCCTCCTATTGGTACCATCTAGAGAAGTAATACAGCTCGTAGCAGTTGAGCAAGTAAGAAGCATATGGCTCTGTCTCCCTCTACTTCTTCCTTTTCACCCCAATCAGGTAGGAGCTACATCCATTTATAAAACTGTTCTCAGTTATAACTATCATGAACATATCCAATACAGACTGACCTCTATTCACTATATCATTGGTAAACCAGATATGGATAGGAGGATTTCCAAATCTCAAAAATTATCCTGAAGATTCCAATCACGATATTCATTGTGATGCATTAAGTTCAAGAATGCTGAAAATTCTCTTCTTTGGAACTATTTTTAATTAGCTGTGTGGCTAAGGATTAAAATAAAATAATGTCTATGCTTTAAACATTAAAGATTATCATACTTTGTACAGTGACAAAATTAAGACATGAAATCAAAAGAGGCAAAAATTCAGAAGGCAAACACTGTTTTGCTTCATACTAGTTAGAAGAAATTGTGAAAAAACATGATATTGTTAAATAATTACTTTCAGTGAATGCAGTTGCTTTTAGGTTAATTTATTTTCCTTGAAGTTAGTGACTTCAAAAGCTATAACAACAAATCTACATACTTAAAAATTCAGCCGAAATTAGGGAGAAGAAATCCTTTTAAGCATATGAAAGTTACTGATTTTTTAAGATTAGTTTACCTTTCAAGGAATCTACAGTGAGTTTTCTTGTATTAATGTTTTTGTCTTCTATAATAATGATAATAGATTGGCTTCTTTTTGTGTCAGTTCAGAGCACTACCTGAGTTTGCAAAACTAAACACTGCCACATCACCTCCAAAAGTCCTGAGAAGAAAAAAATAATAGATTTGCTTATCTAACAGTTTTGAACTGTCAAGTTCCCAGACCAGGGGAACGACTTCCTCAGGTGTTGTTCATCACACACATGACATCATCACAGTTCAGAAGTAGTTGTTTAGGTAGAGATCACACCTGGATGAATCAGCTGTGCTTGTGCTATGTGCACTTCTTCCATTACAAAAGGAAAATATTTCCCTGATTAGAAATCAACAGTGGAAAACTAACATTAATGTCTGAGAGATTTTCAATATCACAATTGCTATCTTCTTAATTCTGTTATAAAAGTCACCTGTAAGTTATACTAAAGTTAGGTCTGCTAACAGAATACCTTATACACTTCATATAGTCATGCTGGATTAAAGGCTCACTCAACATCTGCATATAATTCTATTTATAATTTTTACTTACTTAATTTATGGCATTTTCTAGAAAGAGGATGAGTAAAAGGCAGCTTGAGGGTCCCATAGAACACTCAATCCTTAGGATACCATCACTCATGTTAAACAGTCAGTATGTTGTTTTAATCACCTTCTGAATTATAAGAGCATTATTCAAGGTTAAAATATTTTGTACTTTGAACTGCAAGACATTTATATGCTGTAGGAATTCTCACATTTTAAATTGACTCTAAAGGAATAATGTCTGAAAAGCATCTGTTGTTTACTTTTTAAAAGATTGCATTTACCCACAGATGGGATGGATTAAACACCATTTTCTATTGCATCTCTTTTACTGCCTCTCAGCAGAGAAAACACCTTTGGGTGTAAAATTCTTCCCAGGAAACTAAGCAAGAGAAAACATTTACAGGAGGATCCCTGCTTCAACTTTGCATAGTTTAAATGCTTTTTAAGGCTCAGAATGATGAGGATGTTGGAATCTACAGAAGCAAGTGGTCGGAGGTGGGAATTAATCCATAAAACCAAATTATAAAAACAGTAACATTATTGTTCAATTTAATCTTGTAAAAAAAATTGAAACAACAAGTGGTGGCAGTTCCTATATTTTAAACTTTGTTTTTCTCAGAAAGCAGAGTACCTTCAGCAGTGTATTTGATACATATTACAAGACTGATTTTGACAACAGGTGATGGGCCACATAATGACCCTTCAGTATGTGCTGAAGCAGAGGACTTTTAAGATTTTTTTTTCAGATTAGTGAAAAATTTATCTTACATTTTGTTCAGATTGTCACCATATTCAGTTCTCTAAAATGAAGGTATTTCTTATTCAGTTTCAAACGTGAATTACAAAGGTGATATAAAGCACATTTTCCTGTGTTCCTTTTCCCACCTTGGCCAAATCTGAAAGCTGGGGAGAAAGTCAGATCTGGGTCTCAGAAGAGTAAAACCAGAGTTTTTTGCTGATGTGGCTGTATTGCCTCTGATTCATAAACAAGGTCATTTAAAGGTAGCTTAGGCTGTTCCGAATAACAAAGCAGTCATGAATGACCAGCTCTGATTTCAGGTCTGGCCACCCAATATTGCATGAACAATAAACTCATAATCAATCCAGAACTTGTATGGGTTTCGCTACTCTGGCTTGATCCCTACTAGTCAATGAGGCCTGATGGGATTCATTCAAGGGTGCTTAAAGAGCTGGCTGATGTCATAGCGAGACCTCTCTCTGTGGACAATGCCCTCAGACACATGATGTGAACTGTGTGGCTGTCACATGCAGGGATGGGAGTTAGACTCCTTGATCCTTGTGGGTCCCTTTCAACTGAGGACATTCTATGATTCTATTACAGATAGGGATAAAGCATTTTCTGTTACTTTGTTAAATTTCCAGAACCCCACAGTGCAGATAGTTGCTTTGGACAGTTGAAGAACAAGCCAGTATTGCATTTATGCCAGCCAGGAACTGCTGTGAGGCTGGGGGTTTTCTTAGCCACCCCCAGCTGTGCAAATGCTTCCAAATGAAAGGGAGAACCTGGCCAACTAAATTGTCATAACATTTCCATTAAGGAATTATACAATTATTCATTAAATCCTTGGCTTCCTATTCATCATTAGAAATCTGTGGGTAAGTAGAATAATTTGAGCATTTGCAGCCAGTTTACTCCAGGTGTTATTAAACTAGTATGATGTAACTGATATGTTACATATTGCTCGTTGTCCACTTAAACCTACATGGAGAAAACATGTTGTAACTCCTGAGGCCAGTAAGATGGGAAGAAAACATTTCAGTGAGAAAACTAAACAGTTTAAAGTAACTTTTTAACACCATGATCCAGACCATACTTTTGTATTTTATCAACCAAATCACTTCCTTGGTGTGAAACAGAAATTGCATTAATATATTTGAACTGTGAAGGTTTTGTCAAACACAAAAATATAAAATAATGGAGATGAATGGGTACCTGAATGAAAGAAATACAGATCCAGAGAGCAATACTCATAACATGGAACAGTCAGCCTGTTCACAAAGAGCCTGCCAGTGCACACCTCCACAGATGCACTTCACTTATTAAAAAGAAGACCAGATTAGAAAGTGAAGAGAGCTAACAACTACTGTATGCTTTGTGCTTGCAATGAAGGATGATGACAACCCAAGGAAATACTTTGCATGCCCTGAAGGAAGCTGTAGCAGCTGCAATGAAACACTGCTGGCATTCCACCCTTGAAGAGGAACATCACATTTTGAATCTGTATCGGTATCAGAGTGCAATAATTATTGTTTAGTCTTTTTCATAGTAATAAGATCTGACCCAAGGTTGGTAGTGTAGAAAGGTGTAAGAAGAGAGGCAGCTGCTTAAAAAAAAAAAAGGTATTGAAGCTGAAAAATCTTCTGATCTTCTGCCACAAATCATTGTCATTACCACATGTGCCAGTTTCCTAAAGCATAAATATATTGACACACTTCTCAACTGCCCACAGGAGTATTTTGGATTTTCATCATTGACATTAATTGGAATATTACCACGTGGCTTCATAATTGTTAGAAGCTACCATGGTTGATCAAACAAGGTCTTAAGTTCATTTTGCTTTTATGCCTTCCCAAGAGAACAACAGTGATTTTCTGGTGACAAACGTGCACTGCACACAACTTTGCATCCATATGCATATCTACTTTTTCTGAGAAGAAAGATAAAAGAAATTAATTCAGCAATAGTGGCAGCAACAGAGAGGCTAGCCAAATTGCCCAGTTCTCACATACATGGTGGAAGATAAGTCAGACTCCTAATGAGTGTTCCATCTTTTTTGAAGAGGGTATGTTTGGCCTGAAAGTGTGATGCTAGCTATAAGCAGAATATCAAACAAGCTTTTATTTCTGTGGTGAGTACTGACATGACCACAGACTGGGGTCTGTATTTGAAACTGAAAAATATTAAGAGATCTTCTACTTCTTTCAATGTAGGAATCACATATTCAAAATAAGAACAGTACTAATTATATTTTCTATGGATTCAGCATAGAGAATTAGTTACAGGATTGATTAAACACTGCTATGAAGGTCCGTGATTAAAATATAGCCCTAATCTTTTATCTCTTTTCTCCAAGTCTGAACAACAAAACTGCAGAAGACAGGGAAAGGGTGAAAATCAACACCAACCAGCTTCTAACTAGAGCTACTGTACTACTTAACCCAGCATGCATTCGCACACAGTGCACATGGCTGCAGGATCTTTTTTGTGACTTCTTGTCACTTGTATCTAATTCTCTACATTCCTGGGCTTCACATGTTCAGGAAGCAGGGCGGGGGGTGGGGGGAGGGACTGCGGCCCTTTTTTTTTTTAATTTGTATTTTATTTTGGTGAGAAAAATGAGTATACAAGTAACCTATTCCAAACCAGATTGTAACTTGCTTGGATCACAGATAATTTCCTTTCATGCTTTTATAGGGGCCATGATGTTATTTGCCTGATTTCTGTTTTTGTCAAATGCTGTGGTGTAAATAAATAAAATTTAGAGCAAAACGTGATTGGCAGTTTTCCTGTGCAAACCAGTCGTAGACCTGTTGCAAGAAGTACAAACTGGTTGGCATTTCCCAGTACTCCTTGGACCATCCATCTGTCTGTCTGTCTATCTGTCTATATATTTTAAGCTAATGCAGAGAATATCCTTTGTTTTTCATAAGGATACCTCACGGAGGATTTATCAATCAGCTTTATGGTCCTTTAGCTTGGATTTTCACAGAAACAGAAAGACCACCACTAGAGCACTAAAGATTATTTTTTTCTCTTCACTGATGTTGCCTCACTTGTTATACTTCATGTCAGTGGTTCCCAGTTAAAGAGCAGGGCATCACCTGTGAGGTTCAAGCATTCTAAAGGTCATGTGCAGCCTTGAGCTTAAGATAATAGCCTCTGAGGTATCTCTACTGGGATCTAGGTATCCCTTCTTTCCTTACTTCCTTCCTTTCTGCCTGCCTGCCTTTCTGCCTTCCTGCCTTTCTTGGCTTTCTTGTCCCTCTTTTTTTCTTTCTTTTTCCTTTTTTCTTTTTCCTTTTATCTTCTTTCTTTTCCTTCTAAAAGTTGTCTTTCCTGTTCTCTATGTTTTTAATTTTGCTACCTGAATTTTGCTGCCAGCCAGTGAGAGCTGCTTCAGGAACAGGGTGTTTTATTTTCAACATGCCAGCAAAATGACTCTATTGTTCCATTTACAACACACAATTTCCATTTTATTGTTATCGCTTAATCATGCATTTCTAATGGAAAAAAAACAAGGTGTACAGTAATATTTTTATTTGAACATATAAACTGTTCTGTAGTCAAAACATTACTGTGAACCTCAAAAGCAATCCAATCTGTTCATTTTTTGTTCTGTTTATTGTAGTCTCATTTGCCAGAGTATTTTTATACTACCATCCTGGTGCCTTTCCAAATATAGTCCACAACATCTCAAATGTTTGCCATCACATAAAAACGTGCTAATATTTTTTCACACATTTAAAAATTAATCTCTTTAAGATATTTTTCACCTTGAAGTTTCTATAAGTCATCAGTGCTTCAGGAAAGTCTATAATTTCTTAAAATGATAAATGCAAAATATTTAATATGCTCAGAGATCACAGAGATGTGCATTATTTAATAGATAATAGTTTCCTAAACATGTACAGAACTAAAACTCACAGTCTCTGTTCCAAAAACTACTACAATATGTTAACTTCAAGTACAAACCATCAATTTTATCGAATGGTTTTAATGGAGAATCAAGCTCAATAAAATATTGGCTTGCAGCTTAAATGGTTAACTCCCACCCTGATTTTGAAGATTTCTGCTTGATTTCTCACTACTTCTACTACTTTTCTGAGACACACAATCAGAGGGTTACTAACTTTTTTCTGGAAGTGGCAACAGTAATTTTGAAACCATGAAGGTGAACAGGAGATATGAACTTCACCTTCTCCAATCCCATATGAGAAGTCTATAAGCAGCAGAATATTGCATAAAAGGTGGAAGTAGAAAAACATGTCATTTCGCCTGGCTACATTTTCTAAATAGAAGATCGACTTCCACTTAATTTTTGAAATGTAAACCAGACAGCAAAATCCCAAAGAGGTTTATGTGCAACATGTCTGGTATGTGGAAAGGCCATAGCTGTATGTTGTCCCCTGACCACTAGCTTTCCATATTTCTCTCCAGTTGAGAGAATTGTCATCTGAAAATTTAGTACAAAGATCAAGAAACATTCTCAGTAGTTACACAGGCATAACTACAATGCCAAAGCTTTGTGCTGCTCCATTAGCAGCTCAGATCTGGACTGTCCTCGAGAAGCACCTCTCTCTCTGCATGGAGTCCATAGCAGCATTATAGTGAATGTTCTCCTACATCAGGCCTCATTTTTGTTCATTGGTCAAGGTGTACACCACTGGACCCATCTCCAAGATGTCACTAATTGCTTGTGTCAACTGACACCATCAGCGAGAAGAAGGATGTGTTGAGTCTGCACAAATGGACCTTAGTTCTCAATACTTGGAGAACAGGTATTTAAAAAGACAAAAATTAAGTTCTCAAGTACCACAAAGTTAACCCAGATTTGGTAGATACTTGATGTTCTTGACCTTACTTTGATGAGAAGGTTCCTCGAATGGATCAGGGTTAGAAATAAAACACCCTTTGGAAAGCAAACCCCTGATTTGTACAACAACTTACCAGAACAAGCAACCTCTAGCTTCTGTAAACCACCTCCACCTATGACAATTTCCTTCGCCAAGCTCAACCATGGAGCCCAGCCAACAACAAAAAGCCTGAACTAAGGTCCTTGAAGACTTCAGTTCTCTTAAATATTCTGCTCACTCACCCTTTAAAAGTGAGACATATTTAAGATCAGTGTAAGTTATATATATGAAAAATAAGTCAATCCAATGCTTTTGCCAAAGAGCAGAAAATTGAGATGCCATCTCCAATGACTCCTGATATTAGTACCATCATATTGGAATACAAACAGCATAACAAAACACAGATATTAGAACAACAAATGTTCAAAAAAAAAAAAAAATCTGCACTTCTTCCACTGACCAGAAAACTTTGTTGATTCTCTTGGTCTTAAACTTCAATTCATTTTTCCTTTACATCACACATGGGTTTATAACAGGTTATTCTTTTGCTTCCAGATTAATAGGGAACCAGAAATTTTTCACTTCTAAATTTTGACTGTATTTCTTAGTACATAATTGTCCATTATCTACGCAGACCACCTGAATCATCATCTCTCAGTCTGAAAAATACATTCCGGTGTAGTGAATACTACATTTGTTGGTAAAATAGCTACACTCTGAATCTTCTATTTTATGAGGATTTTAGGTACATTGTTTTGTGATTATGAACCCACCTCTGTCACTAAAATTCTTATTCCTCTTTTATTGTCAGTGGAATGCTGTGAAACAAAGAAAGAAAAGAGGGGCAACTAGGTTCACCTTTAAACCTTACGGCAGGATGAAATGTCAGTTGTTAAAATCTGAAGTTGGAAGAGAAAATTATTTGATACAGATACAGATATTATGGCAAAGGAGAATATTAAAAATGTGTACATTTCTATATACTCAAGTCCATGTATTTAATATGCTTTTTATCACATACACAAAGGAGGAACTATATGTAAATACTACAGTTTTTCAGTTGTATACAGTCCTTTTGCTGCATCTTGTTTCATTGTAAACTTTAAAAGTGTGAGGTGGACAAAGAGATGTTTCGTTTCTGAGAGTCTTTTTTCACAAGAAAGAGATTTTCATGGTGAAGATAAAGAAATAGTTGCAATGGTCCCTCCATATATTTGTCCTGTCCCAATATAAGTAGGAAATGTGCTAGTTTACTTCACATAAACACACAATTTTATCTCCTTTCCTTTCCTTTCCTTTCCTTTCCTTTCCTTTCCTTTCCTTTCCTTTCCTTTCCTTTCCTTTCCTTTCCTTTCCTTTCCTTTCCTTTCCTTTCCTTTCCTTTCCTTTCCTTTCCTTTCCTTTCCTTTCCTTTCCTTTCCTTTCCTTTCCTTTCCTTTCCTTTCCTTTCCTTTCCTTTCCTTTCCTTTCCCTTCCTTTCCTTTCCTTTCCCTTCCTTTCCTTCCTTTCCCTTCCTTTCCCTTCCTTTCCCTTCCTTTCCCTTCCTTTCCCTTCCTTTCCCTTCCTTTCCCTTCCTTTCCCTTCCTTTCCCTTCCTTTCCCTTCCTTTCCCTTCCTTTCCCTTCCTTTCCCTTCCTTTCCCTTCCTTTCCCTTCCTTTCCCTTCCTTTCCTTCCTTTCCCTTCCTTTCCCTTCCTTTCCCTTCCTTTCCCTTCCTTTCCCTTCCTTTCCCTTCCTTTCCCTTCCTTTCCCTTCCTTTCCTTTCCTTTCCTTTCCTTTCCTTTCCTTTCCTTTCCTTTCCTTTCCTTTCCTTTCCTTTCCTTTCCTTTCCTTTCCTTTCCTTTCCTTTCCTTTCCTTTCCTTTCCTTTCCTTTCCTTTCCTTTCCTTTCTTTCCTTTCCTTTCCTTTCCTTTCCTTTCCTTTCCTTTCCTTTCCTTTCCTTTCCTTTCCTTTCCTTTCCTTTCCTTTCCTTTCCTTTCCTTTCCTTTCCTTTCCTTCTTTCCTTCCCTTCCCTTCCTTCCCTTCCCTTCCTTCCCTTCCCTTCCCTTCCCTTCCCTTCCCTTCCCTTCCCTTCCCTTCCCTTCCCTTCCCTTCCCTTCCCTTCCCTTCCCTTCCCTTCCCTTCCCTTCCCTTCCCTTCCCTTCCCTTCCTTCCCTTCCCTTCCCTTCCCTTCCCTTCCCTTCCCTTCCCTTCCCTTCCCTTCCCTTCCCTTTCTGTGCTGCAGTAATTCAAGAAAACGTGACTCATTCTGCTAAGACTTCCCAAGTGAATTCAAAACAGTTATATAAACCCCAGTGTTTAAATCGAACCCTTAGCATGTGATAAAAGTGCTGAATAACTATCACATAGTACTATTGGCTTCATTTATCTGCTAAGCTGAAGGAAGTTAAGAACTGGTAAGCAAACTATAGATGATGTAATAAATGTCTGCCGTCTGACGTTACAGAGTTGCTTATATTTTGAACATTTCAATTTTACCTATGAGTTTCTTTTCATCTATTTTGTTTGTTACTCCTATGTGATTTTTAGAAGAAGTAATTCCTACAAAATCCTAATTTGCTGAACCACAGGGACTGCCACTAAATGGTAGGGTCAGTCACCAGTATGTCTAGAGGCATTTGCCTTGCCGTCTGGTTAAACGCAATAAATAGTGCATTGCCACATTCCTAACTGGCCACTCTGTGGCTCTGAAACTCCATGGGATTCAGGTTCATGAACCGTCCAGGTGATACTCTTGTGATAGGCCTTTATCACATGAGGAACACTTATCTTCTGGAAAATCCAAAACCAAAGCTGTAGTTTTGACAAAGTAGAAGATGCTGGTGGGAAAACCAACCAACGACCACCACCAAGTTTCTAAATTCAGTACCACAAACTTGCCCTGTATCTCAGATGAATGTTTAGCCCACTCAGTAGTGGACCGTGAGCCACCAAAGAGCTATTTTCAAGTCTGTCCCAGTACTGTCCAATTCTTAACCATGGACACCTGGGACATGGACAGACTGTTCCTTGTGTTTTCTGAGATACAGAAGAACAAGATATGGCTTGTTGACAGATTGTACTACCTGAGAATAACAAAACAGAAACTGAAATTATTAGTTTAAATCCATACCCTGAAGAGAAATGTGCCTAAACTTCAGGTGCATTTCTGTCCTTCTGCTTACAGCTCCTTTCATCATTTCCCTCTATGTCATGTGCCAATCTGATTGCCGCCCTAATTCTTTCTCTGCCACTTTATCTCGTAGTTTCTCAGCATGCCTCTTCTTAACAACACAAATTCTGACTTCCCATGCTCCACCCAGCAACCACCTCACTGATCAATAAGGGAGCCAGTCCCTGTGAAGGACTCCCCACACAGAGCAACCTTGATCAAATCGCAGTTTAAGTTTCCCCATTCTCAGCATTATACTGCACAGCATCTCCTGACAACCTAGAGGGAAAATTACTGAAAAGGCCTTGCTTTTTTCTGAATAGAAAATGTCTGCTTCGTCTAGCCCGGAATAGCTTCGCGGAAATTCAACTTCTTCACAATAATCAGTGTTGTAAAATCATTTAATAATCAGTCTCTGATGTTTTTTCTGATGTTGTATGAGGTGCATTTTCAGACAGTTATATTTTGTTAAAATTGGACAATGTTTCTTATAACCACAGGATCCCAGAATGTTAGAGATTGGAAAGGACCTCGAAAGATCATCTAGTCCAATTCCTCTGCCAGAGCAGGAACACCTAGATCAAGTTACACAGAAATGAGTCCAGGTGGGTTTTAAATGTCTCCAGAGAAGGAGACTCCACAACTTCCCTGGGAAGTCTATTCCAGTGTTCTGTCACTCTCACAATGAAGAAGTTTGTTCTCATATAAGTGAAATATCTGGTGTTCCAGTATGCACCCATTGACCCGTCTTATCATTGATTGTCTCAAAGGACATTTCCTCTATACTCCATAGCTTGAACATTAGCAAATACCACATTCTTCTGTAAACTAAGCTCTGAAATGGCATAAGCACATGGAGTCTCTGGCTGTTCTCTTAGGCCCTATAAAAAAAAAAGTCATGCAACCAGCATGAAAATTCTGTCCAAAATTGTTAAAGCTTGGTGCAGTGTGCCACTCCAGTGTCATTTAGTGCTGGACTTTGCATGAGCCAAGCATATCTAATTTATTTCTTATTGCCTGTTTAGTGACTTGAAATGAAGGGCTTAGACACTTGGAAATGCAGGGAGAAAAAAACATTGGATTTATTTATTCATTTTCTCACAATTTTGTAATTCTGCTTACTGTTTCAAACTATTTTTACTGCTATTTAGAAACTGATTCATAGAATCATGGAGTCATACAACATTCAGAGTCGGAAGATTGTTAGACTCTAGATTTATACTACATAAACAAAACAAAAGCCGCCTGAAAATATTCCATCAATAGAAGGAGGTGATGGTTAGCAGTGTGACTGCCTAATGCATGTTAGCACTATTATCACTAGAACTCATAGACCCATTTCTGCTTTTTCCCAGAAAATTTAAATGATCCTGCAGGGAACACACAGTTAATAACATTACAGAAATAAATGGCTCAATTGCTTCTACCTGACATCCTTATTAACCATATGAGTCTAATCAAATACGGAAGATTCTTGTAAATGAACTGGCACAGACTGACCTGAGGCCTTGTTTCAATATTGCAAACATAATGATTAGCAGCTGCCCAGATACTCTAGAAAGAAAATTGTAAGAAACTGAAACCTTTTTCTAATTCTGCATTTTTGTTGTGAAAATTAAGGTAACATGCTTTTGTCTTTCTGTACTTAATCAAAAACAGATACAGAGGAGCCAAAGTAAGGGGGGGCGGGGGGGGAAAGGGGGAGCAAAAGTGATGCTATGGTTATAGTCTTTATAGGGGAATTAAGTAAGTTTCCTAAAACAAGAGACACTAAGTTTCTGTGTTTTCATAAAATCATCTCATTATCATATTAAAAACTATTTAAGTTTTATATTCTCATTGTCTTTTGAAATAATTCCATATAATAATGTCATATGTCTAAAGGAAGACTGTGTCAATAAAATAGCCCATGTTACTCTGTTTAATTTCTGAATGACAACTACTCTGCATTTTTAAAAAATAAAAAAAAAAACAACACTAGGAATATATAATTTTTCTAGAAAATGAAAGCTTCTCTTTTAATTGGAAGCAAACACACTTCAATGTATTTCTTGAGAGTTACAAGTTTTACACACTATGTATGATTAAAAAAAAAAAAAAAAAAAAGCCAACAAAAGCTACAGGGAAAACTCTGTAGCCCACCTCTATTTCATATTTATTGTTGTTGGCATGCAAAAAACGAAGTTTTTCTTTGCAGTGAACATCCAACGAGTTCCCTTATATTTTAAGTTTTATGCAGCCATAGACTTTGCATCCAGTAAGACACGTCTTTACGATATGAGAGTTCTTCACACCTCCCTTGTCCAGATATAACTATCCTCCTACTTAGCCAAGCCCTGTTTCTGAGTGAAAAAAAAAAAAAAAAAAAAAAAAAAGTGGGAAATTCTCATTCACATCAGGATGCAGGCACCTGACATATAGGCAAGACATGAAACACTTCTAACAGGGTTCCAACCCCTTAACCTCTGACTAAGAAGATTTTCACAGATAGTCATTGTTTTGCTCTGTCTGAATTCTAAATACCCTTCTACCATTCAAAATCCTCACTCCCTAGTCAGACACACTTGTTCCCGATCTCAGCAGAAGCTTCCAAGGTAACTACATGGTGGAATTTGATGTCTAAAAACACAGGTACAGGAGATTAAATATCTAGCCTGTGGGAGATGGTAGCCATTTTTTATATTTAAATTCTTATTAGTATGTTCCCCCCATAATTACTGTAACAAAAATTACTGGAAAAAAAATAATGTTTGGCCAGATGGTGCTTCAAAGTGCCTCTTTCATTATGATTATGAAGTTCAATAAGGCCAAGTGCCGAGTGCTGCACTTTGGTCACAACAACCCCCTGCAGCACTACAGGCTGGGCGCAGAGTGGCTGGAGAGCAGTCAGACAGAAAGGGAACTGGGGGTACTAATTGACAGGAAGCTCAACATGAGCCATCAGTGTGCCCAGGTGGCCAAGAAGGCCAACGGTATCCTGTCCTGTATCAAAAATACCATGGTCAGCAGGACAAGGGAAGTAATCCTTCCCCTGTACTCTGCATTGGTGAGGCCACACCTGGAGTATTGTGTTCAGTTCTGGGCCCCTCAGTTCAGGAAAGACATTGAAGTGCTGGAGCAGGTCCAGAGAAGAGCAACACGACTGGTGAAGGGACTTGAACATAAGACCTATGGGGAGAGGCTGAGAGAGCTAGGGTTGTTTAGTCTAGAGAAGAGGAGGCTTAGAGGTGACCTCATCACTCTCTGTAACTACCTAAAGGGAAGTTATAGCCAGGTGGGGATTGGTCTCTTCTCCCAGGCAGTTAGCAACAGGACAAGGGGGCATGGGCTTAAACTCTGCCAGGGGAAATTTAGGCTGGATATTAGAAAGAAATTCTTTACAGAGAGAGTGGTCAGGCATTGGAATGGCCTGCCCAGGGAGGTGGTGGACTCGCCGTCCCTGGAGGTTTTTAAACTGAGATTGGACATGGCACTTAGTGCCATGATCTAGTAAACGGACTAGAGTTGGACCAAGGGTTGGACTCGATGATCTCTGAGGTCTTTTCCAACCCAGTCGATTCTGTGATTCTGTGATTCTGTGATTATCTACAAAGAAGAGCACTTACATAGCCGGTTACATGCACTCACAGTATATGAGTTACAATCTCTGGATAGCAACAAAGTTTAGCCAACAGATAAAATCCTAATATCCAAGATATGGCCATTTCAAGAAAAGAAATTTCAATAAAAGAGCTTTCAAGTCCTAACACAGGGCATCCTATGAGTTTTGGACACAGGGAGCGTCAGGCAGCCACTGGAACACAGCTGTCTGGTTCATGTACAAAATAATCCTTTCCATACGAAACTTCCATTTCAAAATAATTATGGATCTAGGATCACAATTCAAAATTAGCAGAATGAAAGTGTAGAAGTCTTGCATGTTAACCAGCCATGAGCCAAATCTGTACTGAAAAAAAAAAAAAACAAAAACAAAAACAAAAAAAGTTTTAGGGAACTGCGCAAGTCACAGGCATAATATACACAGACTGTGTGCTCTTGAGACTATATATAAATAAGGATAATACTACTGATCATTGAGCAGCAAAGAAGTGCAGTGGAAAAAGAAAGAAATAAAGATGTTCAAAATAAATTTCCAGGATCACAGAGTTCTTAAGAGAGGTCCAAGAATGTACCTGTATCATCTGTGAGTTTTCTTTCACAGAAAGCATTTTCTTCCTTAGGAAGGATAAATACCACCACTTCAGAGTCAGAAAAAAAACCAAACCAAAACAAAACAAAAAAAAGCATGCAGTGAAATAGATTTCTCATAGTAGTTAAATGCTTGCAACAGCTGAAACAAGTTCTATGTGATGCAAGCCAAATTCAGAGTTGATTTAAGTAGGTCTAACTCTGTTTAACAAAGTTGTGCAAGTTCGAGTTTAGATCTTTTTCATCATCACAAAATAGTCAACCTAAGTGACCTAAAATGAAATGTGTTTTTTCATTTAAGTTCTCCATAGTGAGAAAGTGAACATTAGTGATCATAACATAGGTATTAAGGTTCTGACAAAAGTGATGCGGCATGTTTGGTGTGAACTCTGACTCCTTGCTTCCTACACTCCACTGAGACCTGCACCTTACATCCAAAAATAGTAAAAAAAAGAAATACATCTCAGGGTCTGCATCTGAGTTGAATTTGATTGGAAGGAAATATTAAAGGGACTGTACACTATATATGTAAAGAAAGAGAAAGAAAAGAACCTGGGCATGAAGAAAAACTGCTAGGTACTGAAGAGCCAAAAGTTAGGCATTGTAAGAAAAAAAGGGGCTCTGGAGGATAGATTTGCAGAGCTTACAGTAACAAAAGTGTTTTGATGGTTTTTCAACTACTAATGAAAGCAGCATGTAGTTAAAATGTAAATGGTTTTGTCCCAAAGGTCGAAGTATTATGTTACTACATTACAATGCCTGCATGTATAAAGCATATTTGTACAAATAAGACACAGCAGAAAACCTAAAGGGCTCAATTCTCGGTTCTTTAAGGCTGATGTCAATGGTAACTCTCTATGACAAAGCAGATTCAAGCTTTCAGTGAGATGGGATCATAAATCGATTTATGCTGGCTATGATAAACTAGTGAAAATATTGAGATGAATGCACACAGCACACTGAGCAAACTGGAACTAAAATTTAGACACCTAGCTTCTCAGAAATTCTCCAACATTTTACCTTTCAGAAAATCATTGTATCTACTTTTGTGGTCTTTTCTCATTTCTGCTTACAGAAATGCATTCCCTAATTTCATAATAAATTGAATATTTTGAACTGGATATTGGATTAGATTTCACAATGAACTGGAAATTTGGGATTGGATATTGGATCGAAATAGCTATGGGATGGAACAGTTCTCACATGCTTCCACAGGTTTTTCGGGGTTTTTGTTTGGTTTGAGTTTTGGGTTTTGTTGGTGGTGGTTTGGTTTGGTTTTACCTATTCTTTTCACATCCTTCTTGGTTCTAATGACACACTCATTTTGTGGAGGCGGGAAATGTTTCTCCAGATTCTTGTCTTACCCTGTGTTATGCTATATGCTTACCTGGGCAAGCTGATGAGTCACCATCCCTGAAGGTATTTAAAAGACATGTAGATATGGGTTTAGTGGTACACTTGGAAGTGTTAGGTTTACATTTGGAGTTGATGATCTTAAAGGTCTTTTCCAGCTGAAATTATTCTATGATTCGATGGTTATATTTTGTATTTAAATGCTGTGAAGTAATCTTCCTATTCAGCCATTTATTTGACAATGTTAATATTTTATTAATGTTAGTCCCAGTGACTGCCTAATTTCATTGTATTGATTCACAATCTTATTGACCAGTAAACAAGTCTTTACACAAAGTAAAGAATCCTTGGCTGGTAAATGAAGTATTACTAGAGAAAGGAAATTTGGTAGAAAACAGCATCTTCAAACTGTATTTAAAAAAAAAAAAAAAAAACAAACAGGAATATTGTGTAAGACATATTTTCATTTTTTTCTATTACTTCTAAATATTTGTGTTTTCAGAATTTATGCAACTGAAAATAGCTGTCCTGAATGTCTGGCTTATGGTGTCTAATGTAGTGACAAAAGAAAATGTTCCATGCAATTTGCCTGGCTTTTTTCTTTCTACAGTTATACTGAATATATAACATGGATGAATAAATTTTTCTTTCTGACTACAGTTTCCATGCCCTCCTCTGTCTCATGGCTATTTTCACATACCAGTTGTAATGTGTATGAAAAGAAAAGTATCATGTATTTCTTGTTCCAGTAGGACAAAGAAGCTAGAGAACTGAGATATTTATTAGTCTTTCCTATTTGTTACGCAATGGATATAATAGAGAATTCATTGACATATGCTTTGTAATTAAAAAAAAAAAAAAGTCTTCATGAAAATAAGCCCACTTTCTTTCTGTGATTTCAAGAAGCACTTCAGGCTATGTTTTCTCCATTCTTCTTTACTTGGTGTACACCTTAGCAATGTGTAGTTAATATATACAACCTGAAATCTTTTACCTTCACTAGAAGAACTTGGGTGATCAAGTGAGTTTACTTAACTGACATGAGAATTAGTATCTAGGAGCAAATCTATCTGAGTATTATGATAATCATTTATTCTTCTTTTCCTGACAGTACTAGCTGCTTTTTTAATAAGGATACTTATTTTCTTTGAAAGATTGTATAAGTAACTCACATATAGTCACTTAGAAAAATTAAACCATTGTGAACATATTAAAACAGATTTCCTTTTTTCTTGTGCTTTACAAGGAAAGAAAACCAAGTCACTCTTTAATAACAATCTTTCAGCACCTGGCAAAAAAGTGCATTCCATGAGAATTCATTAGCAACCGTACAGAGAGCAGGTGAAGTACAGGTCTTGAATAACATTATGGAAAATATGTACTGTGGATAGCAATGAAGAAAAACTGCAGATGGTGTGAATCATAGCAGAGATTTTAAACAAAGTTTTTGCCTGTTCTTTGTTAAGTGGTAAAAACACACTGTGTCATTACATTGAGTTTAGATCTCCTTTTTTTTCAACATCTAGGCATTAGATATCCCTTCAAAAGAAGGCACTACTTCATCTTAAAGTTGTGCAGAAACCAAGGTTTCAATTTTGGAGAGTTTTTTAAATATGTCAGAAAGTAATCTCTTTAGGAATTAACAAAAAATCGAGCCCTTAAAATTTGCCACAAACAGAGAGTTTAAAAAAGCACTCAGGCCACTTTACTTGACCTCTTTTGAAAATTAAAAAAAAAAAAAAACATTTATTGTCACTTGGTTTTATTTGTTCGCTTTGCATATACTGATATGATTGTGATCAAACTGAATTAAATGGTATTTTAAAACAGAAATGTTCTTTTCTGAAAAATAAACCTATTGAAGATTTCCAGTTTTTACTAAAACAACATTTTAATCAAAGGTAACTGTTTTGTATGAAACCTGTTGCTACCAATAAATTGTCATTTTCTGACAGGAAACTCCAGTGGAAACTTTTAACCAGCTCCACTACAAATTTGCATCACCATTAGGAAACTTGCATTCACACGATTCAGGTGGCAAAAACCAAACCAACAAACAAACAAACACAAACAAACAAAAAAAAACCCACCATAAAATAAAATAAAATAAAATAAAATAAAATAAAATAAAATAAAATAAAATAAAATAAAATAAAATAAAATAAAATAAAATAAAATAAAATAAAATAAAATAACCCCACAGAACTATAAGTTCTTGAACACACAGCAAATATTTTTTAGTTTATGTGTTTTTTATCTTCAGTTAAGGAGAAAGTAAGCCCAATTGGGGTTAAAATACAGTTCAGGTAGAGCATTTATTTAGAATCATAGAATAGTTTTTATAGGAAAAAACCTTTAAGATCACAGAATCCAACCATCAACACTGCCAGGTGCCCCTTCAGAACATATCCCTAGGAACTTCATCTATATGCCTTTTAAACATCTCGAGGGTTGGTGACTCAATCACTTTCCTGAACAGTCTGTTCCAATGCCTGACAGCCCTTTCCATTAAGAAGTTTTTGCCACTATCCAATCTAAACACCCCCGGTACAATTTAAGGCCATCTCCTCTCATTCTATCACTTGCTACTTGGGAGAAGAAACCAAAAACCACTATGCTACAACCTCCTTTCAGGTAATTGTAAAGAGTGATAAGGTCTCCCCTCAGCCTCCTTTTCTCCAAGCTAAACAGCCACAGTTCTCACAGCTGTCCTGCATAACACTTGTGCTCCAGACCCTTCAGCAGCATTGTTGCTCTTCTTCATTTAGAAATGTTTGAATTCAAAGAGTAAAATCTGGAGTTTTTTGTGAGGCTATGAAGATTGCTCTTGTAAGTTCAGATTCTTCCAAAAGTTCCTGAGAGCTAAATGTCTAGAAATAGTAACAACATTTTCCAAATTATACATTTTTCATATTCCCAACTGTAGAACTCAACTTGGAAATAGTTTCAAATCCAGATAAACTACTACATGCATCTACTTATAATATTAAAAGCTGAGAATTTAACTTATAGGTGCCATTTAAGATCCTAATTTCTATAATAACAGTAGTAAAACAACTTTATTGCAATTTTAAAGCTTATAAAGTGGAGTCAAATAGATGTCGAACAGTGGATCTGTTTATTGTTTTATCCTGAAATTGCAACTCTAAACCTTTTTTCCTTTCTTTAAAGTTTTGCAGATCCAAATTTTAATATAGAACTCTTTCAGCTTTGAGTGTTTCCATTTTAGCCTTTCCTTTGCATGAATGCAGATTTTTTCTTTGGTATTCTTTAAAAAAGTTTGTACTTAAGTATAAGACTCATAAGGAGATGACAAATTAAGATGACTATTACTACTTCATAAAATGGAAACTTCTTTTTTTGTGACCTATTCTTTATTGCATTGACAGAAATAAGTAGCTTTTTGAAGAACTAAACCATTAAGTGTATCTTCTTTTAACATTGCATTGCTTCAGCAAGATATTTCAATATTTAAGTCAATAGGTTGAGTGTTCAAAATAGTAATGAGAATACAGAACAGATTTAAGGCTAATAAGTCCTAGGCTGTTATGTTCATTTCATTAGGTTGAAATAGTGATGCCATTTCTATAAGTTTCCATGACTGTAAACACACTGTTAGTGAACAAGTTTCTACACTTGAACAGTGGTTACATAACTCCTACAGTAGGAACATTATGGGTAGTAGAATGGATTTGGGCTTGACTTGGCTCCAGATGCCTTTTAGGAATAAAAATGTGGCAAAGAGAAAACAATAAGAGTATTTCTGTGTAGGTTACACCAGAGCTTAATTGTTACCTTGTGAAAGAGGAAAAGGGCAAGTCACAGCTTCCACATTTCTGTAACATTTTCTTTCTCCACTCTCTGGCCATCACAAATATCTGAGTGTGATTTTTACTAAACAAAACCCTGTAATGCTTCAGACTTGAGATACTTTTAGATTGGATTTATTCTTTATACAAACATAGAATCAAAGATTCATTTTGGTTGGAAAAGACCAACTCAGTCCAAACATAACCTAACACTGTCACTAAATCCTGTCCCTGAGAACCTTGTCTATATGCCTTTTAAACACCCCCAGGGATGGTGACTCAACTAGTTCCCTGAACACCGTATTCCAATGCCTGACAATCCTTTCCACTAAGAAATTTTTTCCTACTATTGTGTCTAAATGACCCCTGGCACAACTTGAGGACGTTTCCTCTCGTCCTATTGCTTGCTACTTCGGAGAAGAGACCAACAGCCTCCATGCTACAACCTCCTTTCAGGTAGTTGTAAAGAGTGACAAAGTCTGCCCTCAGTCTCTGTTTGATCAGGTTAAACAGTCCCAGTAACTCCTCATAAGACTTGTGCTCCAGACCCTTCATCAGCTTTGTTGCCCTTCTCTGAACTTGGTCCAACACCTCTATTTCTTTCTTGTAGTAAGAGGCCCCAAACTGAACATAGCATTTGAGGTGGAGCCTCAACAATGCCAAGTACAAGGGGGACGATCACTCCCTTAGTCCTGCTGGCCAGACTATTTCTGATAATAATACAAGGTAAGGGCTATACTGTTTCTGATACAAGCCAAGATTGGTTCACCCTCAAAAGTTAAGACAGTCTAATGTGAGAAAATCTTCTAGAGAATTTCAGCAATATTAAGATGAAAACAGAACAAAACTAACCCCTGTAGTTACAGAACAGATTGGCCTAGCACTTAATAAATAAAAAAGAAAGAGGATTACTATTTTGCAAAGAACAATCATGGTACAATTTCTGGGTTGAATTTAGAAGGCCTGTTTGCCCAGATCAAAAACTGCAACAGCATCATTTGGCAAACGGTTCTGCAACCTCCAAATAGGTGCTACTGTCACAAGTGTGTGGGACCTGGCATATTCAATATCACCCAAGAATACCTGACCTTTAGCTCCAATTCCAGATGCCATGCTTTTCCAATAAGTCCCTCCAGCCCCAACACACAGGTGTAAAGGCACAGATAGAAGTGCAACAGATCTGGAAGACGTGAGCCAACTCAAGCATTTATATGAAGCATTTCACTCTGCTTCAGCAGGAGTCTAAAAGTTTCTGCAATGTACACCAAGCCACAGAAATGTCACTGTTGTTTCAAAATGTGAACAGATCAGGATAATGGCCATGCTACATAAGATTTTTGCTAGATAACCTCACAGGCCACCTGGGACCCTCAGAGCGGTAGCCCACACAGCAGAGAACCAGACCCAGAAGGACCACAGGAAACATCTCCCCCAACCCTTGCCAGATCATACCAAACATCTGGTCCAAAAAATCAATCCCAGACTACTTAATGCAGAATTTGCACTGACATTGCATACACTAAAGTGTGGGACCGCTGGTTCTCCCTGACAGATCTCACCACATTGCCAGTGAGAGACAACTGAGCATTTCATGCTCTTTTTTATGCTGCTGGGCCAATTACAAGGACCACCAGGAATGGTTTTATATGCCTGATGAACAGCCTTCCTTTACAAGCAAGATGCTGTCCCAGCTGCATTTGACTTCGAGGTTTGCAAGCTCATTGATAGGGCAATGGTAACTATAGGTCACCACAGTCACTGAAGTATGCCTCAGTTTTATTAAGAAAGGTATCTGGGACCAATCCAGTTATTCCATCAATGAAAGTAATTTTTCTTCTTGAAATACACCTTCTCTGATGCAAGACAGCGATTAGCTCTCCACTTACACTCCCATTCAGTATAACCTCTCCTAGTGTACCCCTGGATTAGGGTTATTGGTTTAGGTATTCAGATATCTCAACTTTATTTGCCATTGCCATTACCAAACAATTTTTCCTGATTGACTTCTAGGTTATTAGAGAAATATAATAATTCCTCTTTCATTAGCTGCAAGGTGAGAACTTAGAAGTCTTTGTAGCAGTTAGACCCTGGCCAGTAGCCACTTACTCACTTGTCCACTGTCCAACAAGACAGGTAAGAATAGGAAGAGCAAAAGTGGGAAAACTTGAGGGTCAAGATAAAGAAAGTTTAATAAATGAAGGAAAGAGGAAGTTTTAAAAATTAAAAAAAAAAAAAAAAGTAACAGACCAAAGGCCAGCCTGTCTCTGAGCAGTGACTACCTCCTGAAACTCCGTTCCTCTCAATTTTCATTTCTGAACACAATGTTATGTGGCAGGAAATATCTGTTTCCTCAACCTGGGTCAATTGTGCAGGTCATATCTACTCCCAACATTTTTCCCTCTCCCAGTTAAGTCCTGAGGGAGTGCAGAGGGGGAAAAAGTGAAACCCTTGGCACTAGGCAAGCACTGTTCATCAACAAACAGAATTTTGCTGTGTTAACAACACAGTATTGTCACAAGTCCAAAGCATAACACCATACAGGACACTATGAAGATAATTAACTTCGTCCAAGCCAAACTCAATACAGTTGGAAATGTTTCCAGGAGCAGTTGGGCTTATGCAGTACTTCAGTAGACAGCCAGTCTTACTCATGTATTATTTATTGCTCTGCCTCTTGACCATGAGGACAGCAGAGTTTTAAAACAATAGTTCTCCAAATAACACCAAGTAGAAGAAACCACAAGGCATAACCTCAGTGAAGCCAAAATTCCTTTCTCTTCCACTGTCTCAAATACATCTCAAATACAAATAATATTGTGTCTAATTTCTGTGTTCAGTGATACCAAGAATAAGGACATTTTTATCTAATCAAACACCGTTCTCATCAGGGACACTCTCTGTAGCATTGCCATTCCTATGGAGTGTCTAATGACTTTTAGCACAGTCCTCAGTCAACAAGTCTCTCTTTCTTGGCTGAAAATTTGAGATCCACAAATTCTCTCCCTCACGTTACAGTATTTTTATATGGACAGCAATAGCAAAGAACTTTCCTGGCCATGAAATAGAGCGTAAGCTGACTTTCAGACAGAAAACATATGACTACACCATGTTAAAAGAGCTCAATATTTTTGAGCAGCCAAAAATAGCCTTACAACATGTAGTTGGAAGTTCCAAATGTGTGACTAATGAAATTATTTTTATTAATATTTAGTTTCTACAAAATTGTGTAGGCCAGTCCAGCCATATCAGTCTGAGGCTCAGCTGTCACAAAACAAAGCTGCCGGAATATGTCTTAGCACTAGAATGAATACAGACACTTCAGAGAAAGGAAAGTATTGTGAAAAAAAAAAAAAAAAATCTAAGACTTAAAGCTTTCCAAAAGGGTCACTCTCTATATATGTGCCTGTAATCTGGAAAAGAGAATTCTGGGAATGCATCAATCAATCTGCTCTCACAGGCTGTATAAACAAATACACAGCTACAATTTACACATAGCTATTCACACACATATATGTACTCAGTGTATATATAAGCTGTATATTATTATCTTACACAAAGGTGACTCATCCACCTTTATTAAAATATAAAATATATTAGAGATCTGCAACCATTTTTCATCGTGATTAAAGCTTCAGTGGGACCATACACATGACAAAATGAAGAAGAGTTTTAAAATTTACTCCAAAGTAGTTACACAAATTGGTGTAACCAAAACTGAGGTTAGAAAAGAGTCTCTCATATTCTGAAAAGATTTCATGAAACTTTTTCAAGCTTCTTCAGATGTTGAACACCCTCAACAACAACCTGGATCCAGTTCCTGGAGGACCCGGGTAATTATAGACCGGTCAGCCTCACCTCTGTCCCTGGGAAAGTAATGGAACAGCTTGTCCTTGGTGCCATCTCAAGGCATATCAAGGATAAGAGGGTTATTAGGGGCAGTCAGCATGGCTTTACCAAGGGTAGGTCATGCTTGACCAACCTCATAGCCTTTTATGAGAATGTAACAAGGTGGATGGATGATGGCAGAGCAGTGGATGTGGTCTACCTTGACTTCAGTAAAGCCTTTGACACAGTCTCCCACAGCATCCTCACAGCTAAGTTGAGGAGGTGTGGTCTAGACAATAGAGTAGTGAGGTGGGTTGCAAACTGGCTTAGGGAGAGAAGCCAGAGAGTGGTAGTCAATGGTGCGGAGTCTAGTTGGAGGCCAGTATCTAGTGGAGTGCCTCAGGGGTCAGTGCTGGGGCCAATATTATTCAATATATTCATTAACGATTTGGACGAGGGAATTGAGTGTACTATCAGCAAGTTTGCTGATGACACCAAGCTGGGAGGAGTGGCTGACACGCCGGAGGGCTGTGCTGCCATCCAGCGGGACCTGGACAGGCTGGAGAGTTGGGCGGGGAATAATCTAATGAAATTTAACAAGGGCAAGTGTAGAGTCCTGCATCTGGGCAGGAACAACCCCAGGTTCCAGTATAGGTTGGGAGATTACATATTAGAGAGCAGTGTAGGGGAAAGGGACCTGGGGGTCCTGGTGGACAACAGGATGACCATGAGCCAGCACTGTGCCCTTGTGGCCAGGAAGGCCAATGGCATCCTGGGGTGTATTAGAAGGGGGGTGGTTAGTAGATCGAGAGAGGTCCTCCTTCCCCTCTACTCCACCCTGGTGAGACCACACCTGGAATATTGTGTCCAGTTCTGGGCCCCTCAGTTCAAGAAGGACAGGAAACTGCTGGAGAGGGTCCAGCGTAGGGCAACCAAGATGATTAAGGGAGTGGAGCACCTCCCTTAGGAAGAAAGGCTGAGGGAGCTGGGTCTCTTTAGTTTGGAGAAGAGGAGACTAAGGGGGGACCTTATTAATGTTTATAAATATATAAAGGGTGAGTGCCATGGGGATGGAGCCAGGCTCTTCTCGGTGGCAAACAATGATAGGACAAGGGGTAATGGGATCAAGCTGGAACACAAGAGGTTCCACTTAAATTTGAGAAGAAACTTCTTCTCAGTGAGGGTGACAGAGCACTGGAACAGGCTGCCCAGGGAAGTGGTGGAGTCTCCTTCTCTGGAGACATTCAAAACCCGCCTGGACATGTTCCTGTGCGACCTCACCTAGGTGTTCCTGCTCCAGCAGGGGGATTGGACTAGATGATCTTTTGAGGTCCCTTCCAATCCCAAACATACTGTGATACTGTGATACAACAAGAAGGAATGGTCAAAGCCCTGGAGGGAAGGGCTGCCAGTTCAGAAAACTTCAGTAAATTGGAAGAAAGGTCTGACAGAAATGGCATGAAACAAAGCCAGATAGAAGTCTCGCACCCTTAATGGACCAGCTCCATGCAGCTGGGGACCAAGTAACTAGGGCAATTCTTTACAAGAAAGGACCTGGTAGAGTGTTAGCTCAACTCAAGTTTGCAGTGCTACCGTAGAACAAGGAAGACTAGACAGATCCTGCACTGCATTAGCAAAAGCACAGACAAGAACTTAAGGACAGTGATAACTTCCCTCTAATCAACACTGATGAGGCCATTTTTGACATACAGTTGTGGGTTCCCCTCTGCAACAAATGAGAGTTCAGTAGCTGGCTGCTAGGATTATTAGACAGCTGGAGCACAGTAGACATGAGAAGAGAAAGGGGAAACACTTCTGCCTGTTCGTCCTGGAAAAGAGGTAGAAGGAAATTCTATTGCTGCCTTCACGTACTTAGGGTTTGTTATAGAGAAGACAGTCAGATGCTTCTCAGGCATGCACAGAGAGAGTATGAATGGCAATATTAACAAGCCACAACATGTGAAATTCCAATTAGATGGAAGGAAGACAACATTTCATAATGCTAGCAGTCAAGCACGTATCTCCCCCAAAAAGTTTTACAATATCTGTCTTTATAGATCTTTAAAAATAGCTGGACTATGAGCTAAGCAACCTGATCAATCTCTGAAGCCACTTCTCCTTGAAGTAGAACTAGGAATTAGATGCTCTCCAGAGGTCTCTTCCAGAATGATTTATTCTATGATTTTCTGTTTTGTCTGGAAGGAAAATTGCATTATTAGGGAGGAAAATTCACAGAAATTCAGCTCAACATAACCACAAACTGTATAGTGAAGAGCTTTATAGTCCTTAATAGGCAAAACAGGCAGTCTTATATTCCTCAATTTCTTGGGTTTGTTTGTTTTTAAATAAATTTTTCTGATACCAAGAATGCACTGCCTAGAAGCAATTTTCATCCAAATCAAAGAGAATAGAGAAATAATGTGATAATATTAT
This sequence comes from Streptopelia decaocto, assembly GCF_964273445.1. NCBI lineage: Eukaryota > Metazoa > Chordata > Aves > Columbiformes > Columbidae > Streptopelia > Streptopelia decaocto. Next base: position 43,789,860 of record NC_138657.1, read on the forward strand.
GAAAGGATAGAGGTATTGCTCAATTAGCCTAACATAGGATACATACTAATACATACCCAAAATAGGCTTCGGGATCAATGGTAACCCGTAGCCTTTCCAATGCTTCCCCTTCCGAGGGTGACCAGGATTTTCTGACAGGGTATTGCCCTTCTTTTTTTTTTCCAGAAATGTCACTTTCTGTATCTTGAAGAATGGAAGGAGGGGTCTCATCATTACCTCATGAGGTAGAATGTTATCAGCTCGTCCTTTTCTGCCCAACATATGAAAAAGCTGGGATATCTAAACCCAGGTCTCCTGGGAAGGTAAATGCAGCTGCATGCGGATGAAATGCTCCATAACACCATTTATATAGCAAAAATACCATGTACTTAGCAGGTAAAGAATTGATTCATTATCCCAAACTAATGGCAATGTTTAAAGCAGCTTGATAACAAATAAGATAGGATAATCATGGTATGAAAATTTTCACATACTGTTATTGAACATTACTTAGTACATTCCACCTGAAACACATTCCAGTGAAAGCTCATTAGAGAAACTGTGACAAGATAGAACTCTGGAATGTCTATGTGTACGTGACCTCAAAATCAGAACTTTATATTCAAAAGTGCAAGGACAAATGAACAAAATATATAGCATTGCATTTCATCAGTAACGTTCTTATGGAAATTAGAACTTCAGAATTGAGCGAAAATCAGGAATTTACAAATATTTTCATATTTCATTATTTCAATATTTCATTAAATATACTGGCACAATAAAAGCCTAAACGCAACTGGGTTTTACCACTTGTGAATTTTTCTTCTGTCTTTTATTTCTTCTTTCACTATTTCTTGTTTTCTTTTTTTTCCCATTCTGTCTTTTTAATTTCCCACAAACATTTTGCCTGAAAGAATTATTACAAGAAGTTAATGAAAAACAAAACACTTACGCAGAAAGCTAACCACAATATAAAGATGCAACATGTAGTTTAATCCACTGCAGAATGAGATATTTATGTCTAAATTTTACCTTTCTTACTTTAGCATTTAAATATACCTAACATAAACATCCTTATGTCCTTACATAGCTCTTCTCCTTTCATGCAGACTCCATTTTGGATGCTAACAGAAATTTACTCAGTCAAAGAAAAAAAATGTTATATTCAAGCTTTTCATCACATACTTAGAGACTGATTACTACTGTGGTTTTCTCTCCAAGGAGGATAACTATTACTGTGACAGAAAAATTTTATTGGATGCAATTTGCCAAATGATTAGTCATCATTTGGTGAGTTTTATGTACTTGAAATACTTCATATTTAAATAGACTACAACGTTTCACATGATGAAAATGGAGGTATTTACTGAGCTAACATAAAAAACTTCATAACTAAAGGTAATGATAAAGAATACTTTTTTTCAGAATTCTAAAGAAAGACAGGAAACAACAACATAGATTTGGTAAGATTTGTAGGACAATCATAGAAGTGCTAACTGTAGAAAGTCAAGATCTGTATTTCATGTCCTTTTTTTCATTTGGATTGTTCAAAGTTGAGATGCTTCAATGAAATTATCTCCTGGTTTTTTAATCTTTACAAATTGAAAGAATGGAACTAAATCCGTAACTCATCTGTATTTAAGAATCAGCAAGTTTGCTGATGACACCAAGCTGGGAGGAGTGGCTGACACGCCGGAGGGCTGTGCTGCCATCCAGCGGGACCTGGACAGGCTGGAGAGTTGGGTGGGGAATAACCTAATGAAATTTAACAAGGGCAAGTGTAGAGTCCTGCATCTGGGCAGGAACAACCCCAGGTTCCAGTATAGGTTGGGAGATTACATATTAGAGAGCAGTGTAGGGGAAAGGGACCTGGGGGTCCTGGTGGACAACAGGATGACCATGAGCCAGCACTGTGCCCTTGTGGCCAGGAAGGCCAATGGCATCCTGGGGTGTATTAGAAGGGGGGTGGTTAGTAGATCGAGAGAGGTCCTCCTTCCCCTCTACTCCGCCCTGGTGAGACCACATCTGGAATATTGTGTCCAGTTCTGGGCCCCTCAGTTCAAGAAGGACAGGGAACTGCTGGAGAGGGTCCAGCGTAGGGCAACCAAGATGATTAAGGGAGTGGAGCACCTCCCTTAGGAAGAAAGGCTGAGGGAGCTGGGTCTCTTTAGTTTGGAGAAGAGGAGACTAAGGGGGGACCTTATTAATATTTATAAATAGGGTGAGTGCCATGGGGATGGAGCCAGGCTCTTCTCGGTGGCAAACAATGATAGGACAAGGGGTAATGGGATCAAGCTGGAACACAAGAGGTTCCACTTAAATTTGAGAAGAAACTTCTTCTCAGTGAGGGTGACAGAGCACTGGAACAGGCTGCCCAGGGAAGTGGTGGAGTCTCCTTCTCTGGAGACATTCAAAACCCGCCTGGACATGTTCCTGTGCGACCTCACCTAGGTGTTCCTGCTCCAGCAGGGGGATTGGACTAGATGATCTTTTGAGGTCCCTTCCAATCCCAAACATACTGTGATACTGTGATACTGTGAAGAAAAAGAAAGCACTATTTTTTTCAGCAAGTGTCAACTGACAAAGGTTCTGTGAACTATAGCAACTTAGACCAAATGAAGATCTGATCTGAGCAGTGAACTTAGAAACTATTTCAAACCTGCCTGTGTGAAATGACATGAAAGGCAATTTTGTCTTCTAGTAGGAAAACATGGTACAATGTTTGGGCAGATTATTAGCCACATATATTGTTAAACAGTTACCCTATTTCATGCAAGAAAATTACAATGAAAGCCAAAGCAGGGGGGGGGGGGGGGGGGGGGAAGAAAAAAAAAAAAGAAAAATAATGTTTGTTAACTGCATCTGAAGAATACTTTCAATACTACTGCATAGAAAGTTAAAACATAAGTAATAAAATCACAGAACTCTACAGAAATTTAGTGAGTCACTACATTATTGATGGTAGCCTTCTAAATTGGATAATAAATTGACTTAGTGGTGTTGCTGATGGCCAGGCCAAAGTGGTAAATTGATACAGATAGAGCACGAAGGTGACAAGTGAATTGTCAGCGGGATATGTGCTATGCCTCATCTTGTTCATACAGTACTGTATATCACTGACCTTCAAAGCAATTTTTCACCAGCTTAGGGCTTGCTAGGTAGTTGGAATCCATTTCTTTTTTTTTTCTTTTTTTTTTTTTTTAACTCAGGGAAAGTATCTATTAAAATCTGTAACTTGACCTATTTAATAAGACAATTTATATTTATTTTTTTTCTGCCACCCTAGATCTATAAAAATATTATGGAAATAAACTGTCAAGAGAATTTTAAATTGAAAGTTTGCAATTTATGCAAAATTATTTAAAAATTTAAAGATTATGTGACAACATTATTACAAAAAATATTTTCTCTATGTATTTTCTCAAATTTAAAAATCACTGGAAATGAAGAAGCTAAATTTGGCATCTATACCACACTTCTTACCTGATGGTAGTGTTGAAATAAACTGTTACATTATGTTATGCCTCACTTCGCTACTTAAATCAGATCCTGAGATGGTATTAAGTTGGTCAGTCAATGATTAGAGATTTGCCAAATAATAATCAAGCAGAAGAGAGTTCTATCATCACTAAAGTATGGTAAGAAGGGAGTAATATGTTCAGCCTTGGCAAACAATTACTAAGTACACTGGAGCATGGATGGTAGCCCAGGAACTGTGTTACAGGGAGCAACAGGAGGATATCTGGTAATGAGCATTCAAGAAGGCTACAGGATGTGCACCTATGGCCAGAGGAGGCAGGACAGCTGTCCGAGGGAACAAGTACCACAACAAAATCTTTGTCATGCCATCCTTGTACTAAACCTATTTAGACAGATGGGGTTATCTGGAAGCAATGAGACCGATGTTTGATAGGATTATTTAATCCATATCTCTTACGGTTGAAACTTCAGGAACAACAGGCTACTTAAAACACATGACTTATTTTTGGAGAATCAATGCACCTGGAATTTGTAACGTTCAGCAGTCGGAGTATCTATGTCATTCGCATTGCCATAATTATTCATTTACTACCAACTGATACCAGTTTGGTTGTACTGTCTGATACCTAATAGAATCATAGAATCATAGAATCTTTTCAGTTGGAAAAGACCCTCAAGATCATCAAGTCCAACCATTAACAAACATTGTCAGGTCCATCGCTAAACCATGTCTCTAAGAACTTAATCTACACATCTTTTAAACACCTTCTGGGATGATGAATCCACCACTTCCCTGGTTAGCCTCTTCCAATACCTGACAACCCTTTCCATTAAGAAGTTTTTCCTGCTATCCAATCTAAACCTGGACACATTCCTGTGTAACCTCATTTAAGTGTTCCTGCTCCGGCAGGGGGATTGGACTAGATGATCTTTTGACGTCCCTTCCAATCCTTAGCATTCTGTGATTCTGTGATTCTGTAAATGTCCCCTGGTGCAATCTGAGGCCATTTCCTGTTCTCCTGTTGCTTACTACATAGAAGAAACTAATTCCTCTTCACTACAACCTCCTTTGAGGAAGTTGTAGAGAACAATAAGGTCTCCCCTCAACCTCCTTTTCTCCAGGCTGAACAGCCCCAGTTCCCTCAGCCGGTCCTCATAAGATCTGTGCTCCAGACCCTTCACCAGCTTTGTTGCCCTTCTCTGAACTTGCTCCAGCACCTCAATGTCTTCTTGCAGTGAGGGGTCCAAAACTGAACACAGCATTCAAGGTGGGGCCTCACCAGTGCCAAGTGTAATGGCACAATCAATTCTCTAGTCTTTCTGGCCAGAATGAGAAGATAAGAAGTATCCCATTACTGCATTTCATCTTTTCTCCATGTATTCAAATCAGTAGTAACAATGTATATTTAAGGAGACTTACAGAAGTCTTGTTCTAGCTAAAAATGGCTTTCATTGCCTTCATGTTTATCATTACCATGGAAACTACAATCCATTCCAAATATACAGCATGTTCCTTTGCGTTTCTTAGGAAAACCACTGCAAGCTGTTTTGACATTTCTCAGTGTTCAGCTTCATATCTAAAATATGGAAGCACATATTTGAAAGTGCTACATATTACAGGAGAATTCTAGATATATTTGTAAAACCCAGTTTTATTACCCACTTAGCATGAAATTGTGTCATTGACTATAAACTAGTGCTAATTCTGCATCTACAAGTTATCTGATGGTAAATGCAGTTTTAATTATTGCAGTCATCTCTCAGAACAGATATTTCCTCTACAGTTTTATATTTGTTTTTCTAGGGCTAGACCTCTTAAATAAGTTGACAATAATTTGTTCAGTTATAAAAGAGAGTCAGTCACTGCTGTCAATTTTGTATTCACATATAACTTTAGTCTATTTGACCCTTAGTTTCGCCCATGTGGAAGTAGTTTTTCTTACAGCTTTTGTTGTTTCATTCACCCATAATTTATGTGCAGATGGAAGTTTCATTCCTTGACTTGATCATTCTATATTAATAAATAGCTAACATTAGTACACCCCTACAGTTGCATAGCCCTTTAGGCTTTATTTTAGAGGCAAAATAGCTCAGTTCCCAAGCAATTCTGCAGGAAAGATAACTGCTGTGGATAATTTGTGTGGTTATAAAAGCAGGTCAGACACGCATCATTTGCACAGATATTGCTACTGTGAATCTTACAACAGTGTTGCAAAAATGGGAGTAGTATCTATTCCTGCTTAATTTTATAAATGCAGAACAAAAACGGTAAATCATGAGAAACACAGAAACATTCATTTGTTGATCAAGTCCCTGTGACAGAGTCTGAAAGTGAATTTCTCTTAAAAGGAATCCTGACTGAAATCAAAGTTCTGATTAAAAAATAAAATCTTTCAACTGTTCCAGACTATGCCTGTACCTTTGTAAGGCTGATAACGTTTGACAATGTTTTCTGCAATCTAAAAGTGACCAAAATTCTTAATTGCATTAGAGGAGATTCTGAAAGCCACAGCTAAACTGAATCTCATAATTAACCATTTTTTTCATGAGAAACTAGCGGAAATTTTACAAAATATGTATGCTCCAAATTCCATTCTACTTCCCAAATCCTTTCAGGGTCTAAGCTGCAGACAAAAAACCTAATAATTAGTATTCTGTCAGTAGTAAATGTAATCACGTACTAAAACCAGGACACATGCACCCCTCATTAAAGCATTTGTATTTAAATTGAAAGGAAAATCAAATAAGATGTTTCTACAACTATGTATATTTTTACATGTTCATTTTGTATCAGCTTTCTTTTCAAACAGAAGGGCTGGTAGAACCCATAATCTCGTAGAGTTTAGGGTTTCCAATAGACTGTTTAAGTTTACTATTAAATGTGTAACTTGGTATTGCTTTCCTGGGTTAACACATCAAAACCGTTAAATTCTTGCTTTCCTTTCCTTTCTGGAGTTTCCCTAGGATGTTTTGGTTTTGGTTTGCTTTGTATTTTTTGTTGCTGTTGGGGCTTGGGGATGGTTTTTGTTTTGTTTCTTTTTTGCTTTGTTTTGGTTTTGTTTTGTTTGTTGGGGTTTTTGGTTTTTTGTTTTTTTTGAGGTGATTGGGGTAGGGCGGAGTATAGGGAGAAGGGAGGAGAGAAGGGAGTTGGTTCCTATATCTGTCTGGACAAGTATCTGAAAAATATTAAAAAAAAAAAAAAAAAGGCTGAAAATAAACTTTATGCCTTAAGTATTTTCATACAATGTAGGAACGTATAATATCTGCTTAAAAACCAATAATTAAAAATCATTGTATCTCAGACATACAGGTCTAGAAGGTACTTCAATAGATCACCTCAAACATTGGCTGAAACTGATTTGGAATCAAGTGCACAAAGACGACCCCCTGCAATTTGTCTAATCTGCTCTTTAAAGATGCTAGACAAGAGGATTCCATAAACTAGTCTACAAGGACAGACTGTTCCAGGGATTTATCACAATTACTATTTTTCGTGGGTGTCTGTGTTTTTTTCCTAACAACCGAGGTAAATCTCCTTTCATTTAAATTAAGCCCATTTGTTCTTATCTTTCCAAGATAAGCAGAAAGATAAGGTTGCTGATACACATGTTCATTAGCCTGTCAAAACACAGCTATGTCCTTCTTAAGTCTTGATTTTCTGACTTAAAAAAAAAAAAAAAAAAAAAAGTTCTTTTGGTCTTTCCTTGTAAGCCATATTTTCAAAATCTCTGGCAATTTTTTTCATTTCCTCTTACTTGTTGCTCTCAAATTTATGATAAAAGGTATTTCTAGAGAGCCAGAGTACAGAAAGCCAAAATCTCAGAAAAGGTCACATGTATGGAATAATCACCTCCAGGCCTTTCATTCAGCTTTGCTGTTAATACATTACAGAATCACATTTACATTGTTTTAAAAATCAGTGTTAGAGTTCAGGCTTCCTCAGATTTTTTTTTTCTGACATTCTGCTGCACTCACTAGTTTTTTCCCTTTCCTAAAACATGCTTTTGTGTGCTACTTTTCATTTACCTTTACTGATTTCCTGTTGATTTTAGATGGTTTCTTCGAATTATGAAGATCATTTTAATTTTAATATTATCATCTGAGCTTGTCATCCCAGTTAGCTTTTATAAACATGCCCTACACTCCATCGAAAAAATCATTAATGAAAATAATTATTTTCATTTTCTATTGAGTACATATTTTCTTCCCATCTGAAACCTTGTGACATGATCATTTCCACAGCAATCTTTTTTGATGTCAGAAGCAAAATTGTGGCCTCACAGAGGTACAGCTGGAATAAATGAGCTCTTAGGAGGCAGATTTTATGCATATGTACATAGTTAAGCAGTGAAGTGTCAGGGAAAAATATGGCATTTACACAATATACAAAAAGCAGCCAATAATTTTTACTCAGCCTGAATTCCTGCTTAAACAACAGCAGCATAATTAGCCCATAGACTTAAAAAACCCATTTCAGAAAGTCTTTTTAAAATTGAACTTCTTCATGTGTTAAAACTCACAGTAATTAGGAGTTGTAAAAGTCTACCATGTGGGATCAAAAGCAAAAACTTTAGATTAGCACCAATGTGAAAGTACTGCAGTATATTTTATGCACCAGTAATCTTTCAATGAAACTTCATCGGAAGGTGTGTAAAACACATGCTAATCTCTTGGCATAACATTAGGTCTAGAAGACAGGAAGCAAAAGGGTATCCAGTCAAACGAAGAACACTTTCATGAGCATAGGTGGGAGAAGCTTTCCTTATATATCTCCAACAATTTTAACATGGTGCACAGAGCCAAAAAAATTAATACTCACCAAAAATATTTCAGTCAAACCCTGTTCCACCAAAAAACACGTATTTAAAAGCATGTAAATATTGCACATTCAAACTAGAAGCAGAAAGGAAAAAAAAAAAAGGCTATGTAGCTCCTAGAATTGAAGCTATGTCCTTGAGCAGTTGTTTGAGTGTGCTTCCCAACTCTCCAGCACACCATCTGCTTGGAAAGTGAGTGTCCTGAGGAATCAGAGAGTCAGGAAGAGACCAGAAATAAAAACAAGCAAACAAACAACAAAAACCCAAACAAACAAACAAAAAGCCTTACCTTTCTTTCAACCCCTCTGTTTGAAGCACTTTCTTCCCACTCAAAAGGTGGCATTTCCTTAATATTAGAAAGGAGGATAGTTTTATGGACGTATCAAAATGCCTTGTTAACTGTCACTCTGTTTTGCTGACCGTATAAACTTGATTTGAAGTATGCAGCCACTTCTTTATCTGTGCTTTTCTGTCAAAACAGATGCCTGGATCATACCCCTTTTACCTATACAATACTGTTAAAGAAGCAAAAAACCTTAACAGGTCAACTGGTGTTCCCAAGGAACTGCCCTGAGTTATAAAGCTGTTGTAATCTGCACTTCTCTGTTGAAAAGAATATTACCTGAAGTTTAAGGAAGAAACAATTAATGATGACTACACTTTCCTGCAATAGTATATCTCTCATGACTAAAGACTCATTACCCTTCATAATTTGAGTCTTCTTATTCAACATTGCAAAATTTATGGTATGATTGCTTTTATCATTCTGACCATTTATTAAACCTCTCAATGAATGTGACAAATGTTGCATTTGCTGAGAGGTATTTTAATAAAGTTTTGTGGAGCTGACAGCAGTTCTTTGAATGTTCTTGCATTTATTTTTTTATTCTTTCTTCTGTGTTTGCTTTTTCTTACCTATCTTTAAAGTTTTAATAAATAGACTTAGGGTCATATGTTACCATGGATTTTCCTTCCTTGCTGGATAAATACAACTCTTGACAACTCCCTAAAGTAGCTTCTCCTTCCTTATCTGCATATACTTTTGAAACTATAAGAGGATAAATAAATTTTACAGGATGAACCACTGTGACTTTATATGCCCTCTTGTTATTAGGCACACCATTTGCTGACAAAATAAAGAGAATTCTGTGTTGTTTTGTTGCTTTCCTTTCTTGCCCTTTAGCTAACTTTTTACTATAAATATCTCATTAATATGAAGCAAGGATTCTATAACAAACCTTAAACTTTGCACAACTATATGTTAATAAACAAAATTCTTATGCACAAATACTGCAGATACGTCTGACATGCTTAAGGGTTTGCCAGTAAATCAGGAATAGAAAGAAATCAGGAATATCTCCAAATGAAGTGACTAGGGTTCTGAAACCTGATTAAGCATTGCAGTCTACAACTACCTGAAAGGAGGCTGTATCATGGAAGATGTTGGCCTGTTCTGCCAAGTAGTAAGTGATATGACAAGAGGATGTGGCCACCAATGGAGGTTTAGATTGGATATTACGAAAAAACCATTCACAGAAGGGGTTGTGAAGCACTGTAACAGGCTGTCCAAGGAAGTTGTGGAGTCACCACCCCTGGAGGTGTTTAAAGGGTGTTTAGACGAGGTTCCTGGGGACATGCTTTAGTACAAGAGTTACATTAGGTAAGGCTGGACTCGATGATCCTGAGGGTCTTTTCCAGCTGTAATGATTCTATGATTATAAGAAAACCTAGTAAATATTAATACAGTAAATACTTCCCATGAGTATTTCCCTTTACACATGTATGCAGTTCCGTGGAAATGAAAAAGCTTGCTTACTAATTACATTATTTAACCTGTTTTGGGGTATATATGATTAAAAATATTATTTACTTACTTTGAAATATTCACATTAATATCTGTAACAGATTACCTTCTTAAGGAATGTTAGTTATAGGAACAGAATTTCATAAACATCCTCAAATAGATACCTAGAAATTCTATACTGCATGTCCCAGTTATTTAATTAAAGTTAGTACTGTACATTAAGTCAAATAGGTAGAACATGTGCTTAAGTAAAAGTTATAATTTGTAATTAACTAAGAGAATGCACAGTAAGTGTGTTTTATTTACAAGATATGTGAAGGTTGATTATGTATTGCACTGCCACTGTGGATCAGATTTTAAATGACGCCTGGTCATTTCAAAGAACATCTTTCTCAAACTGTCAGATAACTGGCTTCTGGTTTGTTGTGGTTCATTTGTTTTGTTTTGTTTTGTTTTGTTTTGTTTTGTTTTGTTTTGTTTTGTTTTTTCAAATCTCAGATATCTACTTTAGATATTTTCAAATCAGAGCAGAGCTACTTCTACATTTCCTAGGTGTGGATCAGAACAAATCAGGTAAGCAGCCTTTTAGATCAAATTTTGTTTCCAAAAGAGATCATTAACCCATAAAGTAATAAACTCCTAGGTAAGGGCAAGTTTATTAAATCCTGTTGAGTAAATACTCTAGGCAATACATCAAACATCCATGTAACAAAGCTATCATCATGCACCACTAGGTTAGTCCCCTGTACATTGCCTGGCCAGTATTGTAACTTATCTGTAATTTGAAAAATTTACCGGTGGCTAATTCTCCATCAGACATCTCATTCTTTACAAATTTATTAATCTCAAAGATAATCTGACCATATAATTTATGGATGTCTTCTCTGTTCACTTCAATACGAGAAGTTTACTATGTTGATACTCCCAGATTCAAGAAAACCTTCAAAGAAGAGTGTATGAGGGATATCTTCTACTATATTCTTCCTATTTCTCAACACAAGGCAAAAAAGTATAAAAAATATATTTGTTCACATGACAGAATTTTTTGTTCTTTACTACAATATTATTTCACATCCAGCTGGTATTTCACCATATTTTAAACCTCTTTCTAATTAGTTAACTTTCTGCAGTTCTTATGAAATATTTCTTTTAATTTAAGAGTTTGGAATATTTGGAAGTTAGAAAAATATAGAAGAAGCTACATTCACCTTGGAGACAAATAGATTGGGTTTTATTTGTCAGCAGCACTAGTTTTGAGTATTTTTTCTCCATTAACATTTATTAACTAACACTTATTGCTACCTTTATGTTCATTTTTATTCCTATGATAACTATTCCATGAAGAACTGTGTAAATTACTAATGCAAAGAGTTCTTTGTAGAAAATTGGGATCCAGATTTTCTATGTTAAAAATGTTTAATTGAACTTTTATTTCTAACTATTGATATTATTAACTCAGTGGGCAAGGAGCACAACTGCATCAACAGTTCCATGGTTAAGCACGTGTTTAGGAGGAAAGAGGGAGTTCCCAGAGCCAGGGAGCCAGAGAAAGGTCTTGGAGAAGAGGATAGGTGCCTGAGGACTGGAAGAAAGCCAGTATTACCCTAGTCTTCAAAATGGCAAGAAGGATGACCCAGGAAACTACAGACCAGTCAGAATCACCTCCTGTTGGAGTGAATAAAGGACCCTGCACTACGATTAAATGTGAATCACGTTAGAGCCGTTTATTGCAGAAACAAGCCTCCTTATATATGCAACTATTCTTTGATCACGCTCCAATCTTGCATTCACTAATTGGATATCATCTATGTTCATGAACTGTCCACGTGCTGGAGTCTCACTTCTGTTAGGTCCATTGACTTATGTTATGCTGAGGCCCTGTTATTGTGGAACTGCCTCCCTCCCACAGCAGGTCCTATTTTCAGCTTTCTGAGGTGGCCTTGAAATTCCTTTGGGCCTGGCTAGTTCAGTAACAAATCTCCATGTAATAGAAACCCATCCACAACCTCCATCCCTGGAAAGGTGATGGACCAACTCATTCTGGACATCATCTCCAAGCATGTGGAGGAAAATAAGGTTATCAGGTGTAGTCAGCATGGATTCACCAGGGGGAAATAATGTTTGACCAACCTGATAGCTTTCCACAATGGTAGGACTGGCTGTGTAGACAAGAAAAGAGCACTGGACATTGTCTACCTTGACTTCAGCAAAGCAATTTTCTCTAGTAGTGTAGTCAGACCTAACAGGGATGAATCAGCCTAGAAATTCACAAATTTTTAATTAAAAAGCTCTTTTTATGTAACTCTTACTTTAAGAATCGTTATAACTGGCAGTGAATGTACACCAAATTTACCTGTCAACTCACGGCTAGCTATATATTTTTCTCATTATGAATATATATTTTTAAATTATTGGAGTATTTATGCAAGCAAAATCTAGACTATCTTGGAAGTGTTATGAGTTGCATGGCCTTTCATTCCTCCATAGTGATTAACAGTAATTAATAAGTATCTTGCTTAGGAAAGGTATTTACAAGGACAATGAACTGTAAAGGCCAAGAAAAGTTAATCAATACCAAGTTAATAATAGATTGCTTGATTTCATTTGGAGCTTTCTCAGAGACAGGATTTGGTTTGGGTTTTAGTTTTCCAGTTGTCATCTAAGCCTAGATTACCCATATCTGCTCTGTTCTGTATTATTTTGCATTCTCAGAACCAGTGTTTGTGTAACAAGTTTGGGTATTCAAGCATGATACTGTCAATATTCACACAAGAGTGCCCACCTGTACGTACAAAGCTGTTTTGGAGTTCATTGATATACCAGGGATACTAACCTGAACTCAAATACTCTTTTATAGTACATCTCAATTTCTGAAATATTAGCCTTCACTACAAAGCCACAAGGAGCCTGCTTCACTTTTTCAGAGCTGACCTAATGTGCTACCCTGCTTCAGAGGTAGGAAACATATTGTGCCCTCGCTAAATCAAATAAACATTCCTCCTTCTTTGTCGAGGCAACTGGGACAGCAACATGGGGTTTTTTGCAGGTATGTACTCAGAAAGGAGCAGTTCTCCACCCTAGCATGCATTTATGGTTAATTTAAAAGTCAGATAGGGTTACACTGTCTGATCCTGCGAGAGCGCAAGTATGGCACATGGCAATCTTTATGCCCCCAACCTTAGCCTCCAAATCATTTTACATGCACTCCTGAGCATGGGGCTAATGGCTAGGAATATTTTTTTTTTACTTTCTATCAATCAATTAATCTGTCATCCCGATGCAAAATATTCAGCTGCAAATGTTGTTTTTGGTCAGACTGGTATTGAAGTCCTTTTAAAATCCATCGTGTATGTGAAGTGATATTTATTTGTGTTAGTGAAGGTTTGGTCTGTCTAAATACTGTGGGGAAAAAAAGCAGAATTTCTACTAAATGTACCACACTTCATTATCACCTACTTATTTCTTACCTATTGAAAGGGTAGAGTTAATTTTAGATTAAGTACAGCACATTTGAACCATGAATAAAATGCTCTTTAAATAGCATTTGTTTTTTTCAACCTTATCTGGGAGATAATTTAATTCTGTGTGCCTAAAGAAAAAAAAAAATCAAGTCATCACAGAAGGATACTTCCTGCTGCAAAAGTAAATGTAAACATTTACCTTTTCATCATATGCAAAGGCAGAAAATTATTTAAACACTGTGGCTTTGAAAGCTCAGCTATGTCACTTCAAGACATCTCTGCCAAAATCTTATTTTTTATCATATTTGTTTTCCAAGGTGTTGAACCCACCTGAAACTTTTCACTTCAAGTTTTGGTGAATTGCCTTAGACTCAGTCTCAGTTCATGTGGACTGATATTCTTAAAACAGCTGCAAGATAAAAGTATCTCTTATATGCTATAAATAATGGGGGTTTTCCACACTGCAGGAACCTTTGGATGCTGTCTCAGTGACTATTTCAATGCATGTTACATTATTATTTCACCAGCAGGTACTGAACGCATCCTTGTTTGAAAACATATACTGTCTTAATTATATCACACACTGAAGTGTTTCATTCTCCTTTGCAGACACTGTTACTCAGGCTGTAATTTGATTGTTGACATACAGCTACAAACCCAATAAAGAACCCTCTTTTGGTACTGCCTAAATTGTTCTGCTGTTTCATACGGCCTGTTTTTTTCTGAATAAGTAAGTAGAGAGAAAAGGCTTATTTGGAATAGATTTTTATCTCAGCTGAACTCTGTAAATTTTCATGAATGTGAGCAAATTGGATCATTAAAGGCTTTTGCTGTCTTTTGTATTTTGTCAAAATTTAATCAGGTGAAATATGCATGCATTGAAAGTTTCAGGAACATACTGTCTCACATATATATAAGTGCAGGATCCTAACTGTGTTATCTACACTTCTGAATTTCTGAGTTGTGTTGTGTGCCTGTCTTTTTTTTTCCTTCTTTTTTTTTTTTTTTTTTTTTTTTTTTAAATACTGGAGTTCATCCTTTCAGTTTCTTTAGCATTATAGCATTATATAATATGTACCATATTGTGCTACAATTGCTTTAGGAACTGAATAGAGGACAACATCTGGTAAACAGGATATAAAATAACACAAATTGTCACTCTTCTTAGCTAGGCTTTGGATATATTTGGACTTTTATGAAGTAGCCTTTGTGAAAAATAAATCTAATCCTTTTTCTTCCAATATGGAAAAAGCTTATCGGTCTTTTTTTTTTCTTCACAAACTCCCTTTCTGACAACTATATAGCATTGTCCACTAGAAAAGTTAATGAATCAAATGAAAATGTATGTTACTTGGAGGTATACTACACAGGACATTCCTAGAAGTGGATTAACAACAGGGGAAGAAAATCACCACTTGTGAGTATATTTATAAATACAGCTCAGCAGGCATGGCATAAAATTGAAACAACCTTCTCTCTTTCTCCATCTCTCTCTCAGTTAAGACATACTATCTCATCCTTATCTTTTCCCCAGCCCTCTTTAAAGAAAATATAAATTCCCAAAATCAGTTATAACAAGCTACATGCATTTAATTTGTAAAACTGGCAGGACTGCATTACAGATAGCATTAATCTTATCCATGAATTTTCCTACATAGGGGAAAAACACCTTTAATAACCACCTCAATACACTCAAGCCATTAGATTCAATGTAGCTTTTGTAATATAAGTTTAGTCAATAATATTTAGTTACTAAGTTCCAAAAAGCTTCATGCATTTCCTAGAAAATGGAACTGTTGTGCAGAGCATTTGCAAGAGCAGCTGAACACCCCAGTGACCACAAAAGAATGGGTGGCCTCTTAGATTACTTATTTTTCTTACAGATCAGTTTGGACAAATTAAAAAAGAAGGCTACTTGAAGTTGTAGATAACACGGCAGTGATTAGCAAGAAGATTGAGCTACATGATCCTTCAGTAAGACTGTACTCACCCATGAGAATTTTTCTGAGTTGTATTTCTGTCTTAGTTGGCTTTGGAGTATCTAATGATCTCTGGTGAGTCCTTACAGGTACATCTTCATTGTACCCATTGCTAAAGATGACTGCCAGAGCCACCTGCAACAGCTGTGGTTGACCTGGTCCTCCCATAGATTTCTGCAGAGCTCTTTCCCTGTTTTCACTGTAAGATTCCCTATACCTATGCGTTTGGATGATGTGATATCCCCCAGCAATATGGTTATTACACTCTTTCTGCCCACCCCCCTCCTCTTGAAATTCCTTTAAACAACGTTTCTTATGAAGTTTGTGGGCTATGAGGCAATAACAGGACAAAACTGCCAGAATACAAAAATGTGAAACTTTATATTGTGAGACATAAGAAATACAGAATCCTCTCAGTGGTAAATCTGGTGCTGCTTTTTCTGAAACTGTATAGGAACTAAGCATGATATTATAGGTGGCTAATTTAAGTACATAGCACATGAACTATGTTATCTCTCTGTGTCTCTGTACACACACAGGCACTACAGGAAGAATTGTCTGTGAGATTCTGCCACCATATATTTTCCCATGTGAGAGAGTAGAAAGCAGAAATGCCTTCAAAGGTTAATATTCCTTTAAGTAGGAAGAAAAAATGTAGGATTTGGCCTCATTTAAATATTATTTACATATAAAGTGCAACATCCTAGCTATGAGACTCAGTGCCAATTGAGGATTGGTTCCAAAGACTACAGTCATATAATTTGCAATACTCAAGGCTATATCTTAATAAGACCATCTGGAAATTAAAACCATTTCAGAATGGGGATATCCACTTTTCCAGTGCAGTTTCATGATAACTGTAACCAGTGAGTGTGTGCAGTGCGCTAGCAGCTTGTTAGTTTCTAGTTGGAGGTTGGGTTTAACCTATAAAACTCTAGGGCTACATTTTCTGCTGCTGGTGTAATATATCCAGAATTAACATAAGGGTCTCATTTGTAAGTGATTCGGGACTTGGTTGCTGCAGAGAGTTGTACAAAGCCTATCTTAATTTTACCAGCTTATGAGAAAGAGGTAAAATGAAAGAAGCAAAATGAACAGATGTTATTACAGCTTTCATCATGGGGTCAGGTAAATGTCAATTATGTTTTATGTGGGCTTTACTTCTGATAGTGTGTTAGATAATCGTCATAAAAGTAATAGGCAAATAGATAGTACATTCACAGGAATGGAGACAAATATCTAAATTATTTCCAAGTAAATGTATTCCTTTGAAAGTAAGAAAAATTTAAAAATAATGCAGGTACAATTTTTAGGTCTTTAACTCAAGATTCCTGAGGAAGTTGAAGATAGATTTTCACAGAATGCTCATAGCAGTCTTCCTTTATTATTTTGTGACTAAAGGGTATTTCTATCTGAAGAAACAGAGTAGACCTGATTTTAATTTCACTTATAGTCAATTAAATTAAGAATACTTTCTCTGGAGCCAATGGAGTAACACCAGTTTAGAAACTATATAAGGGATGTTAGAACAGTGTCTGATGTAATGTTTTATTTGCATACCTAAAGTGCTTCTACACAGGGTCTGGCAGCTGACTATGTTGTCCTGCCCTGCATAAGCACTCTGTTTAAACAAGGGCTAAAGAGACACCCAGCTCCCTCTTTGTAATTGCAGTCAGTATAGATGACAAAGGAGACAAAGTATAGGCACATATAAACATTAGCAAACAATAACCTGATGCAGATTTGTTTTATTTCCTGCTTTTGTTCACAAGTTGAATTACTTTAATCCTTAAACTTCAGGGCCAAATCGTCCCTTGAGATGTGGAAAATAAGGTAAGAAATTAATCTTTCTTTTAAGATAGCTCAGAGTTTCTCAATGACTTGTAATGTAACATTGAAAAGGACACATGGTCAACTGACATATATAGATGTTTGCCCTTTTGAAATACAATTAAAGTAGACAATGTCTGAGCAGTTTCAGTGCAGTGGAGCTGTTACTAACAGCGATATACATTCTGCTTGGAGAGGCTTCAAATTACACTGTGCAGAGATCCTAAAACTGTCACTGCTGCTATAGGGGTGAATCTATCTTCACTGTTTTAAAGGGGTCTAAATTGGGTTTTGTGGAAGGCAGGGATATCCTCTTCTTTGTAGTGAGTTCTAGTGAATATGAAGAAGCATGATGCTATGATATATAAAATGATGTCAAGAAAGGTCCTGCTTTCTTTTTTGTTCAAGTAGTGTTTGCATTAGAACCTGTAATTCCATGGAATAATATTTTTCCCAGCAGGCTTTGAAGTGAGTGCTTATTTCAGTAAGGGATCCACTGCATGAGAACTGTAGTAGCATTCATAGCATTCATTCATGCTGCAGTGGATGATGTTGTGCATCAAAGGGTGTTTCTGTTTAAGGTATGTATATCTACATGTTTGCTCAGTGGACCAAGGCTGAATTGTATTTATCTTTTTTTTTTTTTTTTTTGTAGAGAGTGAGTGGAGGGAGAGTTACACAAAGCTTCATCTTATGTCCTTAGGATACAATTCACAATATGTGAGCTCAGTAAACCTCAGCATTACACAACTGACAAATTTGTATCCAACTGAGGCTCTGAGAAGGTAAAATTCTGACCTTAATGTGACAGGTTAGACTGCTCAAGGCCTTTTGTAAGACGTCACTATCAGCTGAGGGACTTCCAGCTCCTTTGTGCTATATGAATAGTATACAACGATCACTGCACCAATATAAGTACTGCCCTTTTTGGCCTGTCTTCTGGATTTTGGCTAAGAATGTTTTACAGGTCACCTTCTGTGATGATCCACACAGGATATGAGTTGTTATTGACTTCAGCTAGATAGTCCTGATTATTCACCTTGGGCAGCAGCGGCTTGTGGTTTTCTTTCTGGAGTCCCAAGATTAACATTTTGTGTGATTACCCAAGAGGATGTCTGTTTCACCAGCTTGCTTGCCTATCTCTCACCTTCCATTGGTTATGCTTGAAGACATCATCTGTTCCCCTAAGGTGTTGATCCATTTTTGTTCAGTCTTCATTTAAGGGTGAAGTAATAAGAGTATAATCTCTGAATTCACCATACTTGGCTAAGATACCGAAATTAAAAAAAAAACACCTTTTTTTTTTCTTTTGGTGTGGAATTTTTGTGCTATGATGACTCTCAGGGAAAGAAACAGGAAGTGCATTTTCTGGAAAGCCCTCCATATTTGTCTGCTGTATAAATTTGATTGGATAACCTTTACTGTACACAGGACTGGTACTGGTGTTATGACATAAAGCTGTGGTTACCCTGTTAAGGCTTTGTAATATATGTATTAGAATTGAAGCTGTGCTATAACATCAAACATGTTTTCTAAAACAATAGAAGAAAATTCAGAACAGCTTGAGGTTTTTAATGCATTCAGATGACAACTCGTGTAAAAAAGTAGACTACAACTTCCTCAAGGGGGAAGTAGAAGGGGAGGTGCTGATCTCTCTCTGGTGACCTGCAATAGGACATGAGTGTAGCTGCATCAGAGAAAGTTCAGATTGGACATTATGAAAAGGTTCTTCACTGAAACAGGGTCCCCAGGGAAAAGGTTATGGCACCGGGCTTGTCAGAGTTCAAGGAGCATCTGGATGATGCTTTCAGTCATATGGATTAGTTTGAAGCAGTCCTGTGAGGAGGATCCTTATGGGTCTCTTTCAGCTTGAGATATTCTGTGATTCTATGATTCTGTGGTTTTAGGTGGCAAAAAATGTCTGAGATTACATTGTAATGCTTCTCCTTCCTCACTTTATTTTGACTTCTGTTTAGAGCAAACAGGAAAAACAAAACAAAACAAAACAGAAACAAAACAAAAACAAAAACAAAAACAAAACAGAAAAAAAAATTGAATAAGACAGTCATCCTAGTTAAAACAGCAACATATATCTAATTGTGGTATATATCTAATTTATCCAACGTATATGTATCTAATAGTAGATATTGTATATATATCTAATATTTAATTATTGTACAATTAACATATATATTTACTAACATGCTAATGTATTCATCTACTAGTATATCTATAGTATATATACTTATGTAATCCCATTGTGAATTGTCATCCAAGTTATTGCAGTAGGGAGATAAAAAACAAATTAGGAATACTAGAAATGAACTGTAAAAAACAGTGCTGAAAAAGGTGTTGTGTAAATTGGAGTATCAACTGAATAACTGAACATGTCCAAACTAAATCTGCTGACCATTTTTTTCCAGGAAGATAAAGACACCTTGGTCCTGCTTTTATCTTTATCACTCCTTTGAATAATAATAGATTGTGCAGGAATTTGTATTAAGTGGTAAGCAAAGATATGTTAAAAAAAACCATCTGTAGTTCTCCAGTGACAGGTCAGATACCCACTTTCAAGGCACAGACTAAAATACTACTCTTTTGACAGTCAAACTCTATTTTAACAGTTTGTTGACAGCACAATGTGGGCATTTTGCCTCTCTTTCTTCTAAATGAAACTATTGATGATATTCCTGGGTGTGCTTTCAATGGAAAAATACAGGGATGACCCAAGTTGTAAATAACTCCTGGCAAATGTGAATAGGTCATTTTCTAACTGAAGCCATCCAGGTTCTCACTTAATTCATTCAATTCACTCCTACCCCTGCTTCCTGACGTTGAAAATTTTGCTGTTATTATGATAGATTAATTTTCACTTAAGTGCATTCAAATTTAACCTGCTTAATCAATGTTTTTGTGTGATAAAAGAACTTTGGACATTCTGTCTGTACTTGTCTCTTATCAATTAAGTTGTATATTAATGGAGGGTACTTTTAAAAGTTATTGGCATGTAGCATCAGATTAGATGTCAACATCAATCAAATTAGAAAATAATCAAAGTAAAATAATTGATGATGGTTCTCACATAAAGTTACAATGCACAGAAAAAGAATTTTTTTTTTTTTTTTAATTAGAAGAGCAAAGAAGACAGAGGCATGTTGAGATGAGCTTAAAAGGGAGATTTGAGAATCTGGAAGCATTAAGTACTAATGTAACTGCTTGCTTAAGCAGTGAGAACTGCGGTGATAGATAAATTGCGTAGGTCATGCAATGACCCTGTAAACCAGAAGCAACTGAGAAGCACATTGACAACCAATTAGACCTGAATTTCTGCATGAGAAGTGGACCAAATGTGCAACGACTTGAGCTTACAATTTCTAATCAGAAACTTTCAGAGTTTCAGATTTCAACAAGTCATTTCAGGTGTTCTATTTGACAGTTACAATAGATACAGGGCAATGTTTCAAAGACAGGTGTACCACGTTAAGAAACATTTGTTTCCTAACTTGTTACTGTTTCTTTGCGTGTTGTTCAAAAGTTGTGTAGGGGTGTTTTTGTAGCCTTGCTATTTAAACATAATAGCTTGTGTGTTTGAATGCTGGAAAGTGCCAGCTTCTTACTATCAGCACTCTTCATACACTCTTTTCTTCCCTTTCCTCTTTTGACCCTCTTATTTTGAATCTGGACACCAGGATTTCATCACAAAATTATTCTGCTGTGAAGACAACAAATTAGAGGTTACTACTCCCATTTAAAAAGCACCACTTTCAATGGAGAACTTTATTTTCACAGTCTTCAGTCATTTTATGCTCTATTACACCTTCACACCCATATTTTCACAAAAGAAAAGAGAAAAATAGAAAGATACATAACAGCCTGGAACATAAGAATATGTGAGATGTGAAAAAGAAAACCAAGCTCTCGACTAACTGTAGGTAAAAAGAACATTTAGGCCTGACAAAGAATGATAATGTATCTTCATAACAAAGGTTGTATATCTAAATCAAAGAAAATTGAATAAAAGCTTACCAACTGATAACAGTAAAAATCACAAAAAGTGGCATTTTGATGAGTCACTTTGTCCTTCATTCATTGAAGAGGATAGATAAGGAGTTTATTTGTGGTATCAGAAAAAGACAGGAAGATATGGGAGAGAGATTAAAGACTCAATGAATTCTCATACCTGAAGATATTGTGTCACATATTCAGCGCAAGTGTGTGTGGTGTAGTTTCGGTTTATATCAAATAACATTTTTTTAATGAGAAAAAAATACCAAGAATCAATTACCGTATTGTACTTATACTTTCAGGAGAACAAGAGGAAGTACAGAAGTGAGATACCTACACTCCTGAGCAAAACCCCTTCTCAGTTCTTCTCTTCTGCTTTAGGGTGCAAAAAGAAATGTGGTAGAGTTTACCCTGTTTCAGGCTGACTTATATTTCATAGAATGATAGAATAATTTTGGTTAGAAAAGACTTCTAAGATCATCCAGTCCAACCATTAACCTAGTACTAAATCATGTCCCTAGGTCATCCAACTTATGGAAGAGTTTGCATTTCCACAGTTAGAAGTACCTGGAAGCTTTCCCATATTTCATACAAGCTGCCATAGCCTTGGGGTGTCTCTAAGCTTAGCGGTTCAAGGCTGCCCTGAATTAACAGAAAATACATTAAGCTCTGTTTCTGTTCCACTGGTAAATCTTTTTCCTTTGGTGACCAATGTAGAAATATTCTTGCCCCTTTTGAATCAGAGCCACTTCATACATATCAGCAGGAATTACAGGCGTAACAATATTATGTTTGACTTTAGTGGGCCAAGGTGATGACAAGATTGGAGAAAAGGTGAAAGAACAGAGGTCAGAGAAGCAACGGGGGTGAAACTGGTAACTCACATTACAAGCACAAGATTTCTTACTGTCAAATGTTTTGAATTCACAGTGCTAGATACAGAACTAGCAGTGCTTCATGCTAGCAACTGTAGCCTGGTAAATGACCTAAGTTGTATTTTTAATACCTGCTTAGTTTTTAAGCAAAATTATTCCCTATTAGTCACGTATCACATTGACTAGTAATTAGGTATGGAATGCAATGCACTGATACTGCTGTAGGTATTGCTGACTCCAGTGTTTTATTCTATATTATTTAGTCACTAATATTTAGTGGAACTTAGTAGTGAGAAGTTTGGGGAAAAGCATCTTACACTGACAAGCTTGTAAGTAAAGTAAGATTCCTGGGATACTGTGGTGCTGTGGGAAATTGCCTAAACACTCAGGGTTTATGCAGGGAATTTCTAACAAGTACTCACAGTAAACTTAAGGTACTTGAAAACACACTGGTCATGTCCACATATTGAATTCTCTGTTTTCCTATGCAGAGCAATGGCTCCACATATAATCAGCACTTATGCTTTTGAAAATCTAATTTCAGCAGTCTTGAATATTTGTTTCCCCTTTTAAATGGAATGATATGGCTTAGAGCCATACCAGAGAATCCATAGCCAAATCTGCTATAAACACCAGCAGCCTGGCAGTTTGCTTCATCCCTGAAGGACTGCATTTTCTGTATTACCATTTTTACAGAGGGTTCAAGTTTTAATGAGCAGTATAATTTGTCCAAGGTTTAAACTATTACAGTAACAAATTTTAGGAGAGAGAAGCAAGACTTTATTTCTAACTTGTCCACTCTTAAGACAATTTTCTATCATAGGTAGATGGCATTTCTTTCACTTTTTATGGTGGCTGTGCAAACCGATAGAGGAGAGGAGTGGCCTCAAAAAGATCACAGGCAGTATGAGAGCTCCACTCGGTAATACATGTAACTAATTTTTATCTTTGTTACTGTAAACAAACTACTTAGTACTGCCTGTAATACACAAAATTAAAAGCTATATATAAAAAGAGGATATGAAAAAGCCACCCACTACTGCAATAAAGGAAGTGAGATCAATCACTGCGTACACTGCCAAAGAAATATTTGCTTGTGGTAATTATAGCAAAATATAACTTATAGAAAAATATAACTTCTCTTGGCAGAGAGTAAAAATATGAGAATAAAAATATGTAGCAGAGCACAGCAGATACAGGAATACAATTTCAAAGCCTTTAATATGTTATCGAACTGCTCTCCCAGGCTGATTACTCAAATCCTTCCTCCATCAATTTATTTATTTCATGGAATCATAGAATCATTTTAGTTGGAAGAGACCCTCAGGATCATTGAGTCCAGCTGTAACCTAACTCTACTATGAAGCCACCTCTCTAAGAACTTAGTCTAAACACCTTTTAAACACCTTCAGGGATGATGACTACACCACTTCCCTGGGCAGCCTGTTCCAATGACCATCAACCTTCTCCATGAAAATTTTTTTCCTGATATCCAGTCTGAACCTTCCCTTGCACAAATCCAGGTCATTTCCTGTTCTCCTGTCACTTGCTCCTCGGGAGAAGAGACTAAATTCCTCCTCACTACCACCTCCCTGAAGGTAGTTGTGAAGAGCGATAAGGCCTCCCCTCAGCTTCCTTTTCTCCAGGCTAAACAGCCCCAGTTGCCTCAACCACTTCTCAAAAGACTTATGCTCCAGGCCCCTCAAAAGGTTAATCACCCTCCTCTGAACCATCTCTAGCACCATCTCAAAGCCTGTCCTACAATGAGGGGCCCAAAACTGAACACAGTATTCAAGGTCGGGCCTCACCAGTGCTAAGTACAACGGAAAGATTACTTCTTGAGTTCTGCTGGTGACACTATTCCTGATACAAGCCAGAATGTTGTTGGCCTTTTTAGCCACCAAGGCACACTGATGGTTCATATTCAACTGCTTGTCGTTCAACACCCCCAGATCCTTTTCCTCCAGGCAGTTTTCCAGCCATTCTTCCCTGACCCTGTAGCATTGTATGTGGTTGTTGTGACCCAGATGCAGGACCCAGCACTTGGCCTTGTTACATCTCATACACTTGACCTCCACCCAATGATCCAGCCAGTCCAGATCACTCTGCAGGCCCTTCCTACCCTTCAGCAGATTAACACTCCTACCCAGTTTGGTGTCATCTGCGAACTTACTAAGGGTGCACTCAACCCCCTCATCCAGATCATTGTTAAAAATACTAAACAAAACTGGCCCCAATACTGAACCCTGGGAAACACTGCTCATGACCATCCACCAACTGGATTTGACTCCATTCACCACAACTATTTGGGCCCGACCATCCAGCCAGCTCTTTATCCATGGAAAACTATACCCATCCAAGACATGAACTGCCAGTTTCTCCAAGACAATTACTATTCTATTTGGCCAAAACAAACAAACAAACAAAGAGTGGATCATAATATATAGCAAATGCAAACTGAAGGAGGATTTTAGCAGTAAAGATGCTATACCGCCTTAGAAAGTCTATGTTATTACACTAGTTCTCTGCAAACTACATAATGATAGCTTATATGAATATGCTACTATGTTACCTGTTAATTTCCAGTTGTTTGATTTTTTGTATTTTAAAACTGCTTCCCTGAAGGGCTTCACAAAAACAGTACATCAATAAATGTCAACAGCTCATACAAAATGGAGATGATTTATTTCTCTACTTGGTCTAAAAAGATAATTGCATGGAAATTTGGTGAGTACAAATAACATTTGAAGGTAACCAGCTGAACCAGTAACAACATTATATACAATTCAAAGGGTAAAGAAAAGAGCCAAAGGCACAAATTTTATAGCTAGTCCTTGATAAAAAGTTGGTTTATATTTATGATTTGGATTTGTTGATATGGTCCTGGCGGTACAGTTAATAATTCCTCATAAAGCAAAAATTATTTTGGAAACATAAGTGGATGGAAAATCTGTTTACCTTTTTTTTATTATTATTATTTTTATGTTGTAACTGCCTAAAGTTTGTCCTAAGATTTTACAGCTCTGTATGCAGTCCATAGCACGTATGGCCTGTAACTTAATGTTGTGATTTGAAAGTGTGCAGAGCCTAATTCATAGTATTAATTACTGCTATATCTGAATGCTCTACAGAAATGATAGAAAGCCAAGTGTATGCTGAAAATAGACACAGTTTGTGTCTTTACTCTTTTTTCTTTCAGAATTGTTTGTAGGAAACTGTCTACATCTTTTTTTTTTTTTTTCTCTTCACTTTGCCT
This sequence comes from Streptopelia decaocto, assembly GCF_964273445.1. Taxonomy (NCBI): domain Eukaryota; kingdom Metazoa; phylum Chordata; class Aves; order Columbiformes; family Columbidae; genus Streptopelia; species Streptopelia decaocto. Next base: position 43,815,346 of record NC_138657.1, read on the forward strand.
TTGCATCTATCATCACTTAGTTACTGTTCCTTGAAGTAACAATTAGTGTAGAAAGACTACTATGTAGAGATAATGTTTACATTTCTTCTTGAACATTTTTCTTATCCATAAAGAGAGGAGCTTCATGACAGGGTGTGGGAGTGTCTCTCCCTAAAAGAACATTTGTGCCATTCTTTCCCCTGTTGTCAGTTGGGAAGATTTACCTCCCCAATGAATCTTGACAGTTAAGAAATTAAATACTGAGACAACTTGCTTTAAAGTCTAATGAAAGCCCTGAAGATCAAGATCAGGAACTTGAATGTGTTCACTGCCAGAACATCAAGGTAATAGGCTGTATAAGCAGGTTTAATTCTGAGTGTGAACCTGAAATTACTAAGAGTTGTTGCACCTGAGGGCATTGACTTTCCAAGATCATCAAATGCTGTGCCCCATTTGCAGATAGTCCAAAGTGCAAACTTACAAGTGAAGTGTTACAGGATTCAAAGAAAAAATATGGGGTTTAGCCTTAGAAACACAAAATATTTTTTCTTTCCATATAAGAATCTCAGAATTTGATTCCATGAATACAGGTCTGCTAAGGCTGGTGAGATTTTACTTGCACTTTTTACATACTTTTTACTATACAGGTTTGGGCTCCAAGGATAGCCAATATATTTTTACTTAAGGGGAAAAAAAAAAAAAAAGTATTTTTACAGTGTTGTTTCTTTTGACAAATAATTCCTGTGTTTCCATACAGTATGAAAGCAATACAATCGAAGTCTATAAACAAAAAATAAAATAAAGTTAGGGATTAAATAATGGAATTCCTTTCCATGCAGTCCTAAGGAAAGGAAATAACAAAGTACAACAAATGAACCATCACAAATATGGATTTGGCACTTACAGTAGTTGTTACAAACACAACCAACTGAAAGATTTTGGAGTATTAAATCACGCAGATCACAGAATCACAGAATCATAGAATAGTTTATGTTGGAAGGGACCTTCAAAAGTCATCTAGTCCAACCCCGCTGCAATGGGAAGGGACATCTTCAACTAGATCAGGTTGCTCAAAGCCACATCCAGTCTGGCCTCAAATGTTTTCAGGAATGGGGTATCTACCACCTCTTTGGGCAACTTGTTCCAGTATTTTGTCACCCTCATCACAAAAATTTTCTTCCTCATGTCTAGCCTCAGTCTCCCTCCTTTTAATTTAAAACCATTACTCTTTGTCCTACTACAACAGGCCCTGCTAAAAAGTTCATCCCCATCCTTCTTACAGCACCTCACCTTTTAAGCACTGAAAGGCTGCAATAAGGTCTCCCCAAAGCCTCCTTTTCTCCAGGGTGAACAACCCTAACTATCTCAGCCTTTCCTCATAGAAGAGGTGTTCCAACCCTCTGATCATTTTTGTGGTCCTCCTCTAAACCCTCTCTAGCAGGTCCATGTATTTCCCCTACTGAGGGCTCCAGAACTGGACACCGTTCTCCAAGTAGGTCTCAACAGCATGGAGTAGAGGGGCAGAATCACTTTCCTTGACCTGCTGGCCATGCTTCTTTTGATGCAACCCAAGATATAATTGCCATTCTGGGCTGCAAGTGTATGTTGCTGGGTCATGTCAAATTTTCATCCACCAGTACCTCCACATCCTTCTCTACAGGGCTGCTCTCAATCCCTTCATTGCCCAGCATGTACTGACATTGGGGGTTGCCCCGATTCAGGTGCAGGACCTTACACCTGGCCTTGTTGAACCTCATGAGGTTTGCATGGGCCCACTTCTAGAGCTTGTCCAGGTCCCTCTGAATGGCATCCCATTTCTCAGGTGTGTCAACTGCACCACTTGGCTTGGTGACATCTGCAAACTTGCTGAAAGTGCACGCCATCCCAAAGTGTATGTCATTGAACAAGGTATTAATAATGGTCCCAGTATGGACGCCTGAAGGAAACCACTAGTCACTGATGTCCATCCAAACATTGTGCCAGAGACCATTACTCTCTGGGTACACCCAGCCAGTTCCTCATCCACTGAACAGTCCACTCATCAAATCCATACCTCTCTAATTCAAAGAGAAGGATGTTGTGAGGGACTGTAGCAAACACTTTAGAGAATTCCAGATAGATGACATTCATAGCCCTTCCTTTGACCACTGCTGTAGTTACTCCATTGTAGAATGCCACTTGGTTGGTCACTTAGGCCTTGCCCATGACGAAACCTTGCTGGCTGTCTCATATCACCTCCTTGTCCTCCATGTGCCTTAGCATATTTTCTAGGAGGATCTGTTCCATAATCTTTCCAGACACAGACTTGAGTCTGACAGGTTGGTAGTTCCTAGAGTCCTCCTTTCTATCTTTTTTAAAATATGGGTGTGATGTTTTCCTTTTTCTAGTGATCAGGAACTTCGCCTGAATGCCATGACTTCTCAAATATCATGGATATTATTAAAAGCTTTCAACACTGCTCTCATTTACTACAACCTCCAGATGGAATGTTAAGGAGGAAGAAGGCAAAAGTTGTCTAACTAAAAAAGATTGTGATTTACCTTTTGAGCACTGAAATTGTACAGCTCTCCTACCTTATGTTCTTCCTACGGCAATGTTATATCAGCCTTTGTCTTCAGAATATTTTCATTCTATGGTCCAAATGCATATTATGGTTGGGCATTATTTCAGAGAAACTCTTAACTGAATTCAGTAGGACTTGGCTATTTATGAAGAAGAACCTTGTGTTTTATCCAAGCTGTTCCAAACCACTTTCTCTGTAGGAAAATTCTCTCATTTCCCCAATATTATGCTTCTGGTTTCTTTTTCCCTGAATAATTTTTAATGTTCCAGCTAACCGTTTTACCCATGCGGTTCTCTCAAAACCTTCCACAAGATCTTAACTTTGTAGTCTTTCAGGGCTATTCCTGTACAATCATTCTTTGCAGTCTTTGGACTCCCTTCATGAGTTACCAGGAAAGTTAAATATCCAAGAAATTTAAGACTGTAAACTGCTAACATACAGAGACATTAAAATAACTGAGGGAATATGAAACACTTCTGCAGGTCATAGTGGAATACAAAGCAGGGGTCCTAGGCTAATGCTGACTGAAACAAGCAAGCTAGGACATCCACATGGGTGCAACATAGCAACATGCAGCCAGATGTACCAATTCACATCTGGAAATAATATAGCTACAACATATAGACCATTCAAGACTATCTGCTACACTGAAATGGTCTTAGACACATAGCTGACACATTAGGTGTTTGAGTACAAAACCAGATAAAAAATGCCTGTGTCTGAAAAACCCTAAGTCCCAGATCCTCAGTATAGACACGTATAGCACGGAAATGCTTGACTTGCTCAGGTTGAAACTCCAGAGGTATTTCACAGCTTCCATACTTTGTGTAATTCCAGATACCTACCAAAATCCTTTTTGATATGGTGGATCTGCTAAATAGATATCTTCAGAACTTGTTTGATTCAAGCTTTTGAAAAGTAAATGGGATACCTAGTTACAGCACAAAGGAGGGAAATACAGGTAAACTGTGATGGATGTCACAGGTGAGCAAGAGATAAGCTATGCAGGAAGAAAGAAGACAGATTAGAAAACAGAGGATGGCAGTGTAGCTGAGCATTGATTAAGTTTGCTAGAGGGTCAGGTGTTAGAAATGCACATGAAGTTTGGGGAAGACAGATAAAGTCTTTGAAATCATTTAACAGGAGTCTGGAAAGCAGAAAGAAAGAAGGTCTCAATGAAGTGAAAGCAGTAAAGAGAAACAGGAGAATGTCTTTGCCCATCAATACACTAAAGAATTAATACAAATAGGAGAGGAAGTCTATCCATTTATATCTTTGTAATTTCAAGGAATCTCTGAAGTGATATTAGAGATCACTTTTACCCTTTATCCAGCAAAATGCAAACCTCTTCAGTAACCTCTACCTATCTGACATGAGTGTGAAATTCCTTATTAAGTGCCAGAAACTTCCATAAATTATACTTGTATGGCACAACAACACAAGTCAGAAAATCTCTCCCTGAAGACTGGTGAAGAGAAAGATTAAAATTAAAATCAAAAACATAAAAGTAGGAAGAAAATGAATATATGCCAGTAATTGTAAGATCTTTCGGTACTCTGAGAGGATGTGTTCCCAGTGGGAGCTACCAGAGGAAAATGAAGACCATTTCTCGCACAGCTTGCCTAATCCTAAGGAAAGGTGTCCTAAACCTGTTTTTCTGTGCAGAAGTGTAATGAAAAATGGTTTGGTCTTGACCACTAACATCTTGGTAAAGTACAGCAGAATTTTTCCTATTCAGGCCAGTAAAGTTACCAACTGAAATCCATGCCTACTCTGTTTTGTTAATGTACTACTGAAAGAAAAGTCTGTATGTGGAGAATAATCTATGATTGTATGGCAGCCTATTTAACATAATTTTGGATTCCTCCTACATACTTTTGAATATATTTTGCTGAAGTATTTAAAGTGCAGCATTAAAATATCTACATCAAAGTCATGTTGCATGGTTTTCTGTGTAGTTCCTAAAAGACAAGGATGCCTAGATGGTGAACGTTTTTGTCAAAAGTATACAGCATAGTTCAGCACAACCCTTCCAAAGGCAAAAAAATTACAAAATTGTGGGTCATGTTTTTTGTATAGCACTATTTAACAGGAATTTCAGCTAAAATTTAGGAGCTCTATTTTAAACATTTCTTTAAATCTTTGTTAGACTGGAAGCAGACAAAGATAGTCTGTTGCTTATCAGCCTCACAGTCATCTGCACTGGTGAAAAATAAATTGCTGCAGTCATGGTGTTCACCCTTACTGGAATCACCTTTGTACTAAGAACCAAAGAGCTTGAGCCCCTGCAGCTTCCTTTGTGTCCTTAATTTGAAGCACTGAGAGCACAAGAGACAATGACTAGCTTTTTCAGAGTTGTAAGGAATGGGAGTACTAACAACAAGTAGAAACATATGTACTATCTAATTTCTAGAAATTAAGGTATTTCAGTCCTTCATTAGGGTGAAGTCTGTCATCTTTCCAGTGTGTTCAGCAGAAGACTGACTCCTAGGTGTTGTCCTATTTCCATATTTGATGAGAACACCAAGGATTTTGGCTGCCATATTCAAAGTTCCAAGTATTTTCTGTATTTGCATAGGTCTCTCCCTACTGTTGCTATGGTGCCAACAAAAGCCTGAATGCCACACACTATACATACTCATTCAACTCCACAAAGGGTCAGCAGGAAAAACACAATATATACTTGTAAGTACTCAAGATCACAATAGGACCAAAATCTGAAAAGCCGCTGCAGTGTTGTTTTGTTGACACATGGTGAAGCTGAAGTGAAAAATAAACTTAATGGTCATAAAACCACATTGATTTTCTTGCCACTTTTGATTTGAATAGGTTTAAATTATTTCTGCTTAAGACAATTATATTAAAAAGTTAACTTAAGAAGTTCTTTGTCCAATTTTCTTGAAGCAACAGATTTGTTGAGACCCCTGCTGTACTAAAACAAACAAAAAAATAAAACCAAAAAAAAGCCTTTGTATAGTGACACAAATCTGAGAGAAAGTGGACACAAAGTTGTAACTACATGTCATTTATCATTATAAGGCAAATTGGATTTAAACAGATCTAGGTTGCTTACCCAAAATAGTTTTACACAATGGCATAATAGTTTGACATTTGTACAGAAAGCAAATATTTGTGCTCACAGAGAATGTGAGTGTTGTTTGTAGAACATTCATAAAAAAAAAAAAAAAAAGAGTAAAAGATCATGCCAACAAACATTTAACTTATTCAGCTGCACTTCCTTGCCAATCAGACAACTTTAAAAAATTTTTCTAATGTATCCCTTTTTTCCTCTCACATTGCTTCTCTGCCCTGTCCTGCTCCATATGCATCTTTTAAATAGCACAGAGGAGGGACTAGTGATCATTTTGCACTGAAACAATCCATTTTGACCCCCGAAAACATTCACTAGAATATGATTACCTACAATTCTTGGTACAAACCATGTGCAGAGAGGTGGAAGAACAGAGGGAAAGACCAGAATGCCCTTGAAACAGGTTCCTCCTATTGCCTCTAGAAGCAATTGAACTGAAATAGGTGTTTCTGTTGCTGTAAATATTCCCAACTGCACACCTCATTGTACTGCAAAGCATGAGATAAGGAAGGAAAGACAGCATTGGTCTGCCTCATTTCCATACACAAGGTGAGGACATGACAGCTTCTTTCTAATGAACATAAGTAGTCTATGTTTTCTTCTTTTCTCCTGTGCTTTATGAAAGATGGGGCAGAATCTAGGATTAAAAAAATAAATAATGAACTATCTCTTTTTCTTTTTTTTTTAATCTTGTAATTGACAAAAGCTGGGGAAAGATATTGTGTCTATGTTACATGTTCTTAAGAGTATTTTATGGGTAAAGGGTGATTCTGGAAATTAGAAAATTACTAAATTGTTATTTCCTTTGTGACTGGCATATGCCTAAACTGTGATTCTTTTCCTTTGACAGGTTCTGTAGGGATGTTTCAGGACACTTCCTCCAATAATATTCCTGTTTCAGTAGCTGGCTTTCTGCCTGCTACACACCCAGCAAGCTCTAGCTACAAACTCATAAACAAGAGATTGAGTCAGACAGCTGCTATCTAGGACTATGTGGCCCTAGCAAAGGATTTAGGTTGGCAGTCCTGCCATAGGAAGTCCAGCTATGAAAGCTTCCATTCTGCTGATGCCAGAGTTCACTTCTCTTTGTATACACAACAATTCATATGTGCACCTTGGAAGTGCTGCTCTGTGCATTTCTCTTGAGAACTTATTCTGTGGAATTTTGGATTAAATTAGAATTTATGCTGGATCTCTTTGTGGCCAGTATTCCTGATATAGCTGAACAAGTGGAATTATTCAGCAACTGTTATTCAAGAAACATCCCATTTTAACACATATTCTTCAAAGAGAAGCACTGAACAAATAGTGTTGTGTGAAACAGAGCAAGCATTTTTCTTTTCATTAGATGAAAATTTTAGACCTAATTGAATGCCTGAACTTTGAACACTGTAAAATACCAAAAAAGAAAATAAAAAACAAACAATTGGGGAAAAAACAAACAAACAAACAAAAAACACCAGACAACAGAAAGGTAGTAATCATTTAATCAGGGCACCAGTTATAGCATCTTAGATCTTGGTGTTGATACTGGGAATTGACAATTAACTAATTAACACTTAAAAACTAACACTTGACACTTAAAGAATTAACCCTACCCCACATCACTAAAGACACTTACGGAGCTAACCCTTTAACCCATGTCACTATTGCATAGCCTTGCCTAACTCTGTGTAACTTATTGTACGAAAAACAGGACTTCACTGACGCCTTGCAAGGATAATAATCCTTGGGTGCATCCTTGGTGCATACTTGGGTGAACTAGATTACAGTAACTTGGGCACAGGACAGGAGATACGCCAGTTTTAACCAACTCAGCAGTCTGAGACCTAACCAACTCATCACACTGGACCAAAGGTGACCGTGCACAGAGAAAGAGGACCTGGGTTCATGATCACAGCACAGCTGCAACCAGGAGGAGCCAGAGGTGCAGAATATGGAAATGGTCTCCAGGAACTCATTGTAATATGAACCGCCTTCTCGGGACAGGTTATGAGTATGTATAGGCGTTCCTAAAACTTTCATGAATATGTAACACTTTACTGCATTTAACCAAGTTCACAGGTACTGTAATTTTACACACGTATTAGGTGAAATGATTCCCCGTGTGTCCGGTGTTGTAAATAAATACATACCTTCCTTATAACCTCAAGGGCTGTAAGGTCATTCCGTGCCTCAGTGTCATGCAAAAACAGCTTGAAAAAAAACACTTTCAAGGAAAGTAACGGACACAATAAATCTCACCTCCTTCCAACCACAGCCTTTTCTTTGATGGGGAAAAGAGATGCCTCTGCCAGATTTAGTATTTCCTCCTCTCCTTCACAGCTCATTGTAAGAAATATAAAGATGATCATTCATACTGTTTCCTGTAAGATTCTGAGAGTTCATCGTAGAGACAGAAACTCAAAGGATAAGGACATAGACCATATTAGTGTGCTTAGAGATTCATACAATATAAACTTTTCATGTAATCTTAAAATAAAAGTTAACCCTGCTTTACAGATAAATAGAGTATTTTGATAAAATATATTGTGGTGAATAAAATTGCTATGCGCATGGGATGTTGTCATAACCCAGAAATGACTGTGACTGAAGATAATCGATTGCTAAGGTTGGAATTAAAGCAGAACTGGGGCCAAACACCAGCAAAACACCAAAACTTTATTAAAACACTTAATTCAATGTATGGGAGAGAGAGAGAGCACGAACAAGAGAGGAAAGAGAGAGAGCATCACCACCATACATCTAACAGTGTCTCATAGTGTGGAACCAGTCATGTAAACATCATCTTGTCTGGAAGACTGGGGTGGGGCAGGGACGAGCAGGGTTGCAGCTCCAGCTGCAAAGCACCTGTCATGAGTTTCTGTAGTCTTCACCTCTGTAAGGACTTCTATCTGTTGCTACCCTTGCATCATTTGTGATATGTTGTTACACTGTGCATGCACAGAGCAGCCAGTCAGCACATCTACACTGGTCCCACCACAACTGCCTGGTACATGCAGCTCTGTGTGTGTGTGTGTGTGTGTGTTGACCAGCCTGCAGGGGCCTCAGTTGCTGAGAGCTCCCATCTCTGCTTCTGGGCAGACGTGCTCCAGTCCTTCTTGCAGTGTATCAGAAAGTGGGGACTGCTGCAGTTTCCCATGAGTCCAGCATCCATCAACTTAATGCTTGAGACATAAAGTCCATCTGTATGTTACAGATGTACAGGTATGAAGATTTGGATCCCAAAAAAAACTTATTTACACTGTTTTATCAACATACATTTCCAATTATTCTAATAAAGTTCCTGATTTACACTATCAGACATAGGAATATTATCCACCCTGAAATGACTGCATTTGAACAGAAGGTATACTGATTTATTATGTGATAGCATTTTCTTCTAATAGCAGTACTTTGTGTAATTTAGAGAGAAGGATTCCCATGGAATTTGGGGTTTTGTAAAGCTAAGTCACTGTTTTTGCCTTCTCCAAATCCATCCTAAAATCTCATTTATGTTTTGTTGCTCATAAGAACAGAAAGAAAAAATAATTAGTTCTGTTGATAAATAAGCACATTTACAGTGTGCATATTCCTCAGCTAGCAGGCAGATAATACTGCTGTCATCATTTTCCTCTATATTGTTTTCCTCTTTCTCTGTCAGTGAGGTGATAAATAACAAATTGAGTTCTGCAGTGAACAATCTTTCAGGGTTTTGGGGGTTTGATTTTGATATCTGAAATACTTGGTTGTACTGAGTGTAAAACTGGATTACTTAAATTACATCTAAGCTGTCTCAAGAGAGGTTAGAGTTTAGTTGGCCTGAACCTACAACATCTTTTGCTGATGAATAGACTCAGAAAATTCATCTTTTTGAGACTACCATGGCCACAACCTTCCTTAGCTGCATTCTTTCTTCTCATCACATGGAATGACTCGGGTAGATAATTGGCGTTACAGTCAAACAGGCTATCATAGGACAGAAGCAGGTCTGTAAGACCTGTTTTTAAACAGCTTATTTATCTGTTTAGGTCAGCTTATTTTAAACAGCTTATTTTATCTATTTCATTACTTAATGACAGATCCATAATTTACATTATTTGTATTGTGGGTTAATTTTTCTTCTCTATGGTAGAACATTTTAAGCTTACAGATATTTATGAATTATGATAATAGATTGAGCAGTACAAGAAAAATCAAAGTGCACCTCACAGAGTGTATTGCTAATGATGGATTCGATATCATAAAGGAACTCACCCAACTCAAACCAGCAGCAGGTACACTGTCACATTGTTACCACAATGGTATTTTTTTATTCCATATATTGTCATTAATCAAGTACTTCTAAAAATTTCTTTTGTTAGTATTTCTGCTTTTACAGTAGATTCAGGCTGACCCAAAGGTGCAGGAAATATCAAACCCCAGTTACAGAAGGTGTCGTAATGAGAATTGATTAAATTCAAGAAAAAATGCACATCTCCCTTTGTTTAACAAATATCGCTTGGTTGTTCAAAATAAAGCTGAAAATCTGAAAACGTGAGTATCATAAAAACTCCTTTTTCAGAGTGACTCTTCAATTTTAATAAAAACTAAAGAAATGAGCAACATTGGTGTTTAACCTGATGTAATAAGAGACTGTTGCTTAATCCAGGCTATAAAATTATAATTGGGTGAAGCATACTAAATTGAGCATAAAATAGGGCAAAGATGAAAGAGAAGGCATGAGTTTCTAATTGTTTCCATACAGTGGAATATACCTTGGTCACCCTCTGATTTATAAGCCAGCAATAAAGCCATTTCAGAACTATATGCATATTTCTAATTAATTCTTGGCAAGTTCACTTTCATGTGCCAGATGCTCTGCATTTTGCAGTAGCAATCTGTATCTCTTGTCTGTTATATTTCCTGCCACACTAAACAAATATATTCATGCTAAATATCTACATGCTTGTTGATGTGCAAGTAAGTAATCCAACAAGCTAAACTGACAAGATCAGACCAGTGGAAAGTTTTCGTTACACATTTTCAGATGGACAACTTCTGATCTATCAAGCAGTTCATTAAGGTGGAAATGCACCACTGCAGCCAGCAGTTTTGCCTTTAATTGAATTGGTGCAATAGCATTTTGTCCTAGATTTTTCCAAAGGTTCATACTTTTGAAAGCTTGAGTCTCAGTTCTTCTGCCATTACTGCTGCTTCTGGCAAAAGCTAAGCAAAACAAGAAGTGGAGTTGTTGGAGCAGCTGCCACCTCTGCTATATATGGTTGAATGGAAGCTACTGTCATGTTAAATTTCTCTGCTTTTGTATGCCAGGAGACCCACGCTAGCCTGGACCACCACATATTTTCTTCAAGGTTGCACAGGACCTGTGGCCTCTGGGGGTTTGTTAATGTTCCTCATCACAGTGTGATAAGCTCTTTATATCCCAACAAAAATTTACTGTGGTGGTAGCTTTCGCTGTAGTTTTCTGAGACAGAAGAAAAATAAGCTGGAAAACAGAAAAATGAGAAAAAATTACCGAGACAGGTTTTTTAGCATTAAGATCACATCCTCAGCTGAAGTAATTTAGGAAGGCTTAGCAGTGTCCATTCATGAATAGTGACAGGTCTTTTGACATATATTAAGAATCTTTCTAAAGATTATGTCTTATGCAGGCCATCTGTCATTAACACCCAAATTCTTCAAATATTACAAAATATATTATTTTGAAAAGTATTAGAAGAACAGCTCACAGATAGATTGTGTTTAGAAATTTTATCACGTTATTTAACTATTAGCTTAGATTTCACAGAATCACAGAATTGACTGGGTTGGAAAAGACCTCAGAGATCATCAAGTCCAACCCTTGGTCCAACTCTAGTCCGTTTACTAGATCATGGCACTAAGTGCCATGTCCAATCTCAGTTTAAAAACCTCCAGGGACGGCGAGTCCACCACCTCCCTGGGCAGGCCATTCCAATGCCTGACCACTCTCTCTGTAAAGAATTTCTTTCTAATATCCAGCCTAAATTTCCCCTGGCAGAGTTTAAGCCCATGCCCCCTTGTCCTGTTGCTAACTGCCTGGGAGAAGAGACCAATCCCCACCTGGCTATAACTTCCCTTCAGGTAGTTATAGAGAGTGATGAGGTCACCTCTAAGCCTCCTCTTCTCTAGGCTAAACAACCCTAGCTCTCTCAGCCTCTCCCCATAGGTCTTATGTTCAAGTCCCTTCACCAGTCATGTTGCTCTTCCCTGGACCTGCTCCAGCACTTCAATGTCTTTCCTGAAGTGAGGGGCCCAGAACTGAACACAATACTCCAAGTGTGGCCTCACCAATGCAGAGTACAGGGGAAGGATTACTTCCCTTGTCCTGCTGACCATGGTATTTTTGATACAGGACAGGATACCGTTGGCCTTCTTGGCCACCTGGGCACACTGATGGCTCATGTTGAGCTTCCTGTCAATTAGTACCCCCAGGTCCCTTTCTGTCTGACTGCTCTCCAGCCACTCTGCGCCCAGCCTGTAGCGCTGCAGGGGGTTGTTGTGACCAGAGTGCAGCACCCGGCACTTGGCCTTATTGAACTTCGTCCCATTGGAATCAGCCCATTTTTCCAGTCTGTCCAGATCCCTCTGCAGAGCCCTCCTGCCTTCCAGCAGGTCGACACTCCCTCCCAACTTGGTGTCATCAGCAAATTTGCTGATGATGGTCTCAATCCCCTCATCTAAATCGTCAATAAAGATGTTAAACAGGACTGGACCCAACACTGACACCTGGGGAACACTGTCGGGGGTCAAGACCCCAGCATGGGTTCGGGCCTACGGCGATGGAGGAAGAAATGCGGCCATCCGATGCGGATGATAAACATGCTTCAATTTATTGATACAGAGCACAGACCTTTATAGTGGTTCTATTAATTATGCCTACTCGTCAAACACCGATTTGATAGCATACGTAATGAGCCCATCCCAACATACATAATGAGTCCATCCCCTTCTGTGGTCCCCCCTGGTATGTGAATTCCCTCGTTATCTTGGAGCTGCCTCCTGAGACTTGTTTATCCAGGCCTTTCTCAGGAGCTGCCTTCTGAGTCTTGTTTGTCCAGGCCTTTCTCAGGCAATACCTTCTCACTTACCCTTGCTCAGCTCATGCTAACTGAGGCCTACTCATGCTAACTAGAAGAGATCCTCTTCGTGGAGAGGGTCTCATGCCCTTTCTCTCTTGGCCATTCTCCAACAGAACACCACTAGTGACTGGCCGCCGCTAGATGCAGCCCCATTCACCAGCACTCTCTGGGCCCGGCCCTCCAGCCAGTTCTTAACCCAGCGTAGACTACACTTGTCCAAGCCATGGGCTACCAGCTTTTGCAGGAGTATATTATGGGAGACAGTGTCAAAGGCCTTGCTGAAGTCCAGATAGACCACATCCACAGCTTTCCCCTCATCCACCAGGTCAGTCACCTGATCATAAAAGGAGATCAGGCTGGTCAGACAGGACCTGCCCCTCCTAAACCCATGCTGGCTGGGTCTGATCTCTTGTCCATCCTGAAAGTGCTGTGTGATTCCATTCAGGATGATCTGCTCCATAACCCTGCCAGGCACCAAGGTCAGGCTGGCAGGCCTGTAGTTGCCAGGGTCAGCTTTGCAGCCCTTTTTGTGGACTGGGGTAACATTGGCCAATTTCCAATCATATGGGACCTCCCCAGTGAGCCAGGACTGTTGGAAGATGATGGAGAGAGGCTTGGCAAGTTCTTCTGCTAGCTCCCTCATCACCCTAGGATGGATCCCATCTGGTCCCATAGACTTGTGAGGATCCAGATGGCTCAGTAAATCACCAACCATTTCCTCCTGGAATACAAGGGGCCTATTTGGCTTCCTATCTCTGTCAACCACCTCCAGACATGAGTTGTCCTGAGGGCCACCTGTCTTACTGGTAAAAACTGAGGCAAAGTAGGTATTAAGTACCTCAGCTTTCTCCTCATCTTTGTTAACTATATTTCCCTCAAAGTCCAACAGAGAATGGAGGTTTTCCTTGCCCCTCCTTTTGTTATTAACATATTTGAAGAAGGACTTTTTATTATCCCTGACAGAACTGGCCAAATTAACTTCAAATTGCACTTTTGTTTCCCTGATTTTTTTTCTGCATGATCTAGCTATTTCCATAAATTCTTCATAAGTAGCCAGCCCTTTTTTCCACAGTCGGTAAAGTCTCTTTCTATTTCTGATTTCATTCAGAATCTCCCTGTTTAGCCAAGCCGGTTGTCTTCCCCGCCGGCTAGCCTTTCGGCACACTGGTATAGCCTGTTCCTGTGCACTCAAAACCTCCCCTTGAAGCATGTCCAACCCTCCTGGGCCCCCTTCTTTTTAAGCATTGTTTCCCAGGGTATGCTCTGAACTAGACTTCTGAATAGGCAAAAATCTGCCCTCCGGAAGTCCAGCGTAGAGGTTTTGTTAATGGTTCTCCCTGCATCTCTGAGTATTGAAAATTCTATTATTTCATGGTCGCTATGCCCCAGGCGGCCTCCAACCACTACATCTCCCACCAGCCCTTCTCTGTTTGTAAACAGTATGTCTAGCGGGGTCTTGCCCCTGGTAGGCTCATTTACCAGCTGATGAAGGAAATTGTCCTCTATACACTCTAGGAACTTCCTAGACTGCCTCTTCTGTGCAGTATTGAGCTCCCAGCAGATATCCGGCAGGTTAAAGTCACCCACAAGAACAAGGGCCGTCGATTTTGAGGCATCTGCCAGCTGCTTGTAGAATAATTCATCTCCTTCATTGTCCTGGTTGAGCGGTCTATAACAGACACCCACGAGGATGTCAGCCTTGTTGAACTTCACTCTGATTCTGGTCTACAGGCTCTCAACCTTGTCACTGCTGACCTCAAGTTTAACAGAGTCGAGTGACTCTCTGACATATAAAGCCACCCCTCCACCTCTTCTACCCTGCCTGTCTTTTCTGAAGAGCTTGTAGCCACACATAGCAGCACTCCAGTCATATGAGTCATCCCACCATGTTTCTGTGATGGCAACTATGTCATAGCTTTCCTGCTGCACGATGGCTTCCAGCTCCTCTTGTTTGTTGCCCATACTGCATGCATTAGTGTACATGCACTTCAAGTGGGCTGCTGATTTCATTCTTAATTCGGGCTTTCCATCCTTAAGCTGATCTTTGGAGAGCCCTTCCCCCTTCAAACCTAGTTTAAAGCCCTTCTGATCAGCCCTGCCAACTTACGGGCTATAGTCCTCTTGCTCTCCCTAGAAGGATGAAGCCCATCTGATTTGAGGAGACTAGGTACCATGGAGTTTGCCCCATGGTCAAAAAACCCAAAATTTTGACCGTGACACCAATCCTTAAGCCACCTGTTGATGAGATGGAGTTTAAGTAATCCAGTTTTATATTCAATACAACCAAGTATTTCAGATATCAAGTAATCCCGCTTGAAAATAATGACTTAATGAAGGCTGATTTTGTGCTGCAGTGAACCACAAGAGGAATTTTCCACTTCCTCATTCATATGTAACTATTATTTATATAACAATTTGAAAAGAGCCAGGAAACCCCCTGATGAACATTTATATGTTCTTCCTGAAAACTTCTTAGTTTCCAGATTTCTGCTAAATGTAAGCAACAATTTACTAAATACCTGCCCATAGCAATGTCTGACTAAATAATGATCACTATGCTTGCTTCATTATCATTTTGAGAAAGGATGCAAACTAACTTCTGAATGGAGAACAAACAAAGGCAGGAATAGAGTGGAACTTAAATGGGGATGACTGCTAGAAAAACAGATAAATATGAAAGAAATCATGCCAAACTGCTGGATTCTGGTTAGCCTAGCTGGTATGAAACACACATCAGAATCTGGACGCTTCTCTGTGTATATGGAAGCTAGATTTCCTATGCTTTCACGGTCTAAGTGCATGTACAGTAAAAAATGAAGTGGAAATATTTTTTTTTTTTTAAATCACAGATTTTATCATAATTCAGAAGATCTTAAGGGACTAGGAGGATGAAGTGAAATAAAAAATGTCTCTAAAATTCTTCAGTGTGAAATAATAAGGGCAAGAAGGAAATATACAGGCAGCGAAATCAGGGACAGGCATCCTGGGAAGAGTGTAGGGACACTGCTCAGTTATGCAGAGATGGGGTGTGGCAGGATGCAAACCCCCCTTTCTCCCCTTCCCTCCTTCATCATGGAAGGAGTAGACACATCTCCCTCTCTCTGCTATGTGAGGCTAACAGCTTCTTTTATTTGGCCCCAGAGCACCCTGGCCAGGGCCGTTAGGAGAAGGGAGTGCTGGGTGACTGCAGCCAGTGTGGGGGATGTTTGGAAGCTTCAGAGGCACTCCACATCCAGGGTGGGGGTGCAGAGAAGCTTCTGGAATGCCTACAGTCAGATCTGATCAGCCTATAAAAAACGGGACTCTCATCGAGACTTCGCCCATTGTTGCGGGTCTCTCGGAGCACGAGCGAGATGCTGCCACCAAGAGCCCCCCACGGGATGGAGACTCCACTTGCCTTGCCACCACGTGTGTGAGAAAAATTTCTCCTCACAGGATTGCGAGTGTATTTACTTTCTACGCACATTTGCACGTGCAACTTTCCATGCTTAATATGAGCACGTGTAAAATTAATCCTTACACAATTGCGAGTGTATTTTCCTCCCGTGCTTCCACATAAGCACGTGTAATATTCCATGCACATTTGCACATGTATTAACCCTCGCAGGATTGTGAGTATATTATAAATTTACCCTTGCAGAATTGCGAGTGTACACTTTCCGTATTCAATACGAGTACGTGTATCTCTTTAAAATAATCCCACACCGTGTTCAGGCAAGTGTGTACTCTTCCCAGACCTAGGGGTGGCTCCGGCATTGTTTTGGTGATGCCACATGTATGCACTCTGTGGACCGCCTGAATTATTAGTTGCTGCCCCTTAATAATTTTCCTCAACTGATATCTGAACCTGTATTTAAGTCACTTTTGGAGTACTAAAACCCTGTTTCTCACTGGTTTAATAAAAGTTGTTTTGGACCCTGTTGTCCCTTAAACTAACCTCAGGGTGCCTCTGTGACATGGGGTCAGGAAGGTCAAGGCACAGCTGTAGCTGGACTTGGCAAGGGATGCAAAAAATAACAAGAAGGGCTTCTACAGGTGTGTCAACCAGAATAAGAAGGTCAAAGAAAGCGTGCCCCCCTAATTAACAAAACTGGTAAACTGGTAACAACGGACGAGGAGAAGGTTCAGGTTCTCAACAACTTCTTTGCCTCAGTATTCACTTGCAAGCTTCCCAAGCAGAAAATCAATTGCAAGACAGGAACTGGGGCAGCAAAGTGAGGATCTGGTTTGTGACCACCTAAGGAATCTGAACATACATTAATCTATGGGACCTGATGAGACGCATCCCAGAGTCCTGAGGGAATTGGCTAATGGAGTTGCCAAGCCACTCTCAATTATATTTGAGAAGTCATGGCAGTCAGGTGAAGTCCCTGGACACTGGAAAAACATAGCATCACACCCATTTTGAAAAAGGATAGAAAGGAGGACCCTGGGAATTACCAACCTGTCATTCTCACATCTTTGTCTGAGAAGAACATGGAACAGTTTCTCCTAGAAACTATGCTAAGGAACATGGAGGACAGGGAGGTGATTTGAGGCAGCCAGCAGGGTTTCATCAAGGGCAAGTCCTGACTGACCAACCAAGTGGCATTCTATAATGGAATAACTTCATCTGTGGACAAAGGAAGGCTACAGATGTCGTCTATTTGTAATCCTGTAAAGACTTTGGTATGGTCCCCACATCATCCTTCTCTCTAAATTAGAGAAATATGGATTTGATGGGTCGTCTCTTTGGTGGACGACAAAATGGTTGGGTGGTTGCATCCAGAGGGTAGCGCTCAACAGCACAATGTCTGGATGAACACCGACAACAGCTGGTGTCCCTCAGGGTTACATACTAGGACCTGTATTGTTTAATACCTTCATCAATTACATGTACAGTGGGATGGAGTGCACCCTTAGCAAATTTGCAGATGACACTAAGTTGAGTGGTGCAGCTGACACACCTGAGGGACAGGATGCCATCCAGGGGGACCTGGAGTATCTCAAGAGGTGACCCATGCAAACCTCATGACGTTCAACAAGGTCAGGTGTAAGGCCCTACACCTGAGTCAGGGCAACCTCCAGTGTCAATACAGACTGGGGATAAAGAGATTGAGCAGCCCTGTGTAGATGGATGTGGGGGTACTGGTGGATTAAAATATGACATGACCCAGCAATGTACCATTGCAGCCCGGAAGGGCAATCATATCTTGGGCTGCATCAAAAAGAGCACAGCCAGCAGGTCGAAGGAGGTGATTCTGCCCCTCTACTCCATGCTGTTGAGATCTACCTGGAGAACTGTGTCCAGCTCTGGAGCCCTCAGTACAGGAAAGACATGGACCTGTTGGAGAGGGTTTAGAGGAGGAACACAAAAAATGATCAGAGGGCTGGAACACCTCTGCTGTGAGGAAAGACTGAGAGAGTTGGAGTTTTTCACCCTGTAAGAAGGATGAGGACAGACATTTTAGCAGAATGTGATATGACAAAGAGTAATGGTTTAAGGAGATATTCAGGCTAGACATGAAGAAGAATTTCTTTACAGCGAGAATGTTAATGGAACAGGTTGCCCTGAGGGGTTGTAGATACACCATCCCTGGAAACATTCAAGGCCAGGTAGGACAAGACTTTGAGCAACCTGATCTAGTTGAAGATGTCCCTGCTAATGGTAATGGAGTTGGACTAGATGACCTTTGAAGGTCCCTTCCAAACCAAACTATTCTATGATTCTATTAATCTACGATTAATAACAAAGGAAATAATGAAATCATATTGCTGTCACCAATTTGCAAGAAGAAAGCAATATTGTGACAATCATCAAATCAAGATTTCTTCATCAATGTATTCCATTTTAATATTATACCTCTTGTTATTGATAGAGAATACACTTTTAGGATGATACCACTGTATACCCACAACAACAAATATTATGTATGTGCCATGCTGGGATATGGCCATTTCTCAGCAGGTTGAAACAATATCTCACCAAGGGACTCAGAATATCTTATTCTTTAGTATTATAAGTATTTTCCACTTGCTGTTAGGAGACAATTCCACATTTTGTTAATATGCATATTAATGACTAACACTAGCTTTTGTGCCAGAACACTTGCATGAATGCCAGCTTTTTTTACAAGTGTTTTCTTCTTCCTTCTCACAAATTATTGCAATTTTCTTTTCTTCTTACTCAGATATTTAATTCATTTGGAACCCACAGAATTTTTACACCAAGAGAAATTAATTTTGTAAACATGCAAAAGCTGAAATTTTGGGGAACTTCATCAGGGTGCTGACACTGTCTTTTGGTGTATCTTTGAAGCAGTCTTCCTTATGTTTCCTATGACCTATTGGCAAACCTTGTCCAGCACGTAAGGCTGAGTTTAGAACCTGTCAGAAGAAGATCACGTTCTCCAGTTCCCTCAAGGAAAAGCCAAGATATAGCAACTCAGAGAATACAGACTGTATACCTGTCATACCTTTTGGCATTTCCTGAAGGCATCTTAATAAATATTGTGCTCATACGTTTCCAGCATTGCAGGTGTGCAATTTCATTTTTCCTAGTAATATATGTAAATAATCTTCTAGAAAAAATGTCCTTCTAGTACAAGAATAAGGAAATAACTCCTAACTTTTTGGACCTTCAAGACAATCTACATGCTCTTTAACTTTCATATAGTCTGCTTTGCTTGGGTAGTTGGAGGACATTCCTAAGACACTGAAACATACTTTCACTAGTGTCAGTCAGACAGGCTTATGCTCTCGTGTTGCAGTATCTGAAATGTCCTGGTTAGACACTATGCACAGTTTTATTAAATACTTGTAAAGTTACTAAACATCTTTTCTACTTACTTTTATTGACATTGAGTAGGTACCTTCCTCTTAGTACTCAATGTCAATTCTATTTTCCTGCCTTAACTGTGTTGTTGATAACATTATTCAGCAAAACATCTTACAGAACACTCGAGCACTGCAGCTCAGCAAGTGGTAAATGATTTGTAGAAATGAAAATCTTACAACATCATTTCAAAGGCTGAACAGTTAGATGAACATTACCACAAATTTAAAAAAAAAAAAAAAAAAAAGAAAAGAGAGAAAGGTTATATGATAACACTAATACTTTTTAAAACTCTTTCATGAAGGCCCCTGTGTAAGTTTTATTTTCAAAAAAAAAAAAAAAAAAAAAAGAAAAAGTGGCTTTAGCCAGTTATTTTACCACACTGTAAATTAGAAGAACAGTCCACTTCCATGGAACTCAAAACTTTTCAGCCCTTTCAGGCAGTGAATAACAGTTTTATTGTGTTATCTGGAGAAATAAAATATTATGCTTTCAGATTTTTGTATTCAGCTGCAGATTTGCACTGGGTTTAATACCTCTTTATTTTCCATGTAAATGGATTTTCAAAATTGTTTCTGTGGAAAAGTGAAGGCATTTTTTTCTATTTTTCCACTTAATGTCATTGAGATGGCATTTGAGTGAATTATGAAAAATCAGGGACCTGAAAGCTGCAGCTCTGCTGAAGTCCATTGTATAGTCAGAAGCAATTTCTGCAGAACAATGAGAGAAAATCCAATAGATCTGGAAATGTGCACAGGGAAAGCAACAGTACTTTGTTATACTAATAATTTAGTTCTCATTTTCATCTTAATTCTTCATATTTTGTTGTGTTTTGCCCTCTTACAGAAGCAGAAGTATGAAAATTACCCACTAGCACAGACATTTTCAGATAGTTTCCACCATACTTATATTTCAGTTTCCTGGAGTTTATTACAGCAGAAAGTTAAATCCATTTCACCAATTTTCAGAATGGCAGTGAGTAAGCATGTCTTTTGCTATTAAGAGAAGACAAGTGAAACAAGAGGTCCAGTTCAGCCAAAGCATTTGGTTTCTAATTCTTACAAAACTAATTCCCACTGAAATCAAGGATAGCTGGAGGTAGAAACAGCTTTGTGATCTGGAGCCTTTAGTTTCTTATTTACATAAGCAGACACAACTACCATAGACTTTGTAGCAGGTTGTGGCTATCGAAATCTGCCCCTTGAAAGACCTAAGTGTTTACTGATTTTGTGTCACGGATATTATAATATAATAAAGGCCTGAAAAAAACATGAGCAATTTAAACTGTAAATAACAACCAAAATCTCAATCATTTGATTTTTGCTGGAGGAAAAGGACTGTTTTCTTAATTGTCAGTATATAAAGTAAGTCATACATATTGATTATTTTTGGATTTGTTATTTTTAAAAAGGAAAGCGAAATTTTATTTCTGGATTGCAAGCATGATGAATTAAATATATGGCTATGGAAAAGAGTTTCCATATGAACCAAAATCACCTATACTCACATAACAAAAAAAGAGGAAAACTTAGCAGATTCATCAGCCACATGAATATTTGCAATTTCTGAAAACAGGCTGTCTTCTCCCGTTGGAATGCTTCAAAAGTATCTGAGTCCAGGCAATGCCAAAGATGATTGTGTGGTGTCAGAATGAGACTGCTGGAGGCTAGCAGAGAAAGACACAACACAGACAACACTCAAGTTTCAAGATTTCTAACTTGTGTTCCCGTGAAATCTGTGACTGCCAGCTTAGCAGTGCCTGCTCATACACTTCGTTTCACTTCAGAATTTACAACCAAGTCCCAGAGGCTGCTTAGCTTGTATTGTGGACATACGTCTAGTGGAGTAAGGAAGAGAGAATATTGGTCACACATAAGTTAGCAGTCTTCTTTTGGATATGTCTTTTCTGAAGGTATTAGTAGGATCACAGTATTTTGACACCTTCAGGGAGGCTGCAATTCTCAGTCACCAGAAACTCATTACAAATTTATTTATTTTTGGTCCTCTCTGTGGATTTTTTTCTACAACTTTGAAAGTTTGCAGTCAACTGAAAGTCGTATGTTAAAATAATTTCAGTGTCTTCAGCATATGTTTCTTTTCCCTGTGTCAATGAGTGTGGCTAAAGAAAAGAAAGAATTTGCAAATACTGCAAATGGAATGGTAGGCACTGAATGTACCACCATGGAAATCAAGCAGACTAGTTGAGAAAGGTTCTGGCGAGTTGGAAGTAATCATCAAAATCTTGTAAAATTGTTCTAAAGTATCATATTGGGAAACAAAAGAGGAAAAAAAAATAATTTTAACCTCTGAAAATCCTGAGTATCCTCTTGGTGTTTCAAGACTACTACCATTATACCATCTCAGCACTGTGCTAATTAAAACTTCCTGAGATTTTACAAACAACCAGACACTGGTTTGCCACATTTTCTTAAAAATTCTTTGGGACTGACAGTTTTAATATCCCAGGAACAAATGAGGAACTTACAGAGCTCTTAGAGGAAAAGCTTCAGTAGTTTTACTCTTTTGGCTTGAGGCACAGTCTGAGAACAGCTTATTTTAGGAAGTATGTTGAGTGTCCCTACCTCAGTATCCAACAATTGGAGCAGTAATAAAATTCCTTTCATGGCTAGAAACTTTATATTAATCTCTCAAAGAGCTGAGCACAAAGAACCTGAGAAAAGTGTTTCTTGTTGCTGTCCATCTGGATTTCAGATCAACAAATGGGTGTCTCTAGGTAGTAGCTATGATCTCATCAGAATACAACATGACAAATGGCTTCATAAATAGTTAACTCTAGAAATTATTAGACTTTGTCATGCAGATAAAACATTATACATCACTTAAGAGTCATGACACTCGTCTCACAAACATTCCCAGCTTGTAGGGATGTTTTCCTGTGAAGAAAAAGGGCATAGAAGATTCCTATCTCTTTTTTAATAAGGAAGACCGAAAAGAACAGAGAAAGAGTGTCATGTTTGTAAACCCTGTCAGAAAACAACCACTTCTTATCTATGTAAACTTAGAAACTGTGATCTGTGCCACTTCAAGACACAATTATTAAAACACATTACTTTGATACTGCCTTCTGTTCCCAGTTCAGAAACACAGGCTAGCACAGAAAGCAGAGTCTGTCCCTGACTACTTTCAGTTACACTAGCTGCAGCCTAAAGGTCTCTACAATTCATAAAAGCCAGCCAATACTCTTCAGTGTGAATTTCAGATGCTGCTATCTGAGATGCTGTGCACACACCCTCTTATATGTTGCAGTGACTAAGGTAAGTCATGGTAATGTGCCTTCAGGTAATGTAAATAAATTAATATTTTGGTTTTAGTTATTCAAGTTTTGCTTTCTAAAATTTCTCTACTGCTATGTTATTTAGAAGAAAGAAAGTAGGAACATGGCCTAATGAAATGAAATGAAGTGAAATGAAATAAATAAAATAAAATAAAATAAAATAAAATAAAATAAAATAAAATAAAATAAAATAAAATAAAATAAAATAAAATAAAATAAAAATTTAAAAAAACAGCACAACTTCCAAATAGGTCATCATCATCTCACATTCTGTTTAGATCTATGGTACATTACAGCTAACACTGAAGGTTTTGTACAAACACATATACACTATATTCATTTGTTGTGTAAAAAGTGACAAGCTGTGACAAAAAGTGACAAGTGAGGTGATTCATAGAGGTTGACTATGCAAGGAACTGGCAAATACCTATCCTAAATTCTTCTCTGTTAATTGCATTTTGAACTAGAAAGTGAGCCCCATGCCACATTTTTATTTTTATTTTCATAAATTCTTGTCTGTCCAGGACTGTTTTTTGTTTTGTTTTGTCTGTTTTGTTCTATGTTCTGCTGAAAGACTATTAATCTTGTCTTTAATGCAAAGCAACCAACTAACGCTCCCCTGAAACTTGGTTTTGGTTCTTACCAGAACTCCTAACAGAAGGTTTATGGGCTGAAAAATGAAATGCCTTTTGCAGACAACATAAAGACTACACTAGCTCATAAATCTCATTAAGGTAATGAGTAATGTTGTACACAGCTATCGGGCATCCATCACAAGCAACTATGGAGCACAGCAATCAGAAAATGAATCCAAAAAGGCCGCTGTCTATACAGTTGTTTGGTCATTCCTGGCATTTTCTCTAGGGAAAGAGTTCATGCTACTTCTGCATGTGTCTCAGTCAGTAAGATAGAATTCAGACCATAACTTTAAAGTTAGACTAAATTCACAGTCACTATGACATCCACTGTTTTTCACTGAGTTGTCTGTATTTTATGAAAAAAAATATTCACAGTATACTTCAACAGTCTGATAGTAGGAATGTAAATGCCTCGAGAAGATCAAAAGTCTTGATATTTTGTCATTTAAATAGCTCTGTAAGATATACATTTAATGTGGGAAAATCTCTGCAATTTATTGTTAGAACTCTACATGCTTCTAAAGCATAAACACTTTTCCTCCTGTTGATATACACTGCTGATCATATTTTTTTAATGTATTTATCTTGCAAACAAGTTGAGACCCAAATCTCATTTTCTTTTGCTGACACACACTTAATGGGTTCTATTGGATTTAAGAAAACATCTACTTAGAGGTTTAGGGAAAAATCTGCAAAAGTTTATAATTGGTGTTACTAGTTCTTTTTCATATGGCATATTCTTGATACATACATACAGGGCAAGAAAGTTCACTTAATAGTCTTCAGTTACCATATTGGCACTATAAAATGCTGAAGTATATTCTCCATGAAAATCTAAATCCTTTTAATGAGCTGAATAATCTGCTGCCTCACAGTGCAACCCTTGGAGTGTCTGATTTCCTGGATAAATTGTGGTTTCTGGCAAAGCAGCTGAAGAAAAGCCTCCCTAGCCAGAAAGAGATATCAAAACAAACAAACAAACAAAACAAAACAAAACAAAACAAACAAAACCACAGAGATCCATGGTATAGTTCTAGTGGATTAAAAAAAATACCATTTATTTTAAAGGTATTTATTAATATATTCTTATACTATATTCTTAGAAATATTTTAATAATATAATTAAATAACTATATTTCTCATGGAAAATAGTATTGTCGCCATATGACTCTTGAAACAGTTTAAGGGTATTCTATCCTGAGGACAAAAGGACATCAGGGAGTAATATGGCTATCTCCTTCCCTTCCATCCATTCATATAAACAGCTATATGGCCCAGACTCAGACACTAGGAAAGTCAGGAGAAGCCCTTCCACAGACCAAAACCAGCTTTGAATCTTAGGAGATCAAAGAAAGTGTATGAATCACCTACTAAATAGGCGTTGAAAGGTTTTCACCCATTAGATTTTATGCTAATTTCTAAGAAGTAAAAATAAAGCCCTGAAACATTTATTTCCTTGTCCTTAATTAAACAAAACAATCATCTTGTTGCAGTAATCCCAAGTATGCTTGTTACCAGCATAAATGTAATTCTCTTCCTAAATTCTGAGATCTAACAAATCTCTGAAATCTAACCTTTAGTCTTGTCCTTTCATAGTCCTTTCATCATTTTCAAATTTGAAAACTGTTGTTTTGAACAAAACTACTCACCTAATTAGTCATCTATTTAAGTTTGCGGCTGTGTCCTACCCATTCCAAGTTCTGTCATTGTATCAGCAAATTCTATATATTCATAGAATCATTCCAGCTGGAAGAGACCCTCAGGATCATCAAGTCCATCCATACCCTAACTCTAGCACTAAACCATGTCCCTAAAAAACTCATCTAAATGCCTTTTAAACACTTCCAGGGATGGTGACTCCCTGGGCAGCCTGTTTCACTGCTTCACAGGGAGTCTACTGTGGGGATTTTTTTTTTTGTTGTTTGCTTTGGTTTGGTTTTGGTTTGGGTTTTGTTTGGGTTTCATTTGAGTTTTTGTTGTTTTGTTTTATTTTGGCTTTTTGTTTTGGTTTGGTTTTGGTTTTGTTTTCCAGTTTGGTCACAGTCAAAAACTACTGCATCAGAAAGCTGGTCTTCATACACAGGAAAATGCCCAGATCCTTGAAGGTAACTAAACAAAAACCTGAAAACAATGGTTATTAGATTAATACAATCAGTCAGGTCATAATGCACAGTAATTTGGTGTCTTATTGTAGATTACAGCCTAAGGGGGGTTTTATGTTTACACTTTTGTTCTGTTTTGCATGTTGCCATCAACTTTTTACTTTATTGGCTAATTAGACTTAAAAATATTTCCTAATTACTGTACCCCAAGTTATTGCTTCTGCTGCATTATCAGACTTAGTAAGCTCCTTTTCATTTTTTTCCTCCTTCTGGCAACTGTGAATATTGCATTAAACTGTCACACCAAAAATCCATTTTCAAGTCTACCATATCTCACAGTATCCAGCAGTTATAAGAGAATACAGAAAATGGTGACGACAGCTCTTCCAGCTCCAGTAACTGGAGATATAGGAGTTCTAGCCCAAGGATTACACCCAGGTTTGTCATATTAGAAGTCACTAGTGAAGCTAACTCTTTTGTAAGCCAGTTGGGTCATGACAGTATATTGAGATAAGAAATAATTATACATTACTGTGAAAAATAATTTCTTTCTGTCTCATAAATGGCTGTTTGTTGATCATAACTCTTTTACTGTTATGCATCATCAAATTATACCCTATATACTTTTAAATAGATTTTCTATTTCTTATTCATGTAGCTTCTGTTATTCATATCTCTTTTGAACTGCCAGAAGCTCCAGTCAATGTATTCTGATTCTCACTTAACACTAACTCAAAAAAGTTCAAAACTTCTAGCTTGCATCACTTGCAGTATACAGAATTTCCTGCTCTCCACACATCTAATCTCTCCTATCTGGAATCGATTCCAAGGAAGAATTAAAAAAAGGAAAGAAATTACAGGTCTATGAGGTAACAAATTCATGCCAGCAAGATATGAATGATAATAAAAGACAAAGGAAAATATGTCCTGTGAGAAGATAGTTTAAGTAACTTACTGGTTCAGTAGCATTCAAGTGAAACAAAAACCAGCCACAGACACTAAAAATGAAGGGTATTTCCAAGTGAAACTATACAAAAGGCAGTGTCATGGATATGGGGTATTGCATCATACCACCTCTTTTCATGGTTTTTACAGCATGATTGAAAGTAAGTTTACACAGAGCCATCAGTTTGAGACTCTAGATCAATTTTCACTTGCGTAAATAGGCTCCAAGTAACCAAGGGCTAAATGAAAACAGTAGTATTGTCTGTAGTTTGTTCTGTGACAAATAGGAGAAACATGGTTTAATAGCAAAAGCCATAATTATCCACAGCTCTCAGTTTACAATTAGTTTTCTTTGACAGTTAAAGTCATAAATGCCAGCTTTAATCATGTGTTCAGGTTGAATTAGGCGCTGCTAATGCTGCAAGAGATCTAATCCTATTTCTTTCCCCCTCGTAATGAAATAATAATGCAAATTCATTGCACTGATGGGACGACCCATGCGAATTTATTATAGGCTTGAAGAAGTCTCTTGAAAGGGATAAATTCTTTCTGGGTACAGTCTTGAGGTAATCCAAACCAGACAAGAAAAAAAAAATGGAGCTGTCATCAGAGGCCAGCATATAGAATGGATTTAATTTGTATGAATAGGCTTTTTAATAACTATAACAGGGCTAAGCTCCAGCTCTACTAGGGGAATATTACTGCTGTCATTTTCCAAATCTGAATGCACTAACTTTATTTGTGGGATAAAGTTCAGCTCCAAATCTCATTTCTGGTTACACTGCAGCTTGCAGTAGACAAAAAGATACTGCAGAGTAGGCAGACCTAGTGACCAGATCTTCTTATTATTTAAGACGGATGGAACAATTAGCTCTTCATAAAACCTTTGTGGTACTCAGTGACACGTACCAACTTTTCCTGTAAAACAAACTATACCTTTTACTTAATGCTCAGATCTTTATCAGGTAAGGCTTGTTGTCAATATGATAAAATAGTTAATTATTTTAACTTCCAAGGCCCACTTCAGCTAGTGAGAATATATAATCTATCTAAAAGGGTAATTGTTCTTGGTAAATAAAGAGATTAAGAACATAGAGATTAAAACTAAAAATTACACAACACAGGTGTAAGTTTTACAATGTATCACAACACCATATAATAGAGTATAATTAGTGAAATAAAAGATTTCCAAGGAAAAAAACAAAAAAGTCCTAATTTCATTAAACAACTGACAGAAGTTTCAAGCAATGGGGTTCACAGATATCATTACCAATACCCAGTTTTATGAAACTACTATTCTGACCACAGCAGGCTGCGTGTATTACTAACACTTGGTTTCCAGTGAAAAGACAAGGTGAGAACAAGAGATTTAAAGAGACGTGATAAAATGAACCCTTTTTTTTTTTTTTACTTACTCATCTTTATGAATTATCCAAAGCATGTTTTCGTGTTTCTTGAACAAAGAACAAACTTTCTCTGCAAAAATAATGAAACCACTCTTTCTCATCCGTCTTGCATGCACACAAATCTTCAATACAAAAACTAAATTAGTCCTGTGAAAATCTTTAGTTATCTGGTTTAACAGCTATAAACATGGCCAACGATAATCAGAATGAATCTAATACCCATGCTGTTACCTTTCTGTTCAAAGGAATATAAAATTTTATTTCATATCTTCTTTTTAAAATAATCCTCTAATCAGTCTAGAGTGCCTAAATGTTTCCTCTTGATTTTGGTAGAATAGGAATGTATAGCACTTCTGTTGTATGATGTCCCAAAATTGTTTTGCTACATAAGGATTTGCAGAAGATTGAGTATAATAATGGTAAAGTAATAAAGCTTGTTAAAGGCTGACTGGTGCTGTTTCAAGATCTATATTGTTAGTTGGCACTGCTGCACCAGACTTAATCTATGTATGATGTCACATTGTTAGAACATATCTTTCAATGAGAAAAAAATGTTTTTGGCAATGTTATTTTTTTAAAAAATAAACAAACCAACCAAACAAAAACAATAAAAAATGAAACAAACAAACAAAATACAAACCAACCAAACAAACAAAACACCAAAAAAAACCCCCACAAATGCTGCATAATTATCTGAAAACAACATATTTTGTCATAACAGGAGCTGGCAATTCACAACATAAATGAATTGGGTCTGTGAATTCCATCATTTTGTACATTACTAACACCATACATGACCACTAAGTTCAGCCAGAGTGAATATTATGATCACAGATGATACTCTAATAGATTAAATGAGCAGCAAGAGGAGAAAATGACCTGGCTGAATGATCACCTTGTAAATAACCTGAAGTATGTCAAGTAAAATTAATTACATTTATTCATGCTTCATACTAGTATTTACAAGCAGGTCACTCACTTTTTCAGGAAAAATATCTTTGAGTGTTACGAGATTTTTTCCTACAGAAAGGTGTGCATCATGTTATGGTGAATCAATCCATGATTTCTGGCATCTACTGTACTGCATTTTGTAAAACATAAGTTTTAAAGAGCTTTCTACAATAACATAATTTTACTCTAAAATTTATTACACTTAGTCTTTGATATATAATTTGATTTCCTACTATTAATCTGATAAAAAACTTTTTAAAATTTCTATATGTTATTTTCTTTAAAAATCTCCATTGTCCTTTATGTTCTCACTCTCTTGATTTTGATCTTCTGTTGATAACATTTAAATGCACTTCAACCTGTTAAGTTTCACCAGTACCGTCCTCTGATCCAGCAGTATTTCTCTGACTCATCTGGAAGGCATTGTATTATTTTACAGGCTATGTGGTTTCCTTATCTTTTACCAGAGGGTTCCACATTAATATCACTTGGAGGTGAGGGGTTGCAGCATCTGTGTAACAGAGACAGGGAAACAAAAGTATATATTTTCTAAAATGGAGATTGAAAGATAACCTTGTAACTCTGCCAAACATCTGCCAATTTTCTCATACTATATTTGAGTTTCCAGCACCGCACTGTACATGGAGAGCTCTGAAAAGTGAAATCTGTCTACTAGGAGCTTGACATCAGGAAAACCCAAAAGCTTCTCATCATTTTTTCTGACTCCCAGATCCAGGCTAGGAAAGATTTTGGTTAGTTCTGGAATAATTGGTGCATTTGTTATTCCAGCAATAATTATTACATCTCTAATGTTTCCTAGAGAGAATATTAAAATGAAAACACGGTGTAGTTGATACCTAAAATCAGCAATTAGTAATAAAATTAGTCTATACAAGTACGGGTCATAGATTTTAGGCATTTATAAAGACAATAAGAATGAGGTTCACAGCTGTTTAGGTGTTAGGCACTTGTTAGGAGTCAAGTCACAAAAATGGTATTTGTTAAGATAAGCAGGAGAAGTCTCGATACAATGCCGTTGGTCTCAGAAGAAAGGTGGCAACACCGGCACAAGCAGGTTACAAGCCAAATGACAAAGGCTTGTAATGGATACCCAAAGGATTTCTTGGAAATGTAATTAATATGTATGATCTGTGTGTATATAACCTCTGTCTGGGAATTGCTCAAGGCCCCCACTAGGTGAAAACTGTTCCCCTGGGGAGCCCTGGTGCTGCTTCTAAAATCGTAAATGGATTTGGTTTTAGAAGTTGTTGTTGTTATTGTTATTTTTATTGTTATTATTATTATTATTATTATTATTATTATCATCATCATTATCATTATTATTGTTATCATCATCATCATCATCAACATCATTACTATTACTATTACTATTACTATTACTATTACTATTACTATTACTATTACTATTACTATTACTATTACTATTACTATTATTTTTAATTAGCCAATTTACAGTATCACAGTCTTTGTTTTATTTCTGGCTTTTATGTTCACTTCTTTTTCTTTCGACATTTTTATTGTTTTCTATATGTGACCTTACCATGTTTGGATATTTTAATATCCATATCTGAATATTTGTCTGCTTTTGTTTATGTTTCCATTAAATTATCCAGCTATCCGTCACTATTTCATATTCTTTTCAATTTTTTTTTACAACAAAGACTGAAGTTGTTTTATTTTTTATTATTATCTCTCAATTAATTTATTTTCTTAGTTTGTCCCATCTTCATACTTTCTAAATTTTCTTCAAACTTTCTCCCCAAATCTCTCACCTGTTTTCCAATTTCTTTCTGTAAATGTAACCTTCCATTTAACTACTGCATGAACAATGGCAAGACCAAATATAATCCTTTTCTAAGATTAAAAGACAGCCTTCAGAAATCAGCCACTACATGTGATTATTTATCAGAGTGAAATATGGTTTTGTTTCCCAGAACAATATAATGTGAGCATCGTACAAATAGGCACTTTTTTGTTGTTTTAAAAATTACAGCTCTTTTTGAACTATTAAAGGTCAAAAAAGTATGACTGGAGGGAAACTTCTTGATTTCCTCTCAATGTTTCCTGTTTCCTTGACCTCACTCTCACTCTTTTAGTCAATATGTCACTAAATTTAATTTTAGTTGTGAACAACAAATGCTGTCTTGAAAACAAATTTTATTTAATGGCTGTTAGAAACCTTCTAAAAGGAGAAAATGCTAACACAACCTTTAAGTGCATGTTGAAATACTGTTACTGCAACATTCGTATTTTTTCCCAGGTAAACGAAACTACAGTGTGAAAAGGTGTTTCCAGTTAGGAGAGACATCAATTGTCTTCATATCTTGAACTGAGCCTCAACCTATGTAAAATTTCCAACATGAAATTTTCAAAAAATATTCCTTTCTACAGCTCTTAAAGAGGTCATCAAAGGGTGAAGTCCTACCAGATATAATAAGAAAAGGCTGTTGGTACACTTGATTGTGATTTTTTACCTCTGTATATGAAGATGGATTAGATTTTGGAAAAACTGAAATGATTAATATGCCACACAAAACAACAAAGGGCATAAAAGGTGGAGCTGTCATGTATTTACAAAAATAGTACCGTTCATGGATAGTCAATGCAAGTTTTCCCCCTATTCAGAGGAAAAGGGGGTAGTATTGGAAGAACCTCTGTATAGGCATATTTCTGGTGTCCTTTATCAGAATGAAAGCTAGAAAGTTTTAAATATTAAAGTGTTGCTTGCTGATAGATTTCTTAATAATTGCATGTTTTATACCTACATAGTATTTCAAAGACTGCAAGGGCTTTATGCACGCTAACACTTCTTCCTATCTTTGAAATCACTAATAGAACAAAGGTGATTGTTCTTCTGATGTGAAGCTGGATCTGTAAATGAGACTCCAACAAAGGAATAATGCAGGACATAGCCCTTTGAGGAAAACAGCTGAGGTTGAGGCATGAAAGGTGCCGGACTAGATTCCATTCCACTTTTCGGTATTTTCCTAGTATCACAGAAGATTCAGTTCCACCCTGTGCAAACTTCTTTGCTAGAGTTCATCAGAAGCCTACGTATCTTCTGTCATCACCACATGCAAACAAAGGTGAACAACTGACAAAGGAAAAACACACTAGGAAGAGCAAAGCTTGCAGTAAATTACTTTTCTGATCAGGGAAATATTTTAATTGCTTAAGCAGGTTTTCCTGTACATTGCTGGAATCTTCAAATACATCAATACCCATAGAGCATTTGGGTCAGTAGAAGAAAGATCATACATGCATCACATGGCATGTGGAATAGCAGCACCAGCAAGATCCATAAATAAACTGTATTCCATCCCCCATACCTCACACAATAGAGTTGCTTTGTACCGCTGCAAAAAGGTTCTCCATGGTGATCAAAGGAGAGGGTGAATTTGTGTTTGTGAAAGACAGTTGCACACTGTAAATTTGCAGTAGTCATTACAGGAACATTTTTCTGAGAAAAAAAGAACTTTTTTCTGTTATGAAGAGCATAAATTCATTAGCTAATTTGACTCTGTGCATGTCCCATTTATGCTTTAAAGGTAATCTCTCACTTTTCATGTGACACTGTTGGTGAAAAAGACAGCTGTGTTCCTCTCAATGTGGAATTATCCATTTCTCCTCTACAAAGGAGCAAAATTGCTTCATTGCTCTGTATGCTACTTTTTCCTTTTCAGGTAAAATGCCAGAGCTGAATCATTACTCCTTTAGTGGAAGCTATTTTTGTCAAAGTAAATGCATAATCAACAGTTAAAACAATTGAGTTGTTTTGCTAATCTCTTGTTTCATAGATGTAAGATTAACTCCACAAGCCGTCTTTCACTATAAATCAGATAATAAGTACTGCTGCATTGTGTCTCAACCTACAGTTATATGGTATTGAATACTCATCAGATTTTCTCTAGTATTACTACCTTTTTATACTAACATTTTTTTGACTTTTCAAACAATAATTACATAAAAAAAGATTAAACCAATCAAATCCCATACTGCTGCTGAGTAACAATCAAATGCTTAATTGCTAACGAATAACACACTTATCAAGCAGCTTTCTGACAGTTATTCATAACAATTAAGTGGCCTCATTTATATGAGGAAGAAGGAAAATAAAAATGCGATGCACATGCAAGTGTAGACAATCACACATAAGACAAAAATACTAACCAACCATGGAGAAATCTCAAGTATAGCATTTTTTGTTGTTGTAGTGTGTGCATGTGAAAATATCTGACAGCCAAAGTATAAAAATTCCTGCTGTTTTCAAAATGAATTAGATTTAGATGAAAAAAGCATATCCCCTCTGCCAATCTACATCCCTTCTGTGTGCAAGGAGTTCCCTATCTGCCTGAGAACATTTCAAATACTGGATTCAGTATCATCTTAACCAAGCTTCTTCAAATACATGGCAGATAAAACTAACACTAAAGGTAACATAGGCTCACTGATGAATGAGTTAGGTGCCCCAGTGACAGAAGATACTGAGAAGGCAGACTTACTGAATGCTGCCTTTGTCTCTGTCTGCTCTGCCAGAGGCAGAGGAGGGTCATTAGAGGCAGTCAACATGGCTTCACCAAGGGGAAGTCATGCTTAGTCAACCTCATAGACTTTTATGAGGACATAACCAGGTGGGTAGATGGTGGCAAAGCAGTGGATGTGGTCTATCTTGATTTCAGGAAAGCATCTGACACAGTCTCCCACAGGATCCTCACTGCTAAAATGAGGAAGTGTGGTCTAAATGATCAGGTAGTGAGGTGGACTGTGAATGGGCTGAAGGAAAGAAGCCAGAGAGTTGTAGTCAATTGGGCAGAGTCTAGTTGGAGGCCTATATCTAGTGGAGTCCCTCAAGAGTCAATACTGGGACCAGTACTATTCAATATATTCATCTGCGGCTTCGATGAGGGAATAGAGTGCACTGTCAGCAAATTTGCTGATTGCACCAAACTGGGAGGAGTGGCTGACACACCAGAAGGCTGTGCCGCCATCCAGCGAAACCTGGATAGGATGGAGAGTTGGGTGGGGAAAAATTTGATGAAATGTAACAAGTGCAAGTGTAGAGTCTGCATCTGGGCAGGAACAACCCCAGGTTCCAGTATAAGTTGGGGAACGGCCTGTTAGAGAGCAGTGTAGAGGAAAGGGACCTGGGGGTCCCGGTGGACAGCAGGATAACCACTGTGCCTTTGTGGCCAGGAAGGCCAATGGCATCCTGGGGTGTATTAGAAGAGCGGTGGTTAGTAGGTCAAGAGAAGTTCTCCTTCCCCTCTACTCTGCCCTGGTGAGACCACACCAGGAATATTGTGTCCAGTTCTGGGCCCCTCAGTTCAAGAAGGACAGGGAACTGCTGGAGAGAGTCCAGGGCAGAGCCACAAAGATGGTTAAGGGAGTGGAGCATTTCCCTTATGAGGAAGGCTGAGGGAGCTGTGTCTCTTTAGCTTGGAGGAGACTGAGGGGGGACCTCATTAATGTTGATAAATACGTAAAGGGTGAGAGTCACAAGGATTGAGCCAGGCTCTTCTCGGTGAAAAACAGTGATAGGACAAGCGACAATGGATACAAACTGGAACACAGGAGGTTCCACTTAAATATGAGAAGGAATATCAATTTTTCCACTTAACTGATTAGTTGAAATACATGGGATGGTTGGTAATGTCTAATCTGGATCAACCACTATGGAAAGATTGCTATCTACATTTCTTGCAAGGGCAGAGTGGACCTTACAAAGTATTTGCCAGAAATATTGTGAGTGGAAACTCTACCAGAGAGCCAGTGCAGACTGCATTCAAATTGCATTCTGTCCATCCTATAATGAGACCTTAAGCTGAGGGGGGATGGTTGTTAGAAAGGAAACAGGGTAGGAAATGGGGAAAGAAGCATGTTGCCAAGAGATTTTGTTCTACAACAGAATATTCCAATATAGGCTTCTTTGTAAACAATGGCACAGAAGTTAATAACATTGTTGTCATAATTACGATTAGAGGGTATCTCCTGAATCATGGAATACTAGGTTGGAAGGTACCACAAGGTTCATCTGATCTAGCCTTTCTTGGTAAAAGTAGAGTCTAGACAAGATGGCCCAGCACACTGTCCACCTGAATCTTAAAAGTGTGCAGTGTTGAGAAATCTACCACTTGAAGTTCCAAAAAATCTTTTTATAGACTTACACACTTTGTCAATACTACAGAAAACATGTCTAGACTCAGCTACAGGAATACTGTAAATTTTCCACAATATGTATGGAAATTTTCTTCCTGAAGCAACTATAATTTCTGAAGAGCAGACATGTCTATCAGCCCAAACTAAGATACAGGACTGTGAAGTCTTCTAATGCACATGGTGACTAATAGTCCTCTTAACATTGCCATTGTCTCCTGCCTGCCTTTGGTCTCCATTTTAGGCCCATTCTGCATGCAATTTTCATCTTTGGATCCTCCACTGAATTGCTACCTGAAGTCTTTAGGAATATATATTTCCTCAAAATGTTCCCTAAAATAGTTTGCTTCTATGCCCAGAGTGTTAGAATCATTTCAGTGTTGAATGACTGTCTAGCTCATGACCAAATATATTACATCATGTGTATTAAGTATTTCTCCATCAAAATCTTTACCAACAGCTAAGCATTCCCAGAGAGCATTCAGGAAACTGGAGGGCATTCAAAACACAGTAGAGGACAAATCATTCATAATTACTGTATGTTATATAGCAGAGTAATTGCTATATCACCTACATGGAATATGAAAGGCCTAGTCTTGGAATATGTCAAGCTAGTACTAACTTGATTTTATGATTTCTCTTCTGATTATTATAAACTTTGTACAGAACAAATACAATTGTTGAAACCTTTAGGAAAATAATACTCAGTTATAAATCAATTAAAAATATATAAACTCTATGAGAATAAAGGAGGGGGGGAAACACTAGCTCTGTCAAATAGAATCAATAAATTTATCAAAATAAACGCATTTATCTATTATCTAGCTATTATCAAAATAGATGCAATGTGATTGTTCATCTAGTTTGTACTTTCAGCCTTCCTACTTCAAAACTCAAAAGGTCTCCCAAAAGAACATAAATATATGTTTTGTTTAATCATCTTTTTATTGTGTAGAAAACATGTTTGTCTATATTATGAAACTAACATGTTACTAACATGTTACTAACATGTTAAATTCATTTGACAATGGTAAACTTATGCAAGATTGAGTTTTTACTGTTCTTGTTTTCCTCAAAAGCGTGGACTCTTTTCCTATGAGGTGCTGCTTTCATCACATCTGGATGAACTAATATTCTACTGTCCTGAAACAGTACCACTTTTGTGTCTTATCAAATGCATACTGCAGAAAACAAATTTTCTCAGAAGTGTCAGTAGTAAGAAATAGTATCCTGTACTGAGAATGAAGGACATTCAGCAGAATAATCGGTACACAATAGTCTGTCAGAAAGGATTCAGATACATGTTTTCCTAATTTCCATGGTTTCATCATATTCTCTGTTCTGATCAGGATTTTAAATCTAGAGACTTTCCTCACAAGAATAAGGTATGCTTTTTATTGCACTGCTCTTAGGAAACCAATCTATAAAATTAACGATATATTCTAAATAGTGACTGACATTTTAAAACTCTTTTTTAGTAATAATTTTTACACTGCATGTGTCACAATTAGCCCAGATCCTGGCTGGGGTATCGGCAGTTCCCTCATCATGAAATAAATTGGTAGTAAGAGCAAGGAGATTATCACCTTTTGCTCATCCTAAATAATTTGCTTTAAAAATAAATCCAATAAAATATTTTTAAAATGAATAAATGAATGTTGACAGGGTGTCTTCAATGCAAACAGAAGACATATTTTTCTCTCATCTTTGTAAGGTTCTGTTTCTTTCTCAAGCTCACAAAAATTCTTCAAGTGACCATTCTACTACTACGTCCTTAATTTCTGGTAGACATATAAGTATGCCAAAATTTCAGCTGTCTCAGGAGAATTTCTGGAGGTGAAGTTCTTTTTTAGGTTAGACCCCTAACCAAAAACTATAAACACAAACATGACAAAATCACAAATGTAGAAAGTATCTAATTGACAAATGCAATAATGCTATATTCACTATGTACCTATACAGTTAAAAATTCTTCCATGCACACATGTATCATACAGGGAGCAGAACTGCTCTCCATCAAGCCTTCTCTGAACGCTCTTGCAGCCATGTCTCTTATCAAAGAGGAATCCCAACCTTAGTATCATTGGTCACACTATAAAGTGTGATATTAATTCCTTTGATCTCAGGGTGTATCAGTGATATAAATAGCTTAGATATAATGCCAAGTTTATTTTCTTTAGAGTGCAGTAGAAAGATATTACTTTCTTTCAGGTTTTTATAAAAATTGTCTTCTCTAAAAGCAAATTCTAGTAAGAACAGATTTTTGTACACCATACCCCAGAAAAATCAGAGAGCATCTACACAAAAACTGTAACAAAGTATACCGTGCACAGCTGGTTGCAGTCCAATGTCCAATATATCCTGCCACAGGAGGCATTGCTTGTCAGGGCTGCCTCATAACAAATGACATAGGGCAAAACCAAAAGACTATTAAAAGGTACAAGAAACTGGTTTTAAAAGTGTGGCATAAAAGTGTGTTCTAGATAATCATACCTCTTGCAAGTATAAATGTATAGTAGAACAGGGCTTATTTGATACAGTAACCAGTAGGCCTACAACTTTTTAAGGTGCAATAGCTATAAACATGAAAGAATCAAAAAAACTCCATAGTGAGAACAGTCTAGTAAACTGAGTTATTTCCTATTCTGACAAGAAACTTATAGCTAAATTTTGGTCTTACCTAATTGCTGAACACACACACTGTGATACCCCTGAGATTATTTAAGTATTGTTCAAGTGACACTTAAATCTGGAGATGCATACAGTCCAACAGCATGTGAACTTGCATAACACTTAAGTTTCTGAATGGCATCACTGACAAAAAGCTCCTAAATCTGCAGTCCTGTCTTCCATTTCTGTCCCTGAAGGATATTTAATTCACGTATCGCTTGGATTTCCAGTGTCACAGCACACTTGCTTGAACTGGTTTTGTATACATGCCCTCCTGTACATGATTTACGAACTTGGTCAGTTCTGACGAATGATCTCATAGTCACATTATTCAGTCTGGGATGGAAGATACATTGTTCAGACTTGGACCAAGAGATGAACCTCATTTTCCCACCTACCAGGAAAACTGTCAAACTCTGTTTCAAACCAAAGCAGAATTTGTCACTTAAAGCCAATCTAATTGCACTCCTAGGTAAAACAAGCGATGCATCTTCTTTGCTACTGTGTTTCACTGAAGTTTCTGACAGGGCTTGGTGTATGGAATCCACTGAAATTTCCATTGTTCAGCCGTAGCCTGGCCTGTTACTTGTCAGCAGTAGAAATTTTATTTCTGGCATTGAAACATAAGCATTCAGTTTGCTTTCAGTTTGGAGTATCTTTGCTGGTTCCTCAATAAGGGGATTAAGTACCTCTCTTTCAGCTCTCTCACAGATTTGGCCCTCTCAGCTTTCTACCTATAAAATGGGTATAACAGTTCTTCCGGACCCACAAAGCTTTCTCTGAAAATGAAAAATTGAAGATTTATGAAGATGTTAGGTATTACAGAATTTCGTGTTCTACATTTACTGGAGCCAGGGAGGTTGCTTAGTAAAGGTCTGCTTTCTCAATCTAACAAAAAAAAAAAAAAAAAAAAACACAGCAGTAACTAATTTTTCACTTCTCTGTTCATTTTCAACTTATTTTGAGTAAACAAGAAACCATAGAGGGGCTTTACAGAAGTCACAGTTCTCAGAAATAAAAGCCTCAAGAATGTCAGGATTCATAACCACACTAATTTATAGTAAATAACTGGACTGAACTTTGACATTACTGGAACATGACCATATACTGAAGCAATCATAAAGCAACAGTGAAAAGCTCAGAGTTCACTGACAACAGATATCATAAATGGGTGCTGCTGCAGCACTCTAACAATCATCCTGAGTAATCAATAAAATATAAAGTAGGGAAGTTTCCTCCAAAATAAAAGACCAGTCTCATCAGAATGGGAAGTATGAAGAAGCAATATTGTGCTCTTCTGCTCTTAAGGTCGATAAGGCCAGCAACAACGTGTCTGTGGACATGGAAGGCTTTTAAGGCTTCCTCTCTTTCTGTTCAGTGGAATATAAAAATCTAAAAAACATAAGTTATTTAATGTAAACGTTGTGTAAAAAAATAAACCCACAGTGCTGTTGCCAAGGTTGTCAATTTGTTAACAACAGAAATTTAGGAATAAAAAAACCTCATGATTAAATACAAAGGATTATGCCAGCAGTCATACTTGTACATAAATTCTCCAGAGAAGAGAATTACTTGCATGAGCATCATTACCCATGATATTCTGCTGTCATTGACATATGTTTGAGTTAGCAGGAACTGAAAATGAAATCTGCTATTGTGCAGTTCTGAGTATTTAATTTCAAACCTGATCTAAAGCTGATTACAGATAACGGAAAACAGAATATGTACCGAACAAGGGATTTTTTTAATCAGTCTGGAGACTAGACTAATTCAACATTTTCATTCCCTGAAACATCAAAAAAAACCAAACCAAACCAAACCAAACCAAACCAAACCAAACCAAAACAAAACAAAAACAAAAAAAAAAAAAACAACAACAACAAAAAAACCACACAAGTCTGAAGAGGTTTAAGCAACAGGAAAAGCAAGAACATAACTCTTTTTTTAAAAAATATCACAGCCAAGAAAAGAGCTAGAGTAAATATCACATAATGAGAGGAATATAAAACAAGAAACCTGCATCAGTTAGCTCTATTTTTACAAGTAAAATTCAAGTAATAAATCATTGTGTTATGTTAGATTTAGTGAACATTAGGACTCCCAGTAAAACCAGTTCATGTTCATAAGCATATTTTTTGACAAGGATACACATACACATACACATGCACAAGTTATTATCACCCTTGAAACATACATTGTATTCATAAAGCAATTATGAAAATAAAGTCAAATCCACTGATTTGTGTAGTCTCCAGGCTAAATAAGACATGAGAGAAGACTTATATTCCTGAAAGTATTTCAGTTTTCTTCAAAAGTAGAATTAAAAATGGAGAGCGTAGACTCATCTAAGTGTTTCCTGTTTGGTTGTTTTGCAGATTCTAGACTTCAGAAGAGATTTCATTCTGTTGACCTTCCTACACTCACTGGATAGACTTTTCCTCAATGTCTTCACAGAGAAGCTATTGTACTGAATTATTGCAGTCCAAAGTCCATTTTATTTAAAAATTTAAAGACATTCACTCCAATTAACAAAGTTAAAAGCCAGAGGTTCAGACTCTTCATTGTATAAGTGTGTCAGAGATAGTTGTTTCCAGAGATACAAGAAAGAAAATATCAGCTGTGGGGATATTGTCTGAAGAAAAAGAAAAAATAGGCAAAAGTGTTACAGATTTCTCTTAATTTTACATAGCAAAACTTGCTCAGGAAAACACTCGTAAATTTCAGAGGTAGTAAAATATTTATAATTCAGATATTAAAATATTTACTATATGATCAAAAATGTGTTGTAGTGTTACCCCCCTGAGACTTAATTCAGCATAATACCACCTTATAATTTTCATTTAGAAATATGTATGTATTCAATTTGGACCACATCTTCCATTTTCCTTCTAAGAGTTTTTCACTTTGAATGGTGAATACCAATAATACACATTCTTTTCAAATATCGTATTTGCAAACAAAAATATTTGAGCATGTAAAGGATTCCTCTTGTTCACACATAAGGGCTACTTAGACAAGGGGTGGATCTAATGGGAAAGTGTTTTGAGAATTTGCTCAGAAGAAAGCTAGAGGAGATCAGGTTTCTTCTCTCAATGCACAAAGCAAAACTGAAAGGCCAGCTTGTCAGCAAATGTTTAACTACAAAGAAATTCATGCCTGTGTACAAAACACTAATTGGATATTTCAACATAGTGTAAGTCTGGGAAATTCCATACGGTATTTCTATAGCAGCCTTACATTAAATGCTAGTCTGAACACAATTAATAATCTCTGGATATTCAGTGTCAAGCTCCTAGGAAGACTTCCCTGTGGTTGAGGAAAAAAAGAAGTTCGGAAACAGATCAGAAAATATGATACTGATAAAAAAACACTTGTTAGGCCTGTAAAGAAAAGGGGGGAAACTATTACTACAA
Source organism: Streptopelia decaocto (assembly GCF_964273445.1). NCBI lineage: Eukaryota > Metazoa > Chordata > Aves > Columbiformes > Columbidae > Streptopelia > Streptopelia decaocto. The sequence goes on from NC_138657.1 coordinate 43,856,469, forward strand.
AGCAGAACGCAACATGAATTACCTTCATAAAATTTAATGCAAATGACATTGAAGTGAAGTTTTATGTGGTGGTGTTGTTCAAAGGAAGCTAGTAAAATGACAATTTATAGAGCTTTTTCTATTTCATGCTTGCCATAGGATATAACAATGAAATGAAGAAAAGGGCTTTTTGCATTCCTTCTTTTGCAGAATATTTATGTGTTTAGCACTGGAGTATTGTTATTCAGAGTTTTCTTGTTGTTAAGACTGTACCTATCTTCTTCCTTACATCCCTATTTTCTTCTTGAGGTGCTCTATACAGACATTCAATATTCCACTACTATACTCCAATCTGTAACCACTTCTTAGAGTCTAATCTCCATTGATTAAATATAGTTGGTAATTAAGACCCTCAGTCAAAATTTTTCTCTAAAAGGAGCAATAATACCTAACTTTTCTTTAGCTTGGAGATGTTGAAGTTGATGAAGATCCCACAGGGCAATAAAACTGCTGTGCTGTACTGTAGAGGGACAGGATTCGAACAAGCACCTGCTACTGAAATGTAGTGTGAAAGACTTAGTTGATGAGGAACTGTCTTGGGAAGCTTCAAAGCTGTGTTTAACATGATGACCCAGTTGCTACATCCACTGTCATCCCATCACAGGCAAACTTGTATTAAATGGCCATCTATAGATGTGGTGGGTTTACCTTGTCTAGCCATGAGGTATCCACCAAGCTGTTCTATGTCTTCCCCTCCTCTATCAGAAAGGGGAGTGAAAATGTTATTAAAAGCTCAGGGATCATGATAAGGACAGGGAGAGATTACTCACTAATTCACTTCATGGGCAAAATAAACTCAATTAAGGGAAGTTTATTTAGTCTATTGACAATCAAAAGTCAAAGTAGGATAATGAGAAATCAAAAAAAAAACTTAAAACACCTTCCTCTCCACCCCCTCCCCTCTCTTCTTCCTGGGGTCAGTTTCACTCCCAGTTCTTCTACACCCTCCCATCAAGGGGCACAGCAAGGAAAGGGTGTTTCAGCCAGTTCATCACACATCTCTGCTGCCCCTTCCTCCTCACAGTCTTCTGCAGATCCAAGGGGTCCCTCCCACAGGAGACGTTCTTCCACGAATTTCTCAAATGTGAGTCCTTTTTACAGGCACCAGTTCTTCACAAACTGCACCAGTATGGGTCCTTTCCATGAGGTCATGAGTTCTGCCAGAAAACCTTCAGCATGGGCTCCTCTCCATGGGTCTACAGGTTCTGTCCAGAGTCTGTTCCAGCATGGACTGTACATGGGGTCACAGCCTCCTTTAGGCTTTCACCTCTTCTGGCATTGGGTCCTCCATGGGCTGCAGGTTTTCTGTCTGCTCCAACATGGAACTGCATGGGCTGCAGGGGGACAGCTTACCTCACTGTAGTCTCCCCCACAGACTGCAGGGGAATCTCTGCACTGGAGCATGGTACACCTCCTCCCACTCCTTCTTCACTGACCTTGGTATCTTTAAAGTTGTTTCTCTCATATATTCTCACCCTTCTCCCAGCTGCTGTTGTGCAGCAGTTTTTATCCCTTCTTAAACATGTTCTCAGAGACACTACCACCATTGTTAATGGGCTCAGCCTTGAACAGCGCTGGGTTCATCTTGGAGATGGCTGGCATTGGCTCTGTTGGACATGGGGAAAGCTTCTGGCATCATGTCACAGAAGCCATCCCTCAATACCAAAACTTTTCCATGTAATACCAACACAATATAGTATATCACCTGAACCCCATGAAGCTGGCACAATAGCTGCCTAATTCATACTTTGCTCCTACCATGACAGAAAACATGTGGGGTGAATATCATGTCTTAGGAGGCCTTGCATGTGCTTGTAAATTAACTCATTCACTGTTTCCAAATACTTCAATGGAGAGAATTGTTTCTCATCTAAAACAAAGACTGAAAAATGTGCACTTAATAAACTGGGGAACTGAAGGAAGAGAAAGAACTTCTCATGGTTAAAATCAGTGGGAAGTGGTTCTTCACTCCTCCCACCTTCTCACCCCGAAAACTTCTTCCAGTCTCTGTAAAAACTTAAACGGACATAGCAAAGAGCCTAAGAAACAAGAAGACAGTTCAGAAAGAGATAAAGATAAATGTGGACATGACTGATCTTTAATTTTCAATTATAAGGACTTTATCAGAATGAAATACTCTATATGTCATTCTGTAGAACCCAAACTTCAGTGCTTCAGTACTCTGATAGCCTAAATATTTCTTCCTCTTTTCAGCGTGAAAATCTATCTGCTTTTCTGTGTAGTATCCCCTAAGGGACCTTTATAACTGATTCTATGGCTCATTTTGAGAGATGCTTCCACATATTGAGAAGTACCTTAGAAAAATAACAGCTGAAATATAGCAAAAGTGTAGCAATTGAGGCAGTAGATATGCAAAATTTATGTTTTTATTATTAATCTGTTTTCCATTAATAAGGAGATGGCTTCAGATGGCTGTGTAGTGTGGAACAAGTTTGTTTACATTCAACTTTTGTGTGAATCACAATGCTTGGTTTTCTTTATTCTGAATGTATGAAGACATAGTTTTACTTCTTTATTTATTAAACACTACAACTCCCTTGCTGCCTAGACTTTCATCTCTTTAATACAGCCTCCAAAGTCTCTTTACTGAAATTATATTTGAGGAATCATTCTACTTACAATGAACTGTGTTGAAAAGTATTATCAGGAATTTAGCACGGAAAGAAATCAATTGATAGTAAATGGTTTGTGGTCCTAAAGGGATAGTTTCATTTGTTAAAAATTTCAAGCCATACAAATGAAATACCCTTTCATTTTGATAACTGAATCGTAGAATCAAAAAATCATAGAATAATTTGGGCTGGAAGGGACCTTCAAAGGTCATCTAGTCCAACCCCCCTGCCATGAGCAGGGACATCTTCAGCTAGATCAGGTTGCTCAGAGCTCTGTCCAAGCTGGCCTTGAAGGCTTCCAGAGATGGAATATCCACCACCTCTCTGGGCAACGTGTTCCAGTATTTTATTACCCTCATTGTAAATAATTTCTTCCTCATGTCTAGCCTGAATCTCTCCTCCTTTAGTTTAAAACCATTACTCCTTGTCCTGTTGTAACAAGGTCTGTCCTCATCTCTCTTACAGGCCCCTTTTAAATACTGAAAGACTGCAGTAAGGTCTCCCTGACGCCTGCTCTTCTCCAGGATGAACAACCCCAATAATCTCACCATGTTCTCATAGAAGAGGTGTTCCAGCCCTCTGATCATTTTTGTGGCCATCCTCTGGCCCCTCTCCAACAGGTCCATGTTTTTCCTGTACTGAGGGTTCCAGAGCCAGACTCAGTACTCCAGGTAGACTCTCAGGAGAGCAGAGTAGAAGGGCAGAATCAATTCCCTTGATTGGCTGGCCATACTCCTCTTGATGCATCCCAAGATACAATTTGCTTTCTGGGCTGCTAGAGCACATTGCTGGCTCATGTCCAATGTTTCACCCACCAGTACCCCTAGATCCTGCTACACAGCACTGCTCTCAATCCCTTCATCCCCAGCCTGGATTGATAGCAGGGGTTGCCCTGATCCATGGGCATGACCTTGCACTTGACCTTGTTGAACCTCATAAGATTCACATGGACCTCGTTTTCGAGCTTGTACAGGTCTGTAATGTAGAATTAATTTGTAGGACACTTAGAATAGTATTGTTTTCTAGGATGTCGGCTATTTGAACAATTAAATACAGAGAACACTATTAAGTGTTTACTAGCTAAATAACTAACATATATATTTTAGAAGAAAAGGAATAGTGCATCTTAATGGTTTAATCAATATTTACATCTTCTTTTTGTGCAGACAAATACCTATCAATATCTGTGGGAATTATCACAGTTCCTATGGCTTACCTAGTTACCTAAAACTTCCCGATAAATTTTTTCCAGGGCTTTGTTTTCCCCAGTTTTCTTTCTTGTCTGTTATGTTATCACACAATGCTTGTTCACAACTTCTTGGTTATATTCTAAACTCCAAATTTACAGTCTCAGCTGTTAATTAGATTTTCATATGAGGAGGTAAGCTTTGAACCTCCTAAAGAATATGTGGCATTAGAAAACAAAAACAAAAATAAAATCTGAGGCATCTTTCTGAGATAAAGATTAATTCATTAATAGAATTTAGTTCCAGCGAGTACAACATAAGAGCTGATACAGTAATTATTCTACGAAATACACACACACACCAAAAAAAAAATCTAAAAAAGAAATTCTAAAAAAAAAAAATCTAAAAAATATTTCAACTTTGTTGAACCCTTAGTGGGAAGGTGAAGTCTATTCTACTATCAACAGGGTTTCTAATTAACCTTCATCTGCAGTTATCCTCAGTTAAATTTACATAACTTCTATGAAATTTAAGGGCATGTTTAGCTATCCAAGGCTTTGTAGTTCAGAGAAATGCAAGACTTAACTGTGGAAGATCAGTTATAGGAAGTAGTCTAGCCATTTGACATTGAGCTTCTCCACGAGTGATTTGGCCCACTGGATGATTAACTCTATCACTAGATATAATTAGCTCATTGTCTTTACAAAACTTTAAAGCATACAATTATACTGACTTAGTGGCAGTCAGAGACAGGTTACTAGTGACTATGATCAAAGACAGTACCTTCACTGGTGTTAAAGAAAAGTCAAAGAAAGTGTAACCTCCTGATAAGCAAGAGTGGTAAACTGGGAACAGTGTAAAAGGAGAAGGTTGAAATACTAAAAAAACTCTTTGCCTCAGGCTTCACTGGCAAGCTCTCTTCCCGCACCCGTAGATGAACTGCAAGATGGGGCCTGAGGAAGCAAAGTCCCACCCACTGTAAGTGAAGAGCAGGTTTGTGACCACTTGAGGAACCTGAATATACATGAATCTGTGGGACCTGATAAGACGCATCCCAGAGTCCTGAGGAAATTGGCTGATGTAGTTGTCAAGCCACTCTCAATTATATTTGAGAAGCCATGGCAATCAGGTGAAGTCCCTGGACACTGGAAAAAGGAAAGGAGGACACTGGGAAATACCAGCCCATCAATCTCACCTCTGTGTCTGAGAAGATCATGGAGCAGATCCTCCTAGAAACTATGGTAAGCCATATGGAGGACAGGAAGGTGATTTGAAACAGCAAGCAGAGTTTCATCAATGGCAAGTCCTAAGTGATCAACCAAGTGGTATTCCACAAGGGAATAACTACATCAGTGAACAAAGGAAGGCTACAGATGTCACCTATTTGTAATTCTGTAAAGCCTTTGACATGGTCCCCCACATCATCCTTCTCTTTAAATAGGAGAAATATGGATTTGGTGGGTGGACTCTTTGGTGGCTGAAGAACTGCCTGGATGGTTGCATCCAGAGAGAAGTGGTCAATGGCACAATGTCTGGATGGGCATCTGTAACAAGTGGTGTCCCTCAGGGGTCTATACTGGGAGAAGTACAGTTTAATATGTTCATCAATGACATAGACATGCACCCTCAGCAAGTTCGAGGATGAGACCAAGCTGAGTGGTGCAGTTGACACACTTGAGGGACAGGATGCCATTCAGAGAGACCTGGACAAGCTCAAGAAGTGGGCCCGTGTGATTCATGAGGATCAACAAAGTCAAATGTAAGGTCATCCACCTGGATTGGGGCAACCAACAGACTGTACAGACTGGGGGATGACTGATTGAAAGCAGCCCTGCAGAGGAGGACATGGGGGTGCTGGTAGATGAAACACTGGACATGACCCAACAATCTATACTTGCAGCCCAGAAGGTAAACTCTGTCTTGGGCAGCATCAGAAGAAGCATGGCCAGCCAGCCAAGGGAGGTGATTCTGCCACTCTGCCCCACTCTAGTAAGAACCCACTTGGAGCACTCAGCTCTGGAGCCCTCAGTACAGAAAAGACATGGGCCTGTTGGAGAGGGGCCAGAGGATGGCCACAAAAATGATCAGAGGGCTGGAACACCTCTTCTATGAGAACATGGTGAGATTATTGGGGTTGCTCATCCTGGAGAAGAGCAGGCGTCAGGGAGACCTTATTGCAGTCTTTCAGTATTTAAAAGGGGCCTGTAAGAGAGATGAGGACAGACCTTGTTACAACAGGACAAAGAGTAATGGTTTTAAACTAAAGGAGGAGAGATTCAGGCTAGACATGAGGAAGAAATTATTTACCATAAGGGTAGTAAATGTTCCATCTCTGGAAGCCTTCAAGGCCAGGTTGGACAAAGCTCTAAGCAATCTGATCTAGTTAAAGATGTCCCTGCTCATTGCAGAGGGTTTGGGCTAGATGACCTTTGAAGGTCTCTTCCGAACCAAATTATTCTATGATTCACTGTTTATCACAAAGGGTCAAGAACTTCTTCACCTCCTTCTTTTCTTCTTTCATGTGGAAGGAGCCAAGTGTAGAAGGGACAGGATCCCATCTGCCTAAACACAGGTATCTACTAGCATTTGAGATACTCTAAGTTACCGAGACATCTGATCAGGATGGGCAGAGATGACAGGAGCAAGTACATCTGGAGCAGGATTGGAGCTTGCTGGAACGCCCCACTGCCTCAAAGGACATTCCTGACACATGTGCAGTCAACAAACCCTCTTCACTGCTCCCAAGAAAAATCATCCATTCAGGGGTGTGGAAATCCTTTCTTGTGGGTGATTTTTCTTGCTTCAGCACCTTCTTAGGCCTAAATCCTCACTCTTATTTCTGATTTCAGTCTCCTCAGCATTAATTCAGAGTTCCTATTTCAGCTTCTATTCCTACTGCACTACTGTCCCTGCCTTAGCGCATTAGGCTAGGCTATACAGTTATGCTGTACAGCTGAGTCATTACTTTTAGACCATGGGTTAGATTCATGTCAATGAGCACTGAATTTAGGATTTTTTAGCACATTTTATGCAGAATGACTGTCTAAATGTGATTAATAAATAAATTTCTTGTGATTCATTAATTAATGTCAGTCACTGAAGAAATTATCATTTTTTGCCAAGTTACTTTTGGGATTAGACCCCTGCTGTAATCATGCCTATAATAAACAGGCACCTTACACTACATCCCAACATGGGAAAAATTACTGAGTTGATTCAATAGCTAAATGAAAAAGTCAATTTTTATTCAGATATTCTGTATAATAACCTCACACAAATACTGATGTGAAGAAGTCTAATCCTTGCCTCTTTGTTCAGGTATTGCTTTCTAGTTTTAGTGCCCTGGTTAGATCTGAAATGGGCACAAGAAAAATACTATTATTACCCAATAAGACAAAAACAAAAGAGACAAAATGCCAATATAACTTATTATTTGATTCAAAAATAGGAATTTCATTCAGCTAAGATCTTTGCTGGGGATCCTAAAAACAAACTGGCCCCAGAATCCGAGGGTTGCAGTCATCAAACAAGACTTGTGCATTTGCCATCTCAGCTTAGAGGTTTGAATACAACATATCTGCTATGGAAATCAGCCACAATCTTCCACAACGAATAACAGGATTATCTGATGAAGTCCCCAAACTCATTGAAATCAAGATGATGTTAGAAGGAAAATTAAGGATTTGCGTAATTTGCAGAGATGGACATTAATGCAGGTGTAATGAATTACCAACTGTCTAACATAATAGGAGAAAAACTTAGGAGTCTCAAACTTCCCAAAACATCAGCACATGATAAAGCCACTTTCTTAGTTTATCTCATGAAAGCAAAAGGATAAGTTGCAACACTACGTCAGGCAGGGGCTTGAAGTGGATTTCTTTTCCTGTGAGCAATGACTTCATTGTGTAGAGAGAAATCTATCAATAAAAATTGGAAACAGGAGGTAAAGCGAAAACAAAAGAAGAGGGAAACTATTTCAAATGTTGAAGCAAGAAGTTAACTTCTTTGTCAATTATATATAACTTAGTATGTTTTTCATTATCTAGGCAATAAAAAGACTTAGAATAGGGGAGTGGTTGCCGTGAATTGGAATATTTTGAGTCCATGGCATCCAGGACTGTGCCTACTTAATGATAACCGCATATCCTAGAATAACCTTTTTTGATATTGCAATGAAACAAGGAATCTTTATAGTATGAGACCAGTATGAATTTTCCATGTTTGTAAAATTTAAACTGGCAGTTCATAATGTTTAACAGCAGTTCCATCTGTGACTTGAGGTTCATGTGGATTAAACTGCCCACTCACTGTGACAATGAAGCAACCAATGCAGACTACAGTTCTACATTTATTTTTTTTAATCTGCTGTAATGAACTCCAGACAGATGTTCATATGTCTGTCTTCAAACTGAAAATGACACTAGTTCATTACTCCTTTGGGTATGCAAATATATGTATGTATATATGTATATATGTATATCCATACATGCATAGATACATTTGCTTACCAGCCCAGCAAGCACATTAGAATGATGGATTCATTCCTTCCTTCCTGATAATATTTCTAAATAGTTCACATCCAAAGAAATAATAATAGCATAAAATTAAACTGGAAAAAAGATTGAAATGATGTTCTATAAACCTATGAAGTTCCCCAGCCATGCAAATGAAAACTGAATCTCAGCTGCTTAAAATAAAATAATTTGTCTTTAAGAGCAAAGATTTCCAGAATGTGGTTTTTGTGCTAAACCACAGTAAAAGCTCTAACTATTGAGCATTAAAAATCTTACTGTCTGTAACTGTACTAGGTTATGGTTTAACAGTTCCAAAATATTAGTTATGAAGAATAATTTTTAATGGTACACAAAAGTCGTAATTTTTACAGGAAACAGAAGTATAATTATAAGAGACCAAGAACCAGGTAAAACAAGATACAAGAATCAGTGGTATTGACAGACCATTAATAATTCAATGTTTAAAATCTTGACTTAATATTTTTTTCTGGCAGGAAGATGTTTCACTAAACTTCCCACCAATCTCTCCCCTAAACTCCACCATGTTTTAAGAGGCTATGATTTACATGCAAACCCCCCATGTTTCCAAGAGATCAAGCCATGGCAAAAAAACAAACAAAAAACAAACACACAAACAAACAAACAAAACCAAAATCACTTGTTTTCCTAATTGAGACTTGCCTGATTTACCTAATTTAATTTTGGCTGCCTTGTCTCAAGAAGTGGTGGGGATTACTGCATTTACCTTTGAAAATTTTTAGCTAAGGCTTGGAATACTTCAAACATAAAGGTAGATTCAAAAATTGTGCAACCTCCCTGTAGGTGAAGCAGAATTCTAAACTAAGAAAATAGAAATCTGTATTTGAACATTATTAAATTTCTTTCATCATGTAATTCTCAAGATCACTAGTGGATCCTTTCAGAGAGACTGAGAAGATCAGAAACATTTTTTTTTAAAAAAGAACATTATGTAGAGGTGAGTCTCCTTGTTAAAAGTTGCTTACTTGAGTAAGTTTCAACTTTCTATATTTCGTTTTGGAGTTGCAAACTGGTATTTTTATATAAGTGCTAACTCAATTGGTGGGTACTTGGGACTCCAGACAAGAGATGTAAAAGACACACATAAGAGAAAAATTATGAGGAATTTTGATAATTTATGAATTTTCATGATTTATTAAAATATTGATACATAAACATCAAAATAGAAAATATTTTGCAAATGTCTTCAACATCAACTATCAAGATAGTTGGAAAAATTGATGGTTTTCTTCCCACATTATTGTCAAAAAAATCCAGTGGAACTTTAGAGTTAACAGTTCTCATCATGTGTATTTTAGAATAGAGAAACCTGGTAAGAATATGGGAAGATATCAATAAAGTTTGAAGTATTTCCTTCTATAATACTTATAATTGCTGTTAAGGCCATGCAGAGCCCTAATTAATTAATATTTCATGCAACAAAATGTAAGATTTCCCATAGAAATCCTTTTGCTGGTAATCAATCTGGGGATAACAAATTGTTGAAAGCTTCGTTGTTTTGAAATACTCTTCTACTTGGTACAACAGAAACTCTGTTTTAAAATCAAGGCACATTTAATCTATCTGTCAAACCTTTTCATAGCAGCAATTTACAGCATGAACATATCATCAATCCAGTATTGCATTACAGTTTGTATTTAGTCTATACCAGCTCATTTAGGCACCCCTCATGTTTTTTGTGCATGCCACATACTTCTGACATCTGAGAAGATAGATATTCTTGTAAACAGTGTAATTAGTGCTTAGAACTGGAGGAAACTTCCATTCTCTGCAAAACAGTGTAGACCTCAGTTAAGTACTGGGAATGGACATGAAGTTCCATGGAAATTAGATTGCAAAGAAATCACACTGAAAAAAGCCTTTCTGGTCTGGTTCTGAGAGAGAAAGTGGTTGACTAATGAAACTTTAGGGTTCCAAGAGTAATACATTAATGTTTACTAGAAGTGTAACAGGAAGAGAATCTGAAGAAAGTACAATGAACTCACAGCAATAGCACCTAAAACCACAATAGTTATGAAAGAAGTCCATGAAGCCTAGTTACTGATTATATGTGAACAGAATTACAACAAGCAAAGAAGTTCATGTTGAAAGACATGTCCAGACTTCCCCCTTGTTTCAACAGTATCACAGGGTTTTGAAAGGAAACTTTCTGCAGCAGTACAGTGAAGGATGATGCTTCTCAATTTTTCTTTGTGATATTAGAGGCACCATGTGACACACAAAGGTACCACACATGTCTCCTATTTAGTCATAAAAGAAAATTTAATCTCAGTTGTTGTGATCTGGCAGTTGCTCATGAATATTGAATTGTTGCTTGTAAGCAATAGCATTCTAACTGTAAGTACAAAAGCAAAAATCCTGAAGGAAACAGTTAAAATATATTATTGTGGATGTGCATTCTATGACAGATCATCTCATAATCCATTACAAAAATAAAAACTTCTCAGTCACATTGTAGTCAAAAACATTGCTGTCTTCTAAGATTATGATTTTTATCTTTTCTTTACCCTTTTTAAATTTTCTTTTCACCCTTTATTCAGTAAGAGAGGATTCCAGAAGAAACTTGTGAAAAGCTCATAATGGCAGTTGTTAAAGGCAATTGCTTTCTCTATGTAAAAAAACTGATTGTCCATCCCTAAATAAAATGACAGAGATTCATGAAAAGTCATGCAGATAGCAAATGGACTCTAGAAGATGGAAACATTAATTACTATGGAAACAAGCTTATTTATCACTATGTAACAGTTCAGATTAGGTATGCTAAAGTAATAATTGAAACTTCTTAAAAATTAGTTATATTCTCAAGCAAAGTGATTTCTATCAAGTTCTGTTGAGCAAAACATTATTGGTTATTTGTTTATTTCTACTGTAGGGACAAAGAAACGCAAGCTACTGAATATGTCATATAGCTTGAAGAATAATCCTGTTTCTGAGGTTTCAGGTAAGTATGTTAATTCTCATATATGTTCAATATATGTTCAAAAAATAATAATAATAAAAGCACCATTCTGTAATACTATTAATGTAAAAGGAAAGTGTTGGTGACAGGCTCTCTTATGAGTTAGTGCATCCTCTGCAATAAAATGTACCGTGAGCCTGCTCCAATTTAAGAGAATAATGCAGTAGCCTTCTGTAATGGTTCAGACTGTGTCTAACAGCTTTTTAATGAGCTTTTCAATAACATAATAAGCCGCAATGCATTGGCTTATGGCAATATTTCACTAAATGCATGAAGCAGAAAGTGAACTTACAGCATTGTGTTGAAACAGGAAAAGGATTAGTTTTACCAGGTTTGCTTGATTAGTAACAATTTCATCTGTGTTCACTGGCCACATGGTGATCCATATGCTGAAATTGGTCTTTGAAGGGTAAAGACACAGCCCAGCCTGTCTAGCTATGTTAAGGTAACAGACTACAAAAAGAGCTGGAGCAAGAAATTTCCACTTCAGGTCTGGTGAACAGTAAAAGAATGCATATGATGTTGGTAGTACCAATCCTTCATGTCTTGACACATCTTTTAAATTCTGTATAGTAAAAGGAATGTCTTACTGTAGCATAGCACTACTGGTTTAGCACAGCGAAGTGCTGTGATGTATTCTGCAGGTACTGGTATTCAGAAAACTAATTCCTCCAGGATCACTGGCTGCATACTCTGCTTGTCAGTGCATAACAACACCTTGCTGATTCTTCTTCAGTTGGATTGGTATCACTGCTACCTAGAGAAAGTTGGCATAAGCACAATCCTCACACCTTCCTACTGCTAGCAAGGAAGTTCCCTGGAAAATTTGGCCCAGTACCTTAGAGGGGTTTAGCTTTGTGTAAATGTTTACTTAATCCTACTCATACTTCACCCTGAGGCCTCAGAAGAGGAAAGGCCTCAAATCTGTGCCTTAGATTGTCAACTATGTAAAACCTAAAATGCCTTAAGACTTTAAATACCAGTAAATTATTTATTTGCACAGTATTTCCATTTTCTTTCACAACACAGGGGGCAGGTCTCACTGTAACAATCTCATTAATATCAAGTATTTGTGCAACATGTCCTGTAAATATATCTCATGAAAATGCTACAAGCCTTTATCTAGTCTCACTACATTTATTATGAATTTAAAAGTTACCTTAATGTTACAGGAAGTACTGATGAGATATTGCTTGCAGAAACACTAGTGTGGCAGCAGTATTGTCTGTAGACCTCCAGCAAAATACAAAAGAAAGAGAAACATTCCTAAAATAAACAAACAAACAAAAACCCAAACAAATAAAAAACGAAGCAAAACTAATGAAAGCTAACCAAGAAGACACCATCTAAATAAAGGCCTGTGTTTAGAAAATAAATACATTATATTCTAAGATTTGCACATCCGAGCAGAGCTGGAAAATGCAGACAGGACCTGTAAGCCAAATTCACCACGTCAGTGAAGCTGTGATGAATTCTTGCCAAGTTTTACATCACTCTGTAAAGAGCCCTAAAGTAAGAAAAAATAAATACATATAGATGTAAGAATTCATCCACTCCCACATGAGTTCATCCTTAATAATCCACTGAAACTCATAAAACATAAACCACATCAGTTCCCCTCAGTAAATAGCTAGTTATTAAATGCAAAGTCCAATATACTATAAAAGTTGAAAGAAAATGGGAGAATGACTCTAGCAATGTACTGTGAATACGACTGTTATAACACATGGAGGACAAGTTTATAAAACAGCAAGGCATGCAGATCTAAAATTAACACACTTCAAGCTCCTGTGGAAATCATCCTGGACTTCAGAAAATGGATACTAATTATGTTTAAGAGACTGTTATGAATCATGGGGACATAAAAAAATAAACAATGTGTTTTTTCAGTGCCCATAAAGGTCCTGACTATGTTGAAAGTGTAGTTTAAATTCAGTGTAAAACATCTCACATCCCTGCTCTTCCTTTTTTTTTAGTTGCTTTTGCTGCTTTGGGAGAAGCTCTCTAACCCATGTTGAGAGGTTGACTCCTTGGGCACATGTTCCCTAGAACGAGAGGTCTATTCCAATGAAGTCTCCTACCCTGTGTCAACTTATCAGATATATGAAAACAATAAGATTAATATGTTTGTTTACAGATGTTTTTAATCCTTCTTGGTTGACAGATGCTGCTGCTCCCTTACAGCGGTGAATGGAAAGAACACTTTGTAACCATGGCATATAATCTCCAACATATATGATGTTACAACTCACACCATGTCCAAATTTAAATGGCTACTCAAAAGAAAAAAAGAAAATTTAAAAAATAGAACAGGCCATCATGATTGATACTTGTTCAGGGAATCTGCAACTTCATCTGAAACTTTGAATGGCCTCTTGCCATAGTTGGCAGAAAGCTTCATTCTAATCATGAGTTTAGAGTAGAAAGTTCAGACAGTTTGGAGACTTCTTCTAAAGTCTGAACTAAACTATCCTGGAATATTCTTTGGCAGTTCTCATTCAATTTCTGTTGCAGTTGGCAGAGATGTACCTACAGCATTCCTAAAATTGTGTGACCAGCTTCATAAAAGTGCACTTAACTTCCATGGCTGCATGGGGTGTTACTCTTAAGTTTCACAAAAATGAGAACACCCACACTGAAACCTTTTATGAATTTGAATGAAGCAACCACTTTAAGTGTTACAGATACTGCAAATAACCCCACTTGTACTGGAGGTCAATTATGTAGCTGTTAGACTGTGCACACTTTTTCTTAGCCTTATAATGAAGGTCAGTAGAGGAACTAATCCAAACAATATTCAGCCACAGTTGGTTTGTCCTTCTGCCATGCTCCTGTTCCTCTCATTATCTTTTTGAGCTGCACGAGTGAGCTGTTTGGAGCAACATCCAAACACTCTGAACACCACATGATCAAAGGAGGTAACCAGAGGGGCACATTTTATTCTCTCGTGTTTGCAGAGCAAGCAAACAGCAAGAGCATGAGGCCTTACCACATCTCCTTCTTTGCAACAGGATGTGTTTGCAGGTGTTGAAACAACAGTGGTGTTAGCACGGTTTTCTTCTTGCTGCATACTTAGTTTTCCCACTGTACTCCAAGATGGTGTTCACAGGGGTGCTCCCATGCTGTTTCATGTCTCAGTGCTGCTTAGTCTAACTTCTAACTAGTTTTTCATGTTGCCAAGCAGCTGCTGTCCACCCTTTGTACTGAAAATTATGCCTTCAGTACATTTTTTGCTAAGGTCAACCAGGATTCCATTTTTAGGCAACTATAATTTTAAAAAAATCAGAAATTTTAAATTTAAAAAATTCAACATTTTCAGAAATTTCAGTAATTAAAAGAGCATGAGTTTTTCTAATGAATTCCTCTGGGTTACAATTTACTGAGGTATGGAAAGAAACATTTTTTACAGGTGTTTTCATGTCCAAAAAAATTAAGTTCCGTGCTGACCTGACATTTGGGGATTATAAATAAGGGTTCAAGTCAGTGATATTTTAGTCCAGAAAAAAATTACTTGCTTAAATCATTCATATACTGCTTTTTAAATTATTTTGATAGGAGAAGGTTGAATATAATCTCAAAGAGACTGAGTCTCCCTTGAAAAGATCACAGTGTTTCCATTAATTTACTTTGATGAAGGTTAAGTTGGTGTCCATGAACTGACTGCATAGACACTGATTTTAAGAGTGGCACTTCATTTTCTTATATTTAGAAATGCTCTCAGAGAAAAATAAATGTTTATTTCAATGACAACAGATTATTTCATTCAGCTAAAATTTCTCAACAAATTATTTTTTAAAATAAAAATCTATTTTATTTCTTCAGCCATCTGGAAATCCAATGATTCAATCAGGATCTCTGTAGTTTAGCAGAAGGGAAAAGAATAGCATTAATTCACCAAAAATGTGAATTACATATTTTGAATACCCTAAATTGTTACTAATGTGCTGTCCTTCATTGTTTAAAATAAAAGCCAGTTTCCTTGATTTGCCAGTGTTAAAAATTCTACTATATACATTGTCACTTTTTTTTTTTTTCCTAATAGTACAAATGAAGTAAAATACACAAGGAGAAAATCTGAACAGTACTGTTATCTAACTGCTATATTCACTATTATATCCGTGAATTTCTGGTACAGCTAATGTTGTAGTACAAGTCTGTGATTAATCCACAATAATCTATTGATAGAATTACATTGCCTGATACTAACTTTGTCTGCAGCTAAAGTGATCTGTCAAAATGACAATTTGAAAACTTAAAATGAAGATGAAGGGAAAACCCAAACCAAATGTAAGTACATGGAGAAAAAATACTTCCCCTCTTCCAACTCCATAGGCAGCAGACCAGTAAAAGGATTGAATAAGGAACATAGTTTTGCCACCTGCATGTGATAGTCTCACTATTTTGCCTTTGAATTCCCGTTAACCAACCAGAACTGGTTTGTGATTAGCTGGCAAGGGTTGGTGATAATCTGATACTAGTACAGTCTGTTTGTTCCTGAGTTGCAATACCTCTCTGAGCTGGTCCTGAGGAGAAACAATTAAGGGCCATTACTTTCTCAGACATGTACCCCAGTTGTCTACAGAAAGAAATTAAGTGGTCTTTATACAGTTTCATACTCCTATCAGTTTGTAAATGTTTTATCAAACAATCAAAATACAGCTCAAAAGTACTGCCTCTTTATAAGCCAAGATATTTTCATCCTACTTCACTTCCAATAACACAGCCTAGCAGAATCCAGTCCCGGATAAGGGCTTGCATTCCAAATGAATTTTCAGGCTTCTTTTACAGATGTTAAAAATCACTTCATATTACACACAATTATTTGAAATGTCTGGCATTGTTACTTTACTGAGTCAAGCTTATTGTTATGGAGACCAAGTCATCCATCTGACATACGTGCAAGAAAGGAACTTCAATACCTAATGGAGTGCTATAACAATCATAACCAAGGACATCTCACTTACTCCAGAATCATTTGCATCTGGCAACAGACCAAGGACAAATAATGAATTCCTGAATCTTTCAAGTAAAGCAAATGTAACAAATGAGCCAAAGCAACTGCTGTTAAAAATCAGGGAACTGATTAACTCATAATGGGTCCAATTGCCCTGACATAGGTTCTCAGCATTAATGGCTTCAAAACTATATACATATAAAATACAGTTGCTAGTATATACCCATGTAGTTAGAAATTATGCACTAGCATATATGATGCCAATGGAATGCACTTCATTACTCAGCTCATATGGAAGTAGGTGCTCTTTAATAAGGAAAAGCTAAAACTGTACATATAGGATGGTACATATTGGAACACCCCACATGCTATCAAATTCTGGAATATTCCCTGTTTCTGTTGTTATATTTCTCTGAGGCAGGAGGACATCACTAGCTCCATTTTACTTTAATAGAGGCATATTTCCTATTTAGGTTTATCTGATTATAGTTCAGCCAGCTGCCCTAAAATGTCTGTAGGATGTGTTGTGAGTTCTGTCATTTTTTGTCCTGCTGTATCTGTCTTTTTCTGAAAACCCCAACTTTCTGCCTGGATCTAACCTCTTGTTAGATCTGAAGCTGTGGAGCTAGAATACACCTTATAGCAGGAAACAGGGAATATTAAGGTCATGATGCCTAAGACATAGGCTAAAACCTGAGCTATCAGGACAGAACAGATGCCTAGAGACAGAATGCCCAGGAAGAGATACAGGTATAGAAATCTCCCAGATCACAATGTGTTACTTTTAGGTAGCTGACTTTTGGTCCAAACATAAGTTTCAGAAATGAGAGAGAGAGACATCTCAACATTGCACCACATAGAAAGCAGCTGTTTGAATTCTTTTTTTAAATAAGATTTTAACTTAAATCTTTAGGAAGGAAATATCATAACCTGTATTGATTTGGTGAATTTGGGTTCATGCTTTGTAATTCCAAGTGAACTTGTCTTTCTGATGTCTCCTTCAAACAACACTGGTAAAAATAGTGCTGTGTTCATTTTCGTGAAACAGTTTGATTTATATGAAAGATCCTATCTCCTGTCTTCTTTAGAATGTGTGTGGGAAAACCACTAGGATTTGCATACGGCTGCCAGGGAAGCTAATATTTTCCATGGCAGCCTCTTAGATTGTACATGTAAGGCAGAAAAGGCTTATTTTAAAATTCAATGAAACTTAGGTGCTTATTGGGTGCTGTCAAGAAAAGTGGGTGCAGCCATGAAAAGACTTTGAGTGAGGAAAGAATGAATTATTCTGGTATTTGCTTCAGAAACCTCAGCTGGTTTAATTGTTACATGGAAGTGTTCAGATAATTGTCTTACACTGATTCCAGAATTCATTTCTAGACATACCCAAATGCTTTTACTCAAAGTCATGCTGGAGTTTATACTGTGGATTGATATTTACAATGTTTAAAGTTTTTACTCTAAATGCTTTTATTGACCATTTTTAAAGATAAAATGTCCAATTGCTCATTTACAATTGAGCCAAAAACCACAGAATGGAAGAAGCCCTTCAGGCAGACTAAACAGGTGTGTCCTGTTGACTTATTAGTTCTTTCACAACTCACTCTTGCAAAGAAAATACATATTCTTTTTTTTTTTTTTTTTTAATTACAGCTATTTCATCCACATTAAGAGACTGCTTCTGACAAGCTGTGCTTGGTAACAAGAAGAAATGCTGAGAGAAGAAAGAGGGCACCAGGGATTAATTTCCCTTTGTGTACAACTCTTCTGCAATGACAGAACACAAGAACAGTCATGGAGTCCTGCAAGTCAAGGACGGATTGTCAGCTAATGCTACTCCAGTCATGCTTTGAGGAGCCATGGCACCACTCATAACTCACACCAACTATCAGAGAAGTGGGTAGCCTACCTAACACCTTGTGGAAAGGGAGCACAAGATCCCTCATCCTTTTTTCTTCATTTGTCAAAAAGCTCTGCTCAACTCTCTGTTGACCTGTGGGTTCTGGGTGCACATGTAAAATTTTCTTTCCTGCACATGGTAATGGAAAGTGGTCATACAGCAGGAGAATCTGATGTGGTCATGCATGTAGAGAAGCTTGACATGGCGATGTGCACTTGCAGCCCAGAAAACCAACTGTATCTTGGGCTGCATCAAAAGAAACGTGACCAGTAGGTCAAGTGAGGTGATCCTCAGCCTCTACTCCACTCTTATGAGACCCCATCTGCAGTACTGTGCCCAGCTCTGGTGCCCCCAACATAAGAAGGACGTAGACCCATTGGAGAGGGTCCAGAAGAGGGCCATGAAGATGACTGGAGAGCCACAAAGATGATCAGAGGGCTGGAACACCTCTTCTATGAATATGGGCTGAGAGAGTTGAGGTTATTCAACCTGGGGAAGAGTAGGCTCTGGGATGGTCTCATAGCAGCCTTCCAGTACCTAAAGAGGCTCTACAAAAAAGCTGGAGAGGGACTATTTGCAAAGGGAGGTAGTGATAGGACAAGGGTTAATATCTTCCAACTGAAAGAGGTAAGATTTAGATTAGATATAATGAAGAAATTCTTCACCATGACAGTGGCACTGGAACAGGTTACCCAGAGAAGCTGAGGTTGCCCCACGTCCCTGGAAGTGTTCAAAGCCAGGGTGGATGGGGCTTTGAGCAATTTGGTTTAGTAGAAGGTGTCCCTACCCATGGCAGTGGGGTTGGAACTAAATGATCTTTGAAGTGTCTCGTAGCCCAAACCATTTTTTTATTTTATGATTCTACGATTCTATGATAAGGTCAAGTATGTGTTTTTATGTGATTTTAGCAGTTCAGCAAAGACTGGCAGCTGTAGTAAGAGGCAAACATAGGAGTTATAATGTGCATTTCTTGAAGAAGTTTTCTTTAGGGATGTACTTCAGCGTCTGTGGCATTCTGTAATATGACCAAAGGATTTCTAGCTGAGATCTGAAAACAGCGCTATATATAATGCATTGTCAGGATTAGAGCCTTAGTATTTTCTTCATGACCAAGCAGTCTCTAGGAAGTTACATAAATTCAAAAGCAAACACTTTTCAAAGTAATCTACTAGTAATTTCAAAATATATACCTCCACAGAGCAATTTAAGCTCTTATGGCACCCCAAATATTATTTAATATTATTTGAATGTTTATGGAATCTGAAAAATCTGAGGTGATTTTAGGTGATTATGGCATCAAAGGAGTTAATGTGCCTTAAAACCATATGCTACTCTGAGGATTTTAGGCAATTTGAGCACTTATGCCATCATAAAACAGTTTAAGTGCTTAGACTATCTTTAATGTTTAAGGTGGTCTAAAAGTTCATACTACATCATCTAGGATGGTTTGAACAGCCAATTCCTTGTCAGAATGTTGTTCAAGCATAATTTGTAAATTATCTAAAAATTTTCTAAGTGGAACATTACTTAATAACTAGAATAAACTCCACAGCAATTACAAAAATACTTTTACATTATTATTATTATTATTGTTGTTGTTGTTGTTGTTGTTGTTATCATTATCATTATCATTATTACAGTTAGTTCAAGCCAATATTTGATATTACCACCATGGATCAGCACTGTTCTCTAAAAATACAATACAGACTTTAATTTCTAAACACAGCAAGATTTCTGAAATCAGGCACTCAGCTGCTAGCAGATATATTTTGATAGAAACTCACCTAAAGTTTTCAGCATTGATTATAAAAGTCATCAAATAAAACATGCTACCTACTTTTCTATATGTTAAAATGACACAGTCTGTCATATCTAGTTCTTCTAGAACATTTCCATTTCTGATTAGAATGAAAATTTAAAAATTTTAGCACACAAATAACATTTTTTTAATGAAAACAATATGTACTTCAAAAATCATGCAAGTTTCCAGTGGAGTGGTGAAAAAAAAAAAAAAAAAAAGATGTTATTTAATAACATAGACTAACATCATTTATAGGTGGTGCAGATAAAAAAATGCTATAATTAATAAATTTGTCTGAGTGTTACTTCTGGATATTCAATGCTATGTCACGTTTTTCTGTTGCAGATGTACAGAGAACACTGTAGAATTTGAACTGTTTTCTACTCAGCTCCTACTAGACAAGCAACAGCTTCCTATAAAACATGAAAACTTGACACTATTTGTCAGCCTTATTGGCCACATCATGATGGGATACAAAACTTAACTTGATGGAGACAGCATCTTCTCTCAGATGTGCTAGTGCCTCTGTGTAGGAATGGCAAATACTAAAACAGTACAGCAAGCTTGAAGCATTTTAGCAGATAACTGAAATCAACAAAGAGGATTTGGGGGGTGGGGGGCAATTTGGTTAGAATTTGCATACATAGGGTATTTAAGTCTCATATCTTACTCACCTACTTCCAAAGTCTCTGAAGTAGTCCTTTGTTTTCTCCTTTATATGCACAAATCGTGTGTATGTGTGTTGACATTATCTAAATAGAAATATGAATTATATCTGATACTTGTTCAGTCACTAGCCTTTCTTTGAAGACTAGTACATAAAAAGCCTCCTTAGATCTAGAATGAAAAGTACTAAGCCATGCTGGGAAAATGGTCTTCACTGAAGCTCCATCACTAAAAGGAATCTGATTCTGCTTCTACACAGCTCCCATTCACTGATCTCTTTTCACCGTCTCCCACCAACTGTCAGATGCCTATAATAGTATTTCTGTGCACACATGTTAAGCAACATTGTCTTATTAAGTTGTTATTTTGTGGGTTTTTTTTAATTTATGCTAGTGAAATGAAACCATTCTATCAAAGAACAGAACATTTAGTATTCTCATGGCTAAACAACATCTGTGGAAATCTTAGTCAGATGCCGAACAAGCCTCCAAGTCTTATCAGCAAAAGTACATTCATACACACAGAAAAAGTACCTGACCAGAACAAAAATTCTGTCCCTATTGAAATTATACGGGCTGTATTCCCAGGAGACTAAATTGGCATTGATATGGAAGATGAAGTATCAGTATTATACTCCACAATTAGTTGTACAGATCTGTTTAATCTCCTTTACAAGTTCGGCTCTGTGAATAACTTCAGCAAGTTAAACCTTAAAAAGACATTCATATGGGATTCAGGCCTTATTCTTTAATTATTATTAAAACTGAAGTCTATAGTGGGAGAAAAAAGCAATGCTGAGCTAATCACACTCTTATTCTAGTCTCGTAGGGAGACTTCATTTGTGAGTTTCCCAAAAAGTATGACATAGCTGTCACGGGTTCATGATTCCCAGAATGCATTTCTTTTCCTCTTCATTAATGTGTCACTAATTCAATCTGTGAAGGCTGTGTCATAATCATATCTTACATTTCTCCCCATTACCGTGGAACAAATTACAGCATTTTTCATTTCAGAAAGACTCCACTATTATTTCTGCTGTTGATAAGAAGGTCAAAAGGTAGAGCTCTCAGTCCTTCCAGCTCCTGCCCCTAACTTAAAGCCATTTCTTGAAAACACAGAAAAAGTTTACACAAAAAATAATAAAGGCATTATATCTTGCCTCATCACATCTATTAGAAGGATGTTAGTTCTTGAATTTAGGAAAATAATCTATTCTTTTTCATGGTACTGTTTCTTTCATAGTTGTACCCCAACCTGTTTTCAAAAACAACAACAAAACAAAACAAAACAACAACAACAACAACAAACAAGCAAAAAACTTCACATTCACTATGAAACCTGAAAACGCTGAAAATGCATATGATTTAAGATAACAAAAATACCGATCTTTAGTATGGTGCCAAACTATTATTATTACAGCTAAAATGAAGCCATTTCTGAGACTGGATTGCTCAAAAGATTAATAATATCAGACAGTTTAACACAGAGAAATCTTTTCATACTCATTGTCAGTTGTCAACATCATTATCATCTGATGACTGCTTCCCATTTGAAATAAAGTGGATTTGGTGGTTTCAGTGCACTTTTCAGGAGATCCTCATCCACTTAACAAAACATAACAGTATTTAACACTGGATGAGAAAAGGGTGAACATTTGAATATTTGAATAGCCAAATTAACTTCTCATTCCTAAAAGTATAACATTTAGACATATGTTGCCTATTGGAATCTTGCAGAATCACTTACTAAACTGAGGTGACAAAAACAGTCTTTTATTCTCCAGAACCATTACTCTAAAACTGAAATACTACCTAAAATGTGATAGTGAATTAATCACAAAGCCAGGAAGTTTGTGTCATCTATGAAGTAATTATGTTAACATTTTAAGTATATTGTCCAGACACTTCGTGAGATTTGATTTCACTCATATATTTCTGATCTGTGGTCTTCAAATGTATTTTGCAATTACAAAGAGCAAATGTACTGATCCTATACATATAGTCCCAAATACCAGAATGCTTCAGATGTTATGACAGCAGAAATCTTAACTATGCCTCAATCTACAGTTAATTTCCTGATTTATTTGATGGCCTAGAACTGACCTGGGTAATCCTGGGATATGTCTATGTTATGTCTACATTAAGTCAGTGAAACAGGAGCTAATCAGTAGGTTGAAGCAGCTGGTGTTTGGACCCCCACAACTACATTATTTGCAGCCCAGAGCCTTTTCTTTAGACACATTTAGTCTGATCTCCTGGTATCACACACCATATAAGTGTAACAATGTTGTCTAACAAACGAGCCAAACCATCAAATTCCATTTAAAAGTTGGACCACATCTGGTGCATGCCTGGAGTGAAGCTTGCTTTCTTTTTTTTTTTTTTTAAGAAAACCACTTCACACACACCAAAGTTCTGTGAATTGAACCAGCTCTCAGTAACTGGAGAAGTAAAAAGTAAAGTAGCTTCGTGCATTCTGAAGTTGTAGTACAAAAGTTGTTTTCACCTTCTGCTTTAACAGTCAGCTATCACAAGAAAAATGCCATACATCTGTTCACTATTAGCTTGGGTAGCTGCTTTATCCCCAAACACTTCCTCACAGGATATACAACCAAACACTAATGTAATAGTTTCCTGTTGAAAAGGACGTAGATGTTCTGAAGAACCGTGTTTTTTCTATTACTCTAATACCTCACACTGTAACAGTGCCTCTAGGGTAAATGTCTCCTTTCCTGTGTTGCTTTTGTTTTCAGTGTGCAAATCTACGAAGGAAGCTGTACCTTCAGCTTATTTTTAAAAAGTCATACACAAACAGAACTTGCCTTTATTTGGCATTGCAGCCAGGTGAAGGTTCATTTTTGAAAATGAAGCCCTAGAGCTGTAATTCACTTTTGGCAGGTCATGGTGTCCAAAATATCTTTGTTCTGAGAAAATGATTAAACAAACATGAAATAGTCTTATTCAAGATAGTTTCTCAACTTGATATGATTTCTACCTTGGATAACATAAATATGATTTTTAAATTCTGATTTAGTCATTGCATTTATTTATTATAATTTGAGAAATAAAGTCATGTCTTCCGCAGCAGAATATTATAATATCTAAGTCATATATCCACTGTGCATCATCATCAATAGATATTTTGCAATAAGCAATTTAATTGCTATCACTGCGTTTTCATGGTAGTCTGTTTCTGGCCTGTAAGTTTAGATAGGTAGCCCTGATGGATCATATTTTGTAACACTATTTATACAAGGCATAAGTGAATACACATCTTTTAGACTTCTTGACATATTTGTAGCTGTCTGTTGATGTTTTATTAAAGACAGAAATATTGGTACATAAACTGTAAGCACGTAACAAACCTCCATGTAGCCATCCATACCCTTAGATCCACAGTCACAGATACTACAATAAGCCTTCACAATGAAGAGCTGAAAGATAATAGGATAAACAAGGCTTCTCCAGGCAACAAATTCATTAGGGACCATAGATGAATGATGATAGCATCAGCAGCAGAAAGAAGTTCCAGAAATTCACCTGCTTGCCACTTCTGGAGCTCCAGCATGGAAGGGGAACAGATTAAACACACAAAAAGGCAGAAGCATGCTGTGATTATTGCTGAATTCTGCTTTCTTACCTGACATTATCTCAGAGATGCACCTCAAGTTAATGTGCCTCCTGTCTTGCCCTTCCTATTTTATAGATGGCCACCATGACCTTCTAAAGAACCAAAAAAACACCACCAAACCTGGCTCTGCATTTAAGGTTACTCTTCTGTACCAAAGACATGGCTGTCAATATCCAACAGAACTTTAACTTTTGTTCACGTGTCCTTCCCATTAAATTAAAAAAGAAGTTTTGTTCTTTCTAACCCTTCTTACTCTATTTCTCTGTTTTGAGAATACATTTTTCCAGTTTCCTATTGTTTTATGTGCTGTAACTATCCTGCTACTGACAGCTTCTGTTATGGATAAATTAACAACTGGAGTTGTGAAAAAACTGCACAAATAAAAGACCATTTGGACCTTTAATTAAACAAATTCTTATGCATTTGATTTTTCATTGAATTTAACAAAAATAAGCACTCCAAGAAAGACAACCATCCTGCAAGCCTGCATGTATTTATGTAAGCATCCTGTCCATTGAAGTTAGCATATGTACTTAAACTGAAATCTTGACATAAAACACATCAGCGTTCTTAAGACCAAGATCCCTGTTTTCCATTCTCTACTTCTCTGACTGTTTTCAATGACCTAACAACTGTTGCTGAAGTAGAACAGTGTAAATGCCTTCACTTCCAGATGTGAAGGCCCCTAGCAGAGATTTTGTGAAGACCAAAAACCCAAACTATTCTAACCGGACACTTCTGTATTGCATTGACGAGTGGAAACTCTCCAGTGATAGAGAGACAATATGACAGGCACAACATCTTGCTGTTGCTCTTCACTAGATCACTTATCCTGTTTCTGGTGAGTCACAACTGCATGACCGTCCTCCCAGGTGTACTGACTACTTGCTTCAAACTTGCATCCACACATTACACTGACAGGTCTTTCAAAGGATGAAAAAGGATGAAAATACATGAGGATGTTAGGCAAACCTCAGTTCTAATTTCTCTACAAAAATTCATGAAAATTATGATATACAACTATGACAAGCAGAGGATCTAGGATAGCAACATGAATCGTGCATTTTCTGTTATATGCAGTAGTCTGTGTTTATGCACTGTTATTTGCGATATAGTATTATCACAGAAATTAATTATGCCATGTACTTTATGTGTAGAATCTAGCTGTATTGGCTGTCTCTTGCTCTTTGCTGAAACTACTACTGCAGATGTATTCTCATTCAGAAACTCTTTGCAAGAAGAACTTGCAAACTGAGCCTAAGAATAGGAACAGTAAACTGTTAATTGCTTTTCTAAATGAACTACAATGGGGAGGAAAATTTTCTTCTGTTCTGCTAAAAAGAAATGAAGAGACTCCTTTCAACTGAAGACTTCTTAACCCAGCATTAAAGTTGTACTTGTTTAATGGAAGTATTCTTTGTTCGTCATCTTCTTCTTCTTCCATATAGCATTGTAAAAATTTGTCTTTCAGTACAGGTCTGACAGACCTCTTTGTATTGTACACAATCTGTCTTTCCAGCTATCTTTAAAAGACACAAAATGATACAGAAGATTAATTTATTAGCCTGTAGATGAAAAAAGATATACCTTTTAAATGAGGTCTAGGTAATTATCTTTCTCAAAAGTTGAAATATACTGTATGAACACTATTTGATATTGGAAATAAATTTTCTTCATTTTTCCTGTTTTTAATATTATTTACAAAATTTAATAAAGCAATCCAATACAAACAAAGTAATGAGAAAATGAGACTCATTAACCTGAATTACTTGCATTATACACAACTGTAGCATTGTTGAACTAGTTCTTTTTATGGTCTGGTGGTAATTTACAAGTAATCAACATTCCTGTGGAAAGCTTGAGTAAAAAATGCCATAGGAATTAAAGCTAAATATATAGCACACTGTGTGGGTAGAGACTTCACAAAGCAATCCTTTGTACATTGAACTGTAAAGATAGAAGTTAGTTTCCAAGTATTTGCCATTGAAATTACACTATCAGACGTTTTTAGAGAACATACCATGGCTAAGTGTGCAAAATGCAATTGGTCATAGGCAGCAAATTAATTAGGTATCTGGCTTTTCAGTCACAAGGGAAGTCTTGTTCTTCATGCTATCTTTTATGACACATTAACCTTGTGTTTCTAGTATCTCTGTGGGCCATGTTATTGCAAGTATCAGGACAGACACACAGATGACAACTTGGTAACTCATTTTGATATGTCCCTTCTTCCATTACAAGAAGTCTGAATCCAGTCTATAAAAAGACAAAAATACCAACATGCAGATTCACCAAGATAAGACTAATTGCAGACTGAATTCCGAGAATGTATGTCCAGAATTTTTTTACCTGCTTTTTCACCCTCCCACCTTGAGTATCCTATTTTGGTTTTTCTTGGTCATTGTTTCGTGCACTTGATATTTAAAACACTTGTTAGTTGATGTTGAATAATTTGTAAGTTATTGACTTTTGAAAACAAGGGTGAAGTTTCTACCAGGAGGCTGGCACTAAGATGCTAGTTCAAGATGGATTTATTATGATCCTCAAGTCTTGAACATTAAATATCATTCAAAGACTTTTTGGTCTGAAACCTAGAGTGCCAGTCTTGAGTAACATGATGTCCTGGTTTTGTTAAAAACAAGACCGGTTCTCTTTTAGTGATTTTTCTTTCAGCTAAGCTCTTCTAGGTGGTTGTACTTTTCTGAGTTTTGGCCTGCATGTTTTTTCCTCGGATGCTGTGCTCGGTGCTGGTGGGAGGACCAGAAGAATGCTGAAGAGGCTCGTGTTTGGGTTTATTGCTGTGGTAGTCAAGAAAGACTGATAAGTTTTCCCATGTTCCGTTGTGAGAGGGACGTGTTTGAGGAGGGGTGGATGGAACAGGTGACTAGAACTGACCAACGGAAGTATTCCATCCCATAATCATTATACCCCCTATATAAGAGGGTGATCACAAGGGTCACTCTCTCTTTGACCATAGCCGGCATCTAGAGAGGACCCTACCTGTCTGCCTGTGATCTACAGGCCTCAGGCCCTACATCCTGCAACCAGTTTCCAGTTTGCTGTGAAGTCCCGCCCATGACTTCTGGAGGCCTGGCCTGCACCTGCTGGAGCCACCAGCTCCGCACACCCAGCTCCACCACTGCTGGAGTGACACCAGCTCCACATCGAGCACTCAAGATTGGTTTTGTATATTTTGTATATATTCTTTATTTATTAGTAGCATTAGTAAAACCCTTTAAAACTCTCCAACTTGAAGTCTAAGTCTTTCGTCCTTTCCTCTTATCCTTCCTATCATCTTTCTAATCTAAAGGAAAGGGGTGGCAGGAAGTAAAGGGATAACAGAGAGCGTCTGCCATGGTTTTTTACCGCCTTGCCTTAGACCTTGACACATGAAGGAAAAACTTTTCTGGTTGCATAATAATTATTTCAACAGATCCCAGAAAACAGTGGAGATATGAAAACGTAGGGGAACAATTTCATAGAGAAGCCTTAGTGACAGATTGGTAAAACGGCATAAAAGATCCATCACTGAAGGAGCAGGATCAATCTGAAGTGGGATATGTCTGTAGTAGCAAGGAAATGAAATGTTGCATGGAGTTTCTCTAGGATAGTCATGCTGAGCCCACTTTTCTGTCATGTCCCACATCTACCATAAGCAACCAGAAGTTATACTTCAGATAACAGATATCTGAGACCCACTACTCTTCCTTCTAGGTCAGTCAACCACTCTAGAGGACAGGCTGCAGAGGCTGTTATCTGGTAGTGAATCTTTCCTCTCTCTTCACCATTGAACCTCTAGAACAAAAAATATTACCATAACATCCTCAGCTAGAATGTGCTAAAATTTTGTCTACTTGCTGGACTGACCTAATGGCATAGGTACAAAACAAACACTTACTTCCTTGCCTCTGTTTCGCACATGTCATAGACTGAAAATATTTTCAGCTTGTTTTCCCAGTACAAGTCAAGACACACTTACCAGGTGAGTCAAGATGGCTGGAATCATCTTCCAAAGGTGCTTATTTTTTCTGATATTTTGCAATATGAATATTCCCTTACGTGTGCCTATGGCATAGGGACACAGGATCAAATTAAAGATGACATGGTTAAATCCAAGGGAGAAGATTTACATACTTAGAAAAATGCACTGCCCATTACCAGTGCTAGATCAGGCCTTGGAGGCAGTTTAACTTCAATGTGACAACACTGTATGTGAAGGTACCTCTCCCAGTTCTGGCGTGCATTGTCATTTCTCTCTGTTTTCCAGTGTGTGATCACTTCAGTCAGTAACAGGCCACTGTTACACTGAATATGCCATACAGTGCGCTATTAGCACTGGTAAATAACGTGTAGTCCATCTGCATGAATATCAGTGCTGTTCTTTTGAAGATGAAGTTCTCTTTAGATGCTGAGAAGATATAGGGGATCAGAAGCAATCTATTCTGCGACTTTGTCATCTAACTGTTGCGTATCCTGCATTAAGAGTTTACAAAAAAAAGTTCATGTAGTTGGATCACCTCAAAATTTTATCCTATTCTAGACTAATCAAAGTGCATTCATGCTAATAGTAACCTCATCAAATTACAAGGTAAGCGTTTTCCTTCTACTCCTGTCATTACAAAAGCCAGCCTTTCTGCATTTGAAAAAAGCTCTATGACATACTGACACTTTACACATGCAGCACAAAGACAGCCAGACCATGACTTCTAAACTGTCCTTCTCATTAACTGGGTGAATGAATAATTCTATCTTTGCTCAGGCAATGCAGAAATTTCATTTCTTAGTTAACAGTTATACCTTTATGTATCCAGTTCCTTCAGATGACAGTTCCTGTGCAAATGACATAGGAGAGAAACAATAAACTAATGAAAACATTAGCTCATTTCAAGCAGAAAATACTTTAAAAAAAAAAAAAAAAAAAAAAAACACAAGAGGAGCAAGAAGAAAAAAGCTAGAATCATGACATTATGACATCAACAGGAATGTTTACCATGGAATAAACTAATCTAAGAGTTTATCACATATACATGTCCTTTTCAAGCATTCATGTTTACAAGATCTCTGCTAAAAGAGGAAGAATAAACTGATTGGATAATTAGTTGTGATTTTGCTTCTAGTAGTCATTCTGGTGAGCTTAGTGTTTTCTGAGTGTATGCAAAACCAAGAAAAGAAAAAAAAGTTTCTCAAATCTGATTTGTAAGCTACAGTGATTTTATTTTCAGCTGTACATTTTAAGAAACTTTAAATTAATCCTTTTTTTGCAGACTAAACACTGAACACTGAATTTCTTTTTTGCTTTAAGACATGTTGTATTCCCAAAAGAAAGCAAGACACTCAGAATCACTGACTGATTTTGAAAACCCATTTCATTGTTACACCAGAGAACCGATATACCAAGGAGTAAAAGTGATCTGACACACAGGTTGTAAAACAAAACAAATGACCTAGATAAATAGTGATTACAGTTATTGCAATATAACAAATTTTAATGAAGACCTAACATCAGTGGTCACATTCAAATTGTTTTACTTTCACAAAACTTACAGTATGTAACTCCCCAAATGGGTTTTTGATGTAAACAAAATCTAGGATAAGCTCTAAAACCCTGCATTTTTAAACTGAATTACAATATATAAAACCTAGACTGACATCTTTGATACTGAATATTTCAACTTAATTACTTTTTTCTTTTTACATTTTTCTTGCATTATGAATACCTGTGCAATAGTGGTAATACTAGCAAATTGTCACATAGAAAACATTTCTCTTAGCTGGCATGTTCTATAGAGATGTACATTCGTCATTCAGTTCTATTACTATTTGTAAATTGCTCTCATTGAAACAAAGTCACAAGAATCTGAGCCCTAGATTTTTAAAAGAAATGTTCCTTGTCTTATGTCCTTAAAATGCTGAAGGAGAAAATAAGCCACCAACAGGGTCATTAGAAAAATAAAATAGCCAGGACTGCTTCTATGTAAACTGCATTACTATCTTTAAAATGTTTAATCTTGAATGTTACAGAAAAGTCATGAATAATGAGCACTTTGAACATATGCCTTCTTCTGGAGCAATTACGTATCTATAAACTTTAGTACAAGCAATGAAGAGAAACTGATTATGAGTGAAGAGCAGAAACTCAAGAAAATAAATGCAAGGGGACACCTTCTGAAAACTTCTTACCTCCAAGCAAC
Source organism: Streptopelia decaocto (assembly GCF_964273445.1). Lineage (NCBI taxonomy): Eukaryota > Metazoa > Chordata > Aves > Columbiformes > Columbidae > Streptopelia > Streptopelia decaocto. Next base: position 43,886,982 of record NC_138657.1, read on the forward strand.
ATTTTCTCTTTTGGCTAGAATTAAAGTGGTCTGCTAACTAGATGGTATTTTCCCACATATCAGACTAGAGCCTCAGAAATGACATTTTCTCCTTGTTCTATGAAAAAGCAGTTAGATTTATGCAGAAAATCTTTCCCATGCGGTCTCACTATGCTCAGTTTGACTTACGTGGTTTTACGTCTTCAGTACTTCATAACCACACTGAAATTCAAGCAAGTGCAAAAGTCTTGCAGAAGTCTTGATTGTAGGACTAAGAAATTTCTACTAAAGCATATTTTATTGTAACTTTCATTGGGAATCCAATGTTTTGTATTTGGGAAATGCTGGTTCATCCCTTCAGCTACCATAGCTTAAGGCAACACTTGAATGCTTTACAGACAGTAATGAACATCTGTTTGTACCCTCTCCCTTTCACAAGATTATTTCACATTACATTTCTACTAGAATCAGCTCTTCTGCTGAGGGCATTAGCACTTTTTGGAGTCCTATTTGGCAAGTTATTTTTGAGTCTTTCTCTCCTTTACTTTTGCCTGCAGCTAGACATAATAAAAGTCAGAGGTGCCTCCTGTCTTCCTTTCTCATACATACAAAGAAAGTAACACAGTGCTGTAATATTGTGTTGCACATACGTTGCTGGTAAAAGGTGGATCAGAAGACAACAACATAGCATCCTGGAAAATATAGTTTTTCAGGCAGTTATAAGTCTCTAGCTTTTAAGCCATTAGATACTGAAAGTGTCATACAGATGGCATATTCAGTCCCTGTAGAATGATTTTGTTGTCAAACACACTGTAGCAGATGTACAACTAAGTAACACCAACACTCGTGACTGGAATAAAAATTCTGGGAGGCAGAGAGAACTGGGAAAACACAGAAATGGATCAAACCTGATGTTTATTGTGACAGTCCTTCTATAATTATGGTAAAAAGACATAATGAAAATCAGTCTCTACCATCTAAAATCATAAATATAAATTCATCAAATGTATGAAAGTCTACATATTAAACAAAGAGGTTTTACCACAATATTTTTAAATCTGTGTCAATCGGTCTGTCCTTTGATAAATTTAACATTGGAATATACAAGCTTGATGTTACTGTCTTTGGGAAATTTAACATAGGGGTGACTTTCTGAAACTTCCAAAGATATATCTATAAATATCATTTCAGTTTACCACAAATAAATCAAAATTATGTTTTTCCCCATTGTGAGCAACAGATTAGTTCTCCATCAGTATAATTTATAATGCCTGCTAAAGAGCTTGGTAGCAATCAGTATCTGTAAATGCTGTTACTTATCAGTACAATAAGTTTTTCATACAACCCTCTCACAAAAGATTCTACAAGCTTGACAGAGCTATCCATTTCCAACCACTCAAGTGTTTATTTATTCCCAGTAAACACTTTTTTGCTTATCTTCTTATTCATGACTTTAATTGCACCGGGAGAGGCCCTCTATTACTACTATTACTACTATTACTACTATTACTACTATTACTACTATTACTACTATTACTACTATTACTACTATTACTATTATTATTATGCTAATTCACGTTTCCTTTACCTGATATTTTAAAAGAGATTAAATTCTGCTTCAACACAACTTTTTTTTTTTTTTGCTAGTCTTCTGTGTTTTCTCTCTCTTCCTTTTCCTGCCTTCCAAGTTATACTTGGTGGAAAATCTTAACTGAAAAAGATGTTCATTTAGTACTGAAATCACTGCATTGAGGGATGTTTACAGTTTCTCTGACATGTATCTTTAGGGTGCCAGTTTTCCAGTGAGGACTTTTTTTCTGTAATTTGAAGGCTACAGACTAAATCAAATGAAGATATACTGATCACAGGTGTGTTCACTGGGAAGGATGATGTAGGCAAAATAAATCATACTATCTGAATGACATCAGGAAAGAAAATAATGAAAAATAATATGCTAATATTAGCACTATATGTAGTGTTTATTTTATTTCAGAAGTGTTATTTCAATATATCCACAAAGCTTGGCATAGCATGGGAATACACTTAACTGTGCTGTGGAAATACTAGACCTAACTATCAGGCCTAATTAACACAGCATTTTTGTAGGGCAAATATGGCCTTTCTCCTACCTGTTAAGACCTGGTTGTAAAGGCAACTCCCTGATTAGAGTTACATTAGTTTAAAACATAAAAAATCTTAAAAGTCACACAGGTTAGAACTACTTCCCAATCAACTCTCTTTGCTTCAATTGTACAACCTGTACTGATACTGCATTGTGGAAAAATTTCCTCATTCACTGTAAAATTGTTTTTATTGCAATAATACATCTATTTATTCAAAAAATGTACAACTGAAACATTATTTTTAATTTATCAATTAACTGTTCTTATCTGACCTGGAACTAAGCAGTTCTCGAAACTATTTTGCCATTGTAAACTTCCAGGTTGTGCCCCAGTTTCATTTTTTAAAAATCTGAACAATTTCTTCTCTGGTTTCGAAACAACTTTTTTTTTTTTTTTTTTTTGACCCCTCACTTCCTTTTCCCCTCAAAATTCTGGAGCCTGAAGAAGAAATCAGTTGGCCAGTCAAGATAATGAAGATTCATCACAATATTCTGAAAACAGGCAGCATTTTAACACACACCAAAAAAGTACATTTCTGAGTGGTCCTTCTTGAACTTCCACAGTAAAGATAAAATTCCCAGGCTCTCATGTTTATGTTTGGACTGGAAATAGGGCAAGACTACATTTCCTCACATCTGCACGAGCAGCTTGACTGAGACAGTATGTAAACAAAGAAACAAAAAAAACCCTAAAAAGGACAAAAAAATGTGGGGCTTTTAAATTTCAAAAAGAATTCAGGAGAAAGTAAGTGTTGGTTCCAATTTTGTGAGAAAATATTTTATATTTCTAGTTTATATGGCATTTTTCATCTGTAATTCCCCATATTAAATATTTCTATTCATTCAACAGAACAGTTTAATTGCAGTTGCTCTGGAGATTTCATAATTTACAAAATGTAACAATCAAAGCAAATATGAATTTATTTTTTATGTATTATATGTACCTCAGAGATTCAAAAGAATTACATATATGCTAACCAACATCATGGATAGGGTTTTCCCTACCAGAATTCTAGTCAAGTATTTTTTGCTATTTTTCCTCTAGTTTCCTACTCCCAAATCTCAAAAGTCACACTTCAGCTAATTTTCCTAATTCTTGTGTGAAGAAGCGTTTGAGGAGGAGATCACTTCAAAGGAGGGAAGCTGTAGATTGCGTACGCTGAGATATACTTGACATCATGCAGTGTGTCCTTCCCTCTTGTGTTTCATTTGGTCTTACTGTCAGTAACTAATTTCCAGTCTTTATCTACTGCTGACTTTCATTTCCTGCAACAAAATTCAGCTAAGGTAAGAAAACTGAAAAAAACACTTATTTCTTTCATTCAGCTTATATTATGCAGGGGCAGGGAGACTGTTTGTGAATGGGTTGGCTAGCTTTAATTTATAAGTTGTCCATTTTACTTACGCAACAAAAGTAACAAAACATCAACATGCCCCTAAAGCCAGAAAGATAATTTTCTTCTTTCTTATGGTGTTGTAATTAAATGGAAAAGGAACAAAAAGAAATTATATAGCTTTACAAAGATGCTGAAGAATAGGGATACTAGAAATGAAAAAAGGTTGATTCAGAATTGTGTGACATTTTACAACTATCTCTGTGAAAATAAGACCTATCTGCAGGCTACAGCTGAATGGATATTCCTGATTGAATCTCTTAATTAACAAAACAGTTCCCAGTTCCTGTCATCTAGAATAACTAATATTTTACCAAGTAATCAAACTGAGTTGTTCAAACTGGACTGAAAGAGCAGAATCCAAATAGTCTTTCTTCTTTGCACATGGATTTCTGTGCAGATTCTTCATTCCTGCACTTTTCTTTTAATAGTAAATTGGATGTGCTTTGGGAGCAAGAAATCTAAATTTTAGCATAGATCTTAAATTATCTGTGTAAATAATTATTGCTACTTTATGATAATAGACACCCCAAGTCAAAAAAGACTCTTTGTTACACCATTTGCACTACAGATGTTAGGAAGGGTTTATTATTTGTGTACTAGAGACTGTTCTTCTGGTTTAGAAAGAGTTCTGATCAGCATGATTACTACATTTTGCTATTAATATCAAGGACTTCCAGACCATTTGAACGTTTAATAGGTAAAATGATACTGCAAAAGAAGAATTATTATCTGTAAAATAGATTAATATTACAGTAAGTTGTACTGTATCCCTTTGTATTTATAAACATGAAAAACTGACTGACATGTAATTCACATGCCAAATAAGAAATTTACATGATTTGTAAAAACTTAATGCTATGATGGAAATATAATTAGTCTTTGATAATATATTTTTTTTATCACTCATGTAGTTCAAATCCTACTCTTTAGATTGACCCTTTCTACTCATTCTAGAAGGCAGAATAATCTTACTGCCAATGAAAGTGTCAGCCAGAAAAAAAGACATTTGTGAATGCACTTGATATCTTAATCCTACAGATCACATGTCCATTTGAAAAATATGTTACCAACCTGATCTGCAATAGCCAAGAAACATAAAGTAACTTGTATCTAAACAGGAAAGGGAATATAACAGATTTTTTTGGGATATGTCAGGATTTTAACCAATAGGAAACCAAAGAAAGAAACTATGGTCATACACAAAAAATTATCATCATTAAAAATCAATGCTCTCATCTTCATAAAGATGACCATCCTCACTAAATCTGCTTTTATTGGTACAGACCAATCTAATTCCATCATATTTCTGAACATCTAGCAGATCATCTGAATCTGGTAGCCTCGAAAACCAGGTGACTGAATTCAATTTTCCTGTTGGGACTTGTCCCTGCCTCACACTACTTCCTGAATCGTGCCTGCAAATTGTTTTAAAAAGTGCTATTTGTAAACTATGCCAATGACTATGCTAACAGTGTCTCAGTACCCCAGAACATTCTATGACACTTTTTAATTTAATAGTATAAGCATAGCCAAAGACACTAAAATAATGGACTCATATAACTAAAATTGTCTCCCAAATTAAGTAACCAGAAGGGAAATGATAGAATACAAGATTCAAATGTTTACCATCAAAAGCTTCTAGATGTTAACTCATCTAGAAGAAAGGTGCTCTGGAACTTCCCTGGCTTTATTGCATAGGCGAAGAAGAACATCTCATGAAGAGTGGAAGCCAGGGACTTGAAGCCTCCTAGTCTCCATATAGTGCAACTCTGCAAGGGTAAATGAAGTTTAATCCATGCCTAGCATTCCAACTTGTCTGTTTGAGATATGCAACATAAATAAGCCTGAAGGCTATTGTAAATTACATCAGCCAGATTAGTGTCTCCAATTTTAATTTATAATTGCATACTCTTACTTTGATTTATTATTTTTTAACCAAACACTACTCTATTCTACCATGAAGAAAGAAGCAGAAAACATTCTATTTTAATAGTTATTTAGGAATGTCTCATTCAAAGCACATTTGGTAGCTGTCAAAATTTGTGGTGACCGCTGTTTCCAGCAGTGTTAACTAGTTTTCAGAGCTCACCAATTGACAAGTCCAAGAAATTAACATTGTACTGGGGAAAAAAAAAAAACACAACACCACAACACCAAACAAACAAAAACATATTACACAATCTTCAGAATCTTTAAGGAAGAAAATGCATCTAAATAATTTAAATATTTCATTTTTTGAGTATCCATGTTTTGTTGACCTTCAAAATGAAGCACAGGTCTGGTTTAATTCAGCACCAGTTGGCATGCCCAGTCCTTGTCAGACTGCCATGAATTCATCAGCCTTCTACATACGAGATATAGAGAATGTAAATTATTATAAGAACTAATATTTTCATAAGCAAGCAAACAGATAAAGGATAAAGACACAGAATAAACCACTCAGAAAGAGGTAGAATGTCCGTTGCCAAGAGTGAAGGATATCCTGAGATTCCATGTGTTAAGTATTACCTGGACTTATGGTGCTGCTCGTAAAGTTACATTCTATAAACATTAGGAGGCTGCATATATACATAGCAATGAGGATTCATTGTGGAAATAATGTAAATATTGAAGGAAACTCACTTTCATCTTTACTGAGATGAGACTCCCAATTATGTTAGTAGGAAAGAGCATAAGGGTTTATTTAAGGACTAAGGATAAATATTAGCAGTCCAGATAGCTGGGAAACTTTCTTTCAGCAGACCTAATGTTCAAAAGGAAAGCAATGAAGATGAAAAGATCTGATTAGAACAGAAAACTTCATCAAGTCACAACAAAAAGTAACACTTCGGGTAAAACAAGAGTTGGTTAAAGTGCCATCCAACACCACAAAAAAAAAAAAAAAAAAAAAAAAAAAAAGGTGGAAAAGTGACAGATCTGCAAGTCAAACAGAATCTGTTAATTGCAAGAATGCTTTCAGGCTGTATACTTTAACTTTAGAAAATAAAGTTAACATAGGTTGTGCTATGTCAACTTATTCTCTGTTTAGATTTAACTGGGAAACAGATATTCAAGAAGGAGTAAAACTAGTGGAAAACAAAGCTGCCAACTGAAATGTCAGCAGGCAGAGTATAGCTCAGTTGGAAACCAATAACCCAACAGATCAGTTAATAAGTCTCTGTTAGGACAAAAGATGGTCCATGATTGGCATAAAGTGTACTTAATTTATATTGTCCTTCAGTTTGCTGCGAAATATTCACTAAAAGTACATACTAAGAAATAAAAAACTTCTTCTGATAAGTGACAGCTTGGAGAAGCTAAAAATCAAACTGTCCAGAACTGAGAGTTCTTGTCCTCAGAGTTATAATTTACAAAGCCCATTTGATAGGTGAAAAGAAAATGCAAGTTCTCAATTGTCTACTTGATTCACAACCCTTTACCATAATATACTTGACTACTCTACTGCAGTGCTTCATGCAGTCCTGTCCTGGAATCTACAAAGACTGGCAGAGAAGCCCTGATTTGTGTTAGAAGCTTGTTTAAAAATCTTATTTTTGATGCACATGTGTTTGATTTTTTTCCTTCAACTGTAACAGCTCACTTACTTAGGGAACAAAACATCTCTATTTATTGAAAAATACTCACAGAATGCCTCATGAATGCAGAGATTGAATTGATTGGTTGTTCTTAGGAGCAGCATAATTAGATATAATTATTATTGCACACTGTAGGGAAAAATCCTTTATGGACCCTCTGAGGGACAGACTAGATGACCTAACTGGTCTTTTCCACTTCTTTTATCTGTGTTTTAATGTAGCTCTGTGAAACTACAAAATCTAATGAAAAGTATTCAAAATAAAGAGATTAATTTGTTTTCTACAGCTTTTCAATAGATCACACCTGTTTATTAAAGGAATATTTCCATCTTTGATGCGCACAAAAGTGTATAATTTTTCTTATGTAAGACAAAAAATTTAAGACTACATATATATATATATATATGTTCAAACAGTTCAGAAATTCAAAGCCCTTCAGAATCTCCTCACTTTACCCTGCAAAAGACAAATCACAGCAGTGTATGTCAGAATCTGTTGATGATGTTTATGCATACTTTATCCTCTCAACTGGCTATGGAGAAGTCAGGGTAATAATACAACAAATGGTAAGTTGAATATTTAAATTAAATAAAAAATAGTAGAGTTTTTTCCAATAACAAGATACCTGCTCAGATGTGGTCAGTTTCTTCAGTCTTACAATGATACAGTGGTTTTCAAGACAGAGTAATCATTAAACATGTTTTGGCAAGGCAGATATAAATATCCCGGACTGAAGAAAAGGAGGGATAAAAAAAAAAAAAAAAAAAGAAAAAGAAAAGTGAAAACTGCCCCAAATTAAAGCTTTTCTGCATTTTGCTATATGATCCCAAACAAGTAAATTTCCTCAGAAAAAGTCAAAGTTTAATTGTTGTTTATTACACATTGCCAAGTTTCAGTAAAAATCAATTAGTGTGAAAAAAGATGTTAAGATCTTGGAACAGATCTTCCCAGAAGCTATGCTAAGGTACATGGAGGACAGTGAGGTGATTCAAGACAGCCAGCAGTACTTCACCAGGGACAAGTCCTGACTGACCAAACTAGTAGCCTCCTACAGCGGAGTAACTACATCAGCAGATGTCCTCCATCTGGACTTCTACAAATGGTTTGATATGGAAGCAAAACTGGCCAGGGATGTCAAGGTCAACAAGAAGGGCTTCTTCAAGTATATCAGCAGTGAAAGGAATGGAAAGGAAAATGTAAGTCCACTGCTGAATGAGAGGGTGCCCTCGTGATGGATGACACAGAGAAGGCAGAGTTACTGAATGCCTTCTTCGCTTGCAACTTTACTGCTAAAACTGGCCTGCAGGTATCCCAGACCCTAGAGACAGGAAAATATGGCAAAATGAAGACTTTCCCTTGGTTGAGGAAGAACGGATTAGAGATCACCTACACAAACTAAACATCCACAAATTCATGGGCCCCAATGCAATGCACCCATGAGTGCTGACAGAGTTGGCAGATGTTATTGCTAAGCTGCTCTCCATCGTCTTTGAAAGGTCTTGGAGAACAGGAGAGGTGCCTGAGGACTGGAGGAAAGCCAGAATCACTCCAGTCTTCAAAAAGAGCAAGAAGGAAGACCCAGAAAACTACAGGTCAGTCAGCCTCACCTCCATCACTGCAAAGAAAGCAGCACAGCTCATTCTGGACATCATCTCCAAGCATGTGGAGGAAAAGAAGGTTATCAGGAGTAGTCAGCATAGGTTCACCAAAGGGTAATCATGTTTGACCAAACTGATAGCCTTCTATGGTATGACTAGCTGGGTAGATGAGGGAAGAGCAGTGAATGTGCCCTTGTGGTCAAGAAGGTCAACGTTATTCTGGGGTGCACTAGGAAAAGTGTGATCAGTAGGTAGAGGGAGGTTATCCTCCCCCTCTGCCCTGGTGAGGCCACATCTGGAGGACTCTGTCCAGTTCTGGGCTCCCCAGTTTAAGAAGGATAAGGAATTAGAGGAGGGTCTGGGTTAGGGAGCAATTAGGCATTCTGGACATCCATAAATCCATGGGTCTGGATGGGATGCACCCGCAGGTGCTGAAGAAGCTGGCTGAGGTCATTGCTAGACCACTCTCCATCATCTTTGCCAAGTCTTGGGAAACAGGAGAGGTGCCTGAGGACTGGAGGAAGGCAAATGTCACTCCAGTCTTCAAAAAGGGCAAGAAGGAGAACCCGGTTAACTATAGGCCGGTCAGCCTCACCTCCATCCCTGGGAAAGTGATAGAACGACTTATCCTTGATGCCATCTCAAGGCATATCAAGGATAAGAGGGTCATTAGGGGCAGTCAACATGGCTTCACCAAAGGGAAGTCGTGCTTGACCAACCTCATCACCTTTTATGAAGACATAACGAGGTGGATGGATGATGGCAGAGCAGTGGATGTGGTCTACCTTGACTTCAGTAAGGCATTTGACACAGTCTCCCACAGCATCCTTACAGCTAAACTGAGGGAGTGCGGTTTGGACAATCGGGTAGTGAGGTGCACTGAGAACTGGCTGAAGGAGAGAAGCCAGAGAGTCGTGGTCAAAGGGGAGGAGTCTAGTTGGAGGCCTGTATCTAGTGGAGTGCCTCAAGGGTCAGTACTGAGGCCAGTATTATTCAATATGTTCATAAATTATTTGGATGAGGGAATAGAGTGTACTAACAGCAAGTTTGCTGATGACACCAAGCTGAGAGGAGTGGCTGACATGTCAGAAGGTTGTGCTGCCATCCAGCGAGACCTGGACAGGCTGGAGAGTTGGGCAGGGAAAAATTTAATTAAATATAACAAGGAGAAGTGTAGAGTATTGCATCTGGGTAGGAAAAACCCCAAGTTCCAGTATAGGTTGGGGAATGGCCTATTAGAGAGCAGCGTAGGGGAAAGGGACCTGGGCGTCCTGGTGGACAGCAGGATGACCATGAGCCAGCACTGTGCTCTTGTGGCCAAGAAGGCCAATGGCATCCTGGGGTGTATTAGAAGAGGTGTGGTCAGTAGGTCCAGAAAGGTTCTCCTTCCCCTCTACTCTGCCCTAGTGATACCACGTCTGTGTCCAGTTTTGGGCCCCGCAGTTCAAGAAGGACAGGGAGCTGCTGGAGAGAGTCCAATGCAGGGCAACAAAATGATTAAGGGAGTGGAGCATCTCCCTTATGAGGAAAGGCTGAGGGAGCTGGGTCTCTTTAGCTTGGAGAAGAGGAGACTGAAGGGTGACCTTATTAATGTTTAGAAATATATGAAGGTTGAATGTCACGAGGATGGAGCCAGGCTCTTATCGGTGACAACCAATGGTAGGACAAGGGGTAATGGGATCAAGCTGGAACACAAGATGTTCCACTTAAATCTGAGAAGAAGCTTCTTTTCAGTGAGGGTAAGAGAACAGGCTGCCCAGGGAGGTTGTGGAGTCTCCTACTCTGGAGACATTCAAAACCCACCTGGACACATTCCTGTGTAACCTCATCTAGGTGTTCCTGCTCCGGCAGGGGGATTGGACTAGATGATCTTTTGAGGTCCATTCCAATCCCTAACATTCTGTGATTCTGTGAGGGAGTCCAGCCAGGGCTGTTGCTTAAATATATATGATTTTTTTTTCTTTTTCTTTAATGTGAAAAATGATTTTTCAGAAAAATTTTCAGTCAGTATTCATTCAGATAATAGGACACAGATGGATACATGGGCTTGCCCTACCACAGAAAAAATTATAAAAGAGATTCCTTTCTTGTTATTTGTGTATTGGTATTCATTGCTTGTCTCACCCTGAAGCACATTAAACTGATTAACTATGTTTATTGACATAATAGTTGCAGATCAGGATACACATTGAGAAATATTATATGTCTTATTAATAGGAATTATTATTTGTGGACTGCCACAAGTACTCATAAAGCAAAAGCTTAACAACTTGCTTTTCCATTATTTCAGCACTACGAGAAATGTCACGTTTGTAAACTGATATCTGCTTCCGCAGAAGTTTTTAGAACATTTTAACAGTACTAATAGCATCTGATCTTTCCCCCCTTTTTTGGTAACACCAGAATAAAGAAAACTATAACTGCTGCAAGGCAAACACATCCTGTTTCAAATTAACCTTTGAGCTTAACTAAAAAAAAAAAAACAGATGTTTGGGTTTAGCTTTGATATA